>NW_028318387.1:1517500-1877500 GCF_062004578.1 Staurois parvus | reverse complement strand
TGACGCATTTTGCCCTCGACCCGGCTGTAATCATGAGGATCCCAATGATTAAGCCCTGGCTGAGGGTGAAATGCGTCAGTGGAGTCACAACTTGCAGGATGCTCGGGCAGCTCTGTACAGGGCGGACTGACAACTCATGGGGCCCCCGGGCAATAGGGGATCATGGGGCCCCTGTGTCCTTGCCCAAACTCAAAAAAGCCTATGAAAAAGGTACCAGGGAAATCTCATGGGGCCCCCCTACTGACCCCTGGCCCTAGGGTAGTTCCCGAGTTTCCAAATGGTCAGGGCCCCTGGCTCTGTATATTGTATCACAGGCAGCCCACATCAAAGCCATTAAGCGATTTATTGTATATCAGAAGCGACGATCGCGCTGCAGTCACCTCTTTGGTTTAGTTGCAAATCCACGAAGGAGGATAATTTTTTCTCCTGGCTTTGGAGCTGTATTGGGAGTTTTCGCTAAGAGGACTCCGTCACCTACAGCCCCTAAATAAAACCTGCGCTCCCTCTCCGTCAGCATCACACGGTATGGATTTATAGCATAAAACACGAATGGTGGAGAATGTAACTTTGGAGGAGGTCGGATAACCCGAATCCCAATGATTAGCGCAGAGCAAGCGGTGGGCTCCCCGTCCTCAATGCCCCCATTCATAGACTTTCTAAGCAGTCTCATTCAAGCCACAGTAACAAGCCATGTCTGTCCCTCCTAATGTAATATTATATCAGCAGAAGTTCTGTTTAAATTGAAAACAGCCCCCCCCCCCGTAACCCAAAGTTTGACTGCCCTGTTACAAATGCGATTTTCCGCAGACTTTATTGATGATACGCCAAGTTCACCTGCTCACTTCCTCCGCTTGTATTTTATAATCACCATAAATTGATCTGCCAGCTATTTATTTTATTTCAAGGGGGATCTTTGGATATGGAGTGCCCCACATGGAAGAAAAATATATCTGAAATATATTTTTAAAATATTCTTCCCAAATATATTGACACATATTTGAAATTCTACAATTTTGGCCATATTCAATATATTTAAAAATATAGTTCTATAAATATAAAAAACAAAAAAAAAAATATATATATATATATATATATACATACCGTATGTTGAAATGTGTTTTTATTACAAAATATATTAAAAATATTTATATATACTGTGTGTTGAAATGCGTTTTTTATAATAATGCGGGTTTTTTTTAATAAGGATTGAATATCAAAATCAAACTAAAGTTAGTGTAATTGAATGCTATTTCCCACATGGAAGAAAAATATAATATATTGACATATATTTGAAATACTACAATTTTGGCCTTATTCAATACATATATATATATATATATATATATATATATATATATATATATATATATATATATATATATATTTTTTTTTTTTTTTACAATATATATTTTTTAAAATATATTCTTCAGATTGTTTTAATATATAAAACAAGCCATTTTAACATATATTTTTACATATAGTTGTAAATGCATTCCAGAAATGTAGATTTTAATTTTTAAGACATACAGTATATTTGAAATGTATTTTTAAAAATATTTTTCATTTATTTTGTAATCAAAACACGTTTCAACATACAGTATATATATATATATACATACAGTAGATAGATAGATAGATAGATAGATAGATAGATAGATAGATATAGCCCCAAATATATTGACATATATTTAAAATACTACACTTTTGGTCACATTTAATATATTTCAATATATTTGGGGCTATATCTATCTGTCTGTCTGTCTGTCTATCAGGGGCGGACTGAAAACTCATGGGGCTCCCGGGCAATAGGGGATCATGGGGCCCCTGTGTCCTTGTCCAAACTCAATAAAGCCTATGAAAAAGGTACCATGGGGCATCTCATGGGGCCCCCTACTGACCCCGGGCCCTCAGGCAGTGCCCGAGTTTCCAAATGGTCAGTCCGCCCTGCTGTCTATCTATCTATCTATCTATTTATCTATTCATTATCTATCTATAATCTATCTATCTATCTATTATCTATCTATCTATCTATCTATCTATCTATTCATTATCTATCTATCTATCTATCTATCTATCTATAATCTATCTATCTATCTATCTATCTATCTATCTATCTATCTATCTATCTATCTACTGTATGTATATATATATATATTTATAAATATATTGAATATGGCCAAAATTGTAGTATTTTAAATATATGTCAATTTATTTGGGAAGAATTTTTCAAATATATTTTTCTTTCATATGGGGCAGTGAGGGGATCTGAGGATTTTCTGCTACAAGACTGTCCGAGGTGATTCCTACGGTCACAGCACAGAGATGGAGCAGATAATGGGTCGGGATCAGCAAAATTGGATATTTTGTCTGAACAGGGATGGCGAACGTTTGGAGCTGTCCTGGTAAATCTGGGACAGTTGGCATGTATTAGCAAAAATACATGTTGCGTTAACGTAAAAATCATCAAAATCCATCGGTCATGAATCTCGGTGAGCTTTGTGTATTTCTTTCAGATTTGTGCAGTCATTCAGCCTGAGATTTCCTGCAATAAAGACCGCTCGCTGCTCTTTTCTCTTCTTGTGCAGAGTGACTGGTCTTGTTTCCGCTCCCTCCTGTAGTTTTCTGTAGGGGGTGGAGCCCCTATTGGCCCCTCCCACAGCTCTGCACAGGCACATGTACAGCACACTGATGGTGTCACCGTTACTTTTACAAGGTAATATTTGGGTTTGCAAGGCATTTAGTGCGCTTAAAGTGGATTGATATCCTTTGTAGCTATTGGGGAATATATTTCAATAAACGTTTTGTACTTTAACTGCTTCCCATCCTAAGGCTGTTAAACGACATCCAGCTCTTGGCAGGGCCGTGGATAAGGGGGTACCACCAGTCCTCCTGTGGGGCCCAGGCCAGCAGGGGGGCCTAGGCAGCTGGATGAATCGGATGTGGGCAGGGAGGGTGATCAGCATGGGGGGGGTGGTAATTACTGGAACTGATCCCCTCTATGGCTCTCTCTGCAGCAACTGAAAGCTGGCTTCTCCCTCTTGCTGGCTTTCAGCTGCTGCAGGGGGAGCCATACAGGGGATCAGTTCCAGTAATCGTGCCCTGGTGCAACTATCACCCTCCCTGTGCACCATACATTTTCCCCTGCTGCCCAGGCCCCCCCAGTGTCATTCCCCCTCCCCTCAGTGCTGTCGGCCTCCCTCCTCTCCTTCCCACCAGCAGCTGCAAACACACAATAGGATCCTTAAGCATGCAGAGTGGGGGGAAGGGTCCAAATATGTCACATTTACCAACCCCTTCCTTTTCTGAATGAACACAATGAGTGGTACAGATCATTCACTGTTTTCATTCATAACTGAAGCCTAGTAAACTGTGGGGGTTTTTTTTAGGGGGGGTCCTGTCAGGTTGGCTGTATGGAGCCCCATGGTTTCTAACAGCAGCGCTGGCTCCAGGCACACACTGATGTTGTACCTTCGACTGCATGACGTCGGAAAACAGGAAGCGACCAGGATTTTGTCACTTCCAGTGTCGGTTCTGTGTTTGCAACTGATCAGATCGATCTGTGTCTAATCAGCTACATTGGAGGCCAGAGGAAAGATGTGGGGTCTAATAGACCCCAGATCTCACCATAAAGAGAACCTGTCATGCTTATTTCTGTTCATCCATTGTGACAGCAAAAAAGTTGATTACAAAAATAAATTAATAAAAAAAAATTAAATAAAATGAAATAATAAAATGAAAAAAATGTTTTAAAGCTCCCCCATCCCTGCATGGTCACAAGCAAAGGTAGAAGCACACATGGCGATTGTACCTCACATGTGAGGTATCGCCGCAAACATCAGAGCGAAAATAATTATAGCCCCAGACCTCCTGTGTAGCTCTGTACCTGTAAATCATAAATCATATGTAAATCATAAACAAATTTTTTGGGGTAATCGGTAGCAGATGCCCTTAGATTAAATGGCGGCGTTGGTCCCCTGCCAGTAGTTTGGGCAGAATAAGAGGAACCGTATTTTGGACATCAAGATCCCTCGAGACGAAGTCGGAAGTGACGAAACGCGTCAGCGTTGTGACGTCAGATGCAAAACCGGAAGGAGCAGCGCGGCCATCTTTGTTGTTGTTTGAGCTGTGCTGGAACAGGATGGATGTTCGCAACTTTGAATGTATGTAAGCAGTAATAAATTTGTTTTTAATACTTGCACACTCCACTGATCTGGCTCTTCTTTGCCCTATGAGGATCGGGGAACAATGGATTGAGTTATCCGCATGGGGAAAGCTGTAGTACCCCGGAGAATGTGTAATGCCTATCTGAGCTGACAGAGGGTAATAGCATTTAACCCTACCAGAGTGGTGGCACTGAGGTGGATTGTGGATTAGTTTAAATTCACAAGTTGAACATTTGCTGTACATTTATTTTCTAGAGTGTTGGCACTTTTTGCATATATTTCACAAGCTTAGTTATTTGCTGTGGATTTCACCCCACGAGTGGGTTGTGCATATGCATTCACCATATTTATTTATTTTAGTTTTTTACACGTGAAATTCACTGGAAGTAGTGATTTATATATATATATATATATATATATATATTGTGACAGTAGGCAGGTGAAATCACCTGGTTGCGTCCTGGATGGACGATATATTTGTCCGAGATTCAGGGTTTATGGGGATTTGTACCACTAGAGGGAAGTGCTGAGTCCTTCAGCACTGAGATAATGAGCCCAGCTGAAGGTAGTGGGCTCATTAACACCTGTATAAAGCTTCCCAGAGTGCTTAGGGAGTGGCTCCACCCTGGAACCAGATCTGTGCCTGAACTGTCTGGGGAGCTGACCTGTTATCTGTGTGCAGAGAGACCAAAGCCTGTGTGGCTAACCTCCCAGTACTAGCCACTAGGTATAGCAGCAGGCTGTACCTAGTGGGTAGCTAGGGAAAAGCTGTTGTTGCAGTAAGTAGCCAAGTTGGCCAGGATTTATTTTGATGTTTCTTTTTGGTTTATCATTTTTTCTGTAAATATTGTAAATAAATTGCACCTGTTTGTTTTCACCTCCACTATTGTTGTGCTGTGCCTATCTTTTTGTGTTGTGCACCCATCCAGGGGGTCACACACACCGGCTGCCGAGCTAACCTTGTTACAATATATACATTTTTTTTTTTCTCACGAGTGTTTACTTGCATGGTATCACAAAATTTATTGTTGTTAAAAGTTAATGCACTATATTTAGTTTACTTTTTTGGAGGTTTCTTGGATTTGAAGTGATGAATGGGACAATTTTCAACGTTTGAAGACTCAATAATAGTGTGGACTTATGGTGGACTATTTTGAATTGATTTAAGGTTTTGCATTTAGTAGTTTGAAGAAAAGGTTTGCTATATCTGTACCTGTAAAGGCTTTGGAGATTTTTAGGCATCAGAGTTTGGCGCCATTCCACGAAATACTCAGTGTAACATCGTCTTTTATATTTTACCAAATAATTGGTTATTATATTGTTTTTGCATTACAATTCATTAAAGTGTATTTTTTCCCAAAAAATTGCTTTTGAAAAACTACTGTGTGACATAAAAAAATTGCAACACCCACCATTTTATTCTCTGGGACCTCTGCTTAAAAAATATATAATGTTTGGGGGTTCTAAGCAGTGATGTTTTTCACATGTAGGAGAACAATGTCAGAACTGGCCTGGACTGGAAGGTGTAAATGGATGTCCTTAGGGACAGGAAGTTAGGAAAATTTGTATGGAGAGGAAAGCAGAGGGTGGTCAAGGCTGATCTCCTTTTTGAAAATGCAAGTGGCCTGGCCTTCATTCTAATCCATTGGTTTTAGTTGGTTCTTAGTCCCTGACCAAGGATACGCTATGGAATTTGGGTCTCTGCATACTCGTCTCAGGTCACCATGACAGACCAGCAACCATACTTTTTCAGGAGGAGGTCATCAGAGTCAGCTCTCTCATGAAAAGTCTTTTTCACCTTGGCTTTGTGCTGTGAACACCTCCAAACCTCCTAGAATAATATTTCGTCCTTGAAGATTCCACATGAGATTAGTTAGAGAAGGAATATTTGTATAACCCAAAGCGCGCTTTATTATCGGAGGGCGCTGTTACCGGCGCGGTGATTGATAGCATCTAACAACCACAGCAGGTGCGGCTTGTCTTCCAGCGTAATAAAATGTTATTTTTTTGTTCTTTAAATCAGATCCCAGCGAGACTAATTATTTATAATTATGTGAGAACACCTTTTTTCGATGCGGAAAAACAGACTGAAGAATAAGCTGCAAGTTTTTTTTCTTTTTTACACTTTATCTCCTTTCCGTCTGATTCGTATGACAATGAGAGCCGTGCTCTCTGCTTTTCCCTGAAATATCGCCTCTCCAGAAAAACTTTCCAACTACTAGCGCCCATTTTCCAGCCGTTTGCCGGAATTTGCCTTTTTAATTGGCACCTGGTGCCAAATTGTGCAGGATTCAGCTCGCTAATGATTCACACTTCTGTAAACTGTGTAGCAGATGAGCAAATGAATTGCACAGTACTGACCTTGCTGGACGGGCGATCAGCTTGAGGAGGTGCCATCAGAAAGGAAAGCAGAGCATAGTGAACTTTGGACATTTCTGACACAATTTCGATAACTGGTTTAACAAATATTGATAGACATTTTGGACAAAAAGAGAAAGCAGAGAAAGAGAAAGAAAGTCTACATCCGAAGCTTGTCCATGTCTGCATCCGAATCTTGTCCATGTCTACCTCCGAATCTTGTCCATGTCTACCTCCGAATCTTGTCCATGTCAACCGCAAATTTTGTCAATGTCTACCGCGAATCTTGCCCATGTCTACCTATTGATCTTGCCCATGTCTACCTATAGATCTTGCCCATGTCTACCTATAAATCTTGCCCATGTCTACCTATAAATCTTGCCCATGTCTACCTATAAATCTTGCCCATGTCTACCTCCGAATCTTGTCCATGTCTACCTTCGAATCTTGTCCATGTCTTTCTCTGAATCTTGTCCATATCTACCTATTAATCTTGTCCATGTCTACTGCAAATCTTGTCCATGTCTACTGCAAATCTTGTCCATGTCTACCTCTGAATCTTGTCCATGTCTGCCTCCGAATCTCGTCCATGTCTGCCTCCGAATCTCGTCCATGTCTGCCTCCGAATCTCGTCCATGTCTGCCTCCGAATCTCGTCCATGTCTGCCTCCGAATCTCGTCCATGTCTACCTACGAATCTCGTCCATGTCTACCTACGAATCTCGTCCATTTCTACCTCTGAATCTCGCCCATGTCTACCTCCGAATCTTGCCCATGTCTACCTCTGAATCTTGTCCATGTCTACCTACGAATCATGTCCATGTCTACCTACGAATCTTGTCCATGTCTACCTCTGAATCTTGCCCATGTCTACCTCTGAATCTTGCCCATGTCTACCTCCGAATCTTGTCCATGTCTACCTACAAATCTTGTCCATGTATACCTACAAATCTTGTCCATGCCTACCTCCGAATCGTGTCCATGCCTACCTCCGAATCTTGCCCATGTCTACCTCTGAATCTTGCCCATGTCTACCTCCGAATCTTGTCCATATCTACCTCCAAATCTTGTCCATGTTTTTCTCTGAATCTTGTCCATGTTTACCTCCGAATCTTGTCCATGTACACCTACGAATCTTGTCCATGTACACCTACGAATCTTTTCCATGTCTATGTACTCATAACCCAAAAAAAAGAGAGCGGTAGGAAAACAGAACCATCCCTCAACAATTTGGGAACTTTGAGGCACAACATCTATATAAAATCATTGATTTGTTTTATATCAGTATACACCACATATATTATAACATTTCTACTAATGTCCAACAATACTGTATTCTTGTAAAAAAATGAAAAGGTTAAAATCAGAAAGAATATCATATTGCTTCACAGATGATCCAATTCTTTAGGCTCGGCGCATTTCATCGACTCAATCCACTTCTTCAGGTGCCATCACAATATATATATATACCGTATTCATAAATAATGATCTAAATAAAACACATAATCATTAATTATAGTTCTTCATCCCAGTATAATATAATAGGACAGCATATTAGAGATGCACTGTTGATAGGGGAGAAAAGCCCAAAGGACCAGAACCCCTCCCAGGGGAAAGAGGCGACATCACAGCTGACCATGCTAAAGCCATATGGTTTATCCCTATAGAAAAATACCAGCCATGTTTGATTAATTTTCTCGCAGAGAACAGTCACCAGCAAGATTTCTTACATCATTTACAGTGTATATACATGGCCATATTACCATCTACCCCACAAAAGGGAATATTAACAACAAGGATAACCAAGTAAGCTATTTACCTCCCAAGATGGGAGGCTGAAATTCCTGTTCTGGTGGGGTGCACCATCCAAGAGAGCAAGAGTGGTCAGATGTAGGTCACCAGAAAACAAGGGTTACAGAGAATCACCAAAGCAACCCCCCCAGTGAGACTATGGGTAGTATAGAAAACAAAATAAATTAAATTCCAAATCATCAGACCAATTAAATAGACCTGATAAAAAAAGTATACATTCACATCTCTTTTTTGCTCTGACATATGTTTTTGTAAGTATTATTTTTTTGGTCATGTGACAAAATCCTTTTGATTATTTGTTTATTTATTTTTTGGTATATTTATGTATAATTGTTTATATATTTACTTGAAAGTCTTATGTTCTTTATTTCCCCTGAGGAAGATCTAAAATGTGGAATGAACGAAACGCGTCAGTGTATTTTTTCTTCTTTCTGTGCAGTCTCCTATTTTTGTATTAGGATTTATTTTGTAAGAACGCTGTCAGAGCAATGTCTCTTTTAGAAATGATGTATTTAACATTGTAAAAAATGTATATGTAATAAAGCTGACAAAAAAAATCTCTTTTCCTATAATGTCTCCTTGGATATATGTAAGACCTTTAATTGCTGCAATAAAGTCCCACTGGGGGGGGTTCTTTGGGTATATGTATTCATATAGGGATGAGCAGCTAGATACTCAACCTTTTTTTGGTTATGGTATATTTCAATCATAACCATCAAGACAATATCTTGGATAGGCCTGGAATGCCCTACAAAAACAATGACAAAGATAAATGGAGTCTCATTATTATACCAAATCTACTACCAACTCTACATTCCCAACGATATCCAAATTTACTGGCAACATTCCTTCTTAAAACAAGCAAGCTCCCCTAAACTCCAAGGGACCTAAATGTACTTCATAAAGTTCCAGCCTATGGTTACAAGCACAATCAGCTCAGCATAGTCAGGTTCAGTAATAATGTCGTCTGCAGCAGTGCAGCATGGCCGAACGTAACCAACACTCTTATATAGCCCATGAAATTGGCCACAGGTGGAACACAGATGGCCACCGCCGCACAAAGCGGGACCACACATGCGCATTGTGCATGCCAATAGGTGCTCACCTACCAGAATAGTAGCAGGCAGCACCACACATGCGATGTACTGCGAGGGCACAAACCCCTTCATAGGCAGCAAAGGTCATCTATGGGGAGGAGGAAAACCAACACAGTGAACCCCAGGGCGCCAGAGGTGTGCATGCAGGACCCACATGCACACAACACCACCAAAAAGGGAGGCAGGGCTCTACTACCCAAATCAGGGTTGAGCTCCGGCTCCATAGGGGCCCCACTCCCTGGGAAATCCACCACCACTGGCAGTGCGTCCAGACTTGCATCCTTTTGGGAAGAAGAAGAAAAAGATTTTATAATAATAAACTGCAACAAAACAAAAATACAAAACATGAAAAGTTTAACACCCCACCTAAAAGGGTAAAGGTTACCACAACATAACCTCTACACTACTGTAATGATATACTCATGTGGACTACATAATGTGACAAGCATAGATAAAGATAGAACATGCAGACATATACCAAAATAATTACAAACTGTATTAATATGTACACATGGACAAAATAAGGTACATTACAGATTGTTACAGAAATGATACAAAACTATTCACATCATTGAGGCCAAATGGTGCTGTAGCTTTAAGCTGATGTATCCACTTGGTCTCCCATTAGAGCACTCTCCTATCAAAATCTCCTCCCCCAGAGCCATGATTTGCATAGCTGTAACATCATAATCGTGTGAAAGGCCAATCGGAGTATTCATCTACAACAGACATGATCATGTATGCGCTTGTGTAAAGGCTACATTGTTTTACCCACATAGAAAGCACCACAGGTGCAGGTCATCAAATACACAACCCCCACCGTGGCGCAGTCTACATGGAAACGTGTTTGAAACCACGTACCATCAGGGAGTACACACCCTGTATATTCCTTGATATATGGGCATTCTGGACAATTGCTGCATCTAAAGGTTCTCCATGGGGATTCAATGTTCTCAGGGGGAACAACAACAGAACTGTGCACCAATTTATCCCTCAGCGATGTACTTCGCCTGTATACTATCTTCAGATAAGGCTTCAAATACTTCCCCGCAATCTCATCTGTACTGAGCAGACACCAAAATCTAGATAAAGTATCCCTAATTTGATAAGTATAAGTAGTGATGAACTTTACCGTATTCATGAGCTGTTTCACAGGCTGTTTAGTGCATGTAAGCAGCAACACCAACCATGAACGCCCACATGTTTTCTAAAAGGTTTTCTTTAAACATTTTTTTACTATATCCTCTTGAGAGTAGATGGTCTCTCAAGGCTCAGGCTTCCCTTTCAAAATGTATGTTAGAACAATTGCGCTTAATACGAAGATACTGTCTGTAAGGAATGCTTTTAACTAGTGCCTTGGGGTGGGCACTGTTAGCTCTCAAAATAGTGTTCCCGGCTGTTGCTTTCCTAAAATGAGATGTAGACAGTTTTCCATCCTCCTCGATTGTGATATTCAAGTCGAGAAAGGTGACTTCTTGCTATTGAATGAGTAAAAGAGAGGTTAAAGCTGTTATTATCTAGGCTTGCTAGGAACTGATGTAGTAGAGGTATAGGACCGGTCCACACCATAAGGATATCATTGATGTACCTGTGCCACAGTAATTTAAAGAGGAACTCCCTAATTACCATCAATGTACCCGTGCCACAATAAGATGCACAGGTACATCAACAAGTCCTCCCTGGTACACAGCTGGTGCTTCCATCCCCCCAGGTACAGGTTAGCACACAATGGGGCACAGCATGCCCCCATCGCAATGCCCTGCACCTGGAGGAAGTGGTAACTAGCATATATTAAAACATTATTATGGAGAATGTGATCTAACAGATTCAAAATGAATTCATTCAAATGGCGTTTTGTCAGGTCCATTTCAGATAGGAACAACCCGATTACCTCTAAACCTTGAGAATGTGGTATACTGGAGTACAATGACTCCAATCTATAGCAACTAGACATGCTTCCCTGGTAACGTTAATATCCTCTAGTGCACGTAGAAGATCCGTGGTGTCCTTAATGTAGGATGGCAACCTCATAACACGAGGGAGGAGAAAAAAGTTAAAAAAGGGACTCGCTGGTTCAGAATAGGCTCCAGTGCTAGAAATAATTGGGCGGCCCGGGGGGTCTATTGCATTTTTGTGAATTTTTGGTAAGGCATAAAAAAATGGCACTTTAGGGAACTTCACCGCAAGATATTCATACGTATTTTTATAGATCACTCCAGTATTATATGCCTGCACCAATAACCAATAATCAAACTTCAGTTTAAAGGTTTCAAAAGTATCTTCAGGGACTAATCTATACCAGTTTCTATTTTGCAGAAGAGCTTTACACATTGTATAATAATGGACCTGGACCATTACTACCACAGTGCAGCCTTTATCGGCTGGCTTTTAGGTAATTAGGGTGTTCCTCTTTAAATTCTTCAGGGCTTACGATTGTCTTTTGACTGATTTGAGATGGCCCCAAATTGTTTTCCTCTGCTATCCCCTCACAGTTGTTTTCATTTATTAATTGTATTAGGTCTCGCAAGGCCCTAAAATCAGCCATAGTGTAATTTGAATTACACTCTGAATCTAGTCCATGTCTACCCCTGAATCTTGTCCATGTCTACCCCTGAATCTTGTCCACGTCTACCTCTGAACCTTGTCCATGTCTACCTCCGAATCTTGTCCATGTCTACATCTGAACCTTGTCCATGTCTACCTATAAATCTTGTCCATGTCTACCGCAAAACTTGTCCATGTCTACCTCCGAATCTTGTCCATGTCTTCCTCCGAATCTTGTCCATGTCTACCTATAAATCTTGTCCATGTCTAACGCGAATCTTGTCCATGTCTAACGCAAATCTTGTCCATGTCTACCGCGAATCTTGTCCATGTCTAACGCAAATCTTGTCCATGTCTAACGCAAATCTTGTCCATGTCTAACGCAAATCTTGTCCATGTCTACCGCGAATCTTGTCCATGTCTAACGCAAATCTTGTCCATGTCTACCGCGAATCTTGTCCATGTCTACCTATAAATCCTGTCCATGTCTACCTCTGAATCTTGTCCATGTCTTCCTCCGAATCCTGTCCATGCCTACCTCCGAATCTTGTCCATGTCTACCTCCGAATCTTGTCCATGTCTACCTCCGAATCTTGTCCATGTCTACCTCCGAATCTTGTCCATGTCTACCTCCGAATCTTGTCCATGTCTACCTCCGAATCTTGTCCATGTCTACCTCCGAATTTTGACCATGTCTACCTCCGAATCTTCTCCATGTCTACCTCTGAATCTTCTCCATGTCTACCTCTGAATCTTGTCCATGCCTACCTCCGAATCTTGTCCATGTCTACCTCCGAATCTTGTCCATGTCTACCTCTGAATCTTGTCCATGTCTACCTCTGAATTTTGACCATGTCTACCTTGGAATCTTGTCCATGTCTGCCTCCGAATCTTGTCCATGTCTACCTCTGAATCTTGTCCATGTCTACCTCCGAATCTTCTCCATCTCTACCTCTGAATCTTCTCCATGTCTACCTCCGAATCTTGTCCATGTCTACCTCTGAATTTTGACCATGTCTACCTCGGAGTCTTGTCCATGTCTGCCTCCGAATCTTGTCCATGTCTACCTCTGAATCTTGTCCATGTCTACCTCCGAATCTTCTCCATGTCTACCTCCGAATCTTCTCCATGTCTACCTCCGAATCTTCTCCATGTCTACCTCTGAATCTTGTCCATATCTACCTCCGAATCTTGTCCATGTCTACCTATAAATCTTGTGCATGTCTACCTATGGACTGTACAGCAAGTCCTTGTTAAAGTGTAACCTCACCGAAAGGGGGAAGTTTCACTTGTCCACATCCTCTCCTCTCCACTGCCAAATTTGGCACTTCTTTTTTTGGTGGGGGGAGGGGGGCAGGTACCTGGTTTAGACAGGTACCTGCTCCCACTTCTGATCAGAAAATGGCAGCAACATTTGGCCCCTCCTCCTTCCCCCCACAGCCTTCTGGAACACATCAAAGGTCCCAGAAGACTGTGGGACCACTCACAAAGTGCAGCGCAGCTCATGCATGCACAGTAGGAAACCGGATGAAGGTTTCAATGTGGTTTCCCTTACCTAAGATGCCAACACCTGCACCTGCCCCCGAAGCTGATTGAAGAATCAGGTCAAGTAAGGATAGCGCTGAATCCCTGGACAGTTAAGTACCCTTAGAGTAAAGTCAGCAGCTACAGCAATTTGAATTACACTCTGAATCTAGTCCATGTCTACCCCTGAATCTTGTCCATGTCTACCCCTGAATCTTGTCCACGTCTACCTCTGAACCTTGTCCATGTCTACCTCCGAATCTTGTCCATGTCTACATCTGAACCTTGTCCATGTCTACCTATAAATCTTGTCCATGTCTACCGCAAAACTTGTCCATGTCTACCTCCGAATCTTGTCCATGTCTTCCTCCGAATCTTGTCCATGTCTACCTATAAATCTTGTCCATGTCTACCGCGAATCTTGTCCATGTCTAACGCAAATCTTGTCCATGTCTACCGCGAATCTTGTCCATGTCTAACGCAAATCTTGTCCATGTCTAACGCAAATCTTGTCCATGTCTAACGCAAATCTTGTCCATGTCTAACGCAAATCTTGTCCATGTCTAACGCAAATCTTGTCCATGTCTACTGCGAATCTTGTCCATGTCTAACGCAAATCTTGTCCATGTCTACCGCGAATCTTGTCCATGTCTACCTATAAATCCTGTCCATGTCTACCTCTGAATCTTGTCCATGTCTTCCTCCGAATCCTGTCCATGCCTACCTCCGAATCTTGTCCATGTCTACCTCCGAATCTTGTCCATGTCTACCTCCGAATCTTGTCCATGTCTACCTCCGAATCTTGTCCATGTCTACCTCCGAATCTTGTCCATGTCTACCTCTGAATCTTCTCCATGTCTACCTCTGAATCTTGTCCATGCCTACCTCCGAATCTTGTCCATGTCTACCTCCGAATCTTGTCCATGTCTACCTCTGAATCTTGTCCATGTCTACCTCTGAATTTTGACCATGTCTACCTTGGAATCTTGTCCATGTCTGCCTCCGAATCTTGTCCATGTCTACCTCTGAATCTTGTCCATGTCTACCTCCGAATCTTCTCCATCTCTACCTCTGAATCTTCTCCATGTCTACCTCCGAATCTTGTCCATGTCTACCTCTGAATTTTGACCATGTCTACCTCGGAGTCTTGTCCATGTCTGCCTCCGAATCTTGTCCATGTCTACCTCTGAATCTTGTCCATGTCTACCTCCGAATCTTCTCCATGTCTACCTCCGAATCTTCTCCATGTCTACCTCCGAATCTTCTCCATGTCTACCTCTGAATCTTGTCCATATCTACCTCCGAATCTTGTCCATGTCTACCTATAAATCTTGTGCATGTCTACCTATGGACTGTACAGCAAGTCCTTGTTAAAGTGTAACCTCACCGAAAGGGGGAAGTTTCACTTGTCCACATCCTCTCCTCTCCACTGCCAAATTTGGCACTTCTTTTTTTGGTGGGGGGAGGGAGGCAGGTACCTGGTTTAGACAGGTACCTGCTCCCACTTCTGATCAGAAAATGGCAGCAACATTTGGCCCCTCCTCCTTCCCCCCACAGCCTTCTGGAACACATCAAAGGTCCCAGAAGACTGTGGGACCACTCACAAAGTGCAGCACAGCTCATGCATGCACAGTAGGAAACCGGATGAAGGTTTCAATGTGGTTTCCCTTACCTAAGATGCCAACACCTGCACCTGCCCCCGAAGCTGATTGAAGAATCAGGTCAAGTAAGGATAGCGCTGAATCCCTGGACAGTTAAGTACCCTTAGAGTAAAGTCAGCAGCTACAGCATTTTTTTTGGGGGGAGGGGGTGACTGGAGCTCCTCTTTAATAAAAGGGTTCCCCTTGTCATACATAGCTGGAGCTAAAAATAATAGGTCCAGCTACTCATGAAATAAGTTTCTTTCACACGGGTATACATATACATATATATATATATATATATTTCTTTTTTTTTTTACTGTATATATTTTTGAATGTCCTTGCATAGACTAGTCAGAGCCCAGACTTAAACCCCATTGAAAATCTGTGAAATGACTTGAAGACTGCACGGTCATCAAATTTAACTAAACTTGAGCAGTTCTGCACACTAGACTGAGCAAATATTGAAAGGTTCAGATATTTAAAGTGTAAAGTTAGCAGAGACATATCCCAACAGACTAAAGCTGGAATTAAAGCAAAAGGTGGTTCAACAAAATCCTGAAACATTGGGGTGATCCTTTTTCCAACTCAGTCATTCTATTTTTGAAAATTTTTTGGGTGCTATATCTTTCACTTATAAGTTGCACCGAGTAAATACAGCTGGATAAAGCAAAAAAACTGTGTCTGTCTTCATTTCAGGCTGCAAATCAACAAAGTGTGATTATTTTAAAAGGGGGGGATTGATTCTTTTCTATACATACTGTATACAGGGCTGGGACTGCAGAGGTGGGGGGCTGAGAGGGCACCTGCCCCGGGTGCTGTGTTGAGGGAGGGTACAATGGAGTTGGCTGCTCGTCCTGCTCCCTACTGACAAGAATGACTGCAGTGTCACTCCTGTCAGAAGAAGCAGCGACCGATAGCTGCTGCTGGTGGGAGGAACAGGCTTTCTCCTCCCTCCAGCCTGCATGGGGCACAAAAGAGCCAGTGCTGAGACAGAGAAATGTCCTCAGTCTCAGCTCCATGCTGCTGAGAAAGGAGGGTGGACTGTGTCCTTCTTCCTCTCTCCACCTGTCATGTGACCTGTCACATGACCGGAGAGAGGAAGGAGATGCTGTGAGTACCGATCTTCTAGGAGAAGGAGGAAGGGGGAAGTGGGGCAACAATTCAGGAGCATGGGGACACCTGATGTAAAGGGGGACTCTGTTGGGGACACCTGATGTAAAGGGGGACTCTGTTGGGGACACCTGATGTAAAGGGGGACATTATTAAGGACACCTGATATAAAAGGGGACTGTGATGGGGACACCTGATGTAAAGGGGGACACTACTGGGAACACCTTATGTAAAGGGGGACATTATTAGGGACACCTGATAAAAAAGGGGACTGTGATGGGGACACCTGATGTAAAGAGGAACACTAGTGGAGACACCTGACATAAAGGGGACTCAGTTGGGGGCACCTGATGTAAAGGGGGACTCTGTTGGGGACACCTGATATAAAGAAAACTCTATTTGGGGCTCTACCTGGTAGGGGGGCGCAATTGGCCATCTTCACCCTGGGCACTGGAGGACTATATATATAGTGATATATTGAGTTCCATAAAGCCTAGAAAACTTCTGGTCTACTTATCATATATTCTGAGTCTTCCAGACAAGAAGAGGATTGGGAAAATGTATACAAACATTCAAAAAATCTGACCAATCCACATTAGGAAAGTCATTTTTGTTGCCCTATGGTGTATAAACTACTAAAGGGTACAGAATCTTTGGGAGAGTAAATTCTCTACTGCCAATGGTCAGAGAATGAATTGACTACTCCTGTTTAAATGCATATTAGGTATAGGTAGTGAACTCCACACTGTCATTCAATTACCTCCATGAACTGTAATTATGTAATTCATATAAACATTGAATTCCTACTGATTTTCTCACCGGAGGTCAGAGAGTGAGAACAGCGACCCCGGGCCTTGGAGGTTTTCTAAAGAGCCAATAAGGAACCAAAGGATTCAGCTGTGGGTACACTTTAAATATAACTCCACTTTTGTTGAGAAAAAAAAAAACACATTCCCCTCTCTGGATGATCTATGTCTGCATCCCTTTAGACGTCATTTCCCTTTGGGAGTATCTTACCAAAAATTGAATTTTTGGTTCGGTGAATGCCAAAAATCTGATCTGAAGCGGGAAATGACATATCTTGGAGGGGGGGTGTGGGACTGTGTACAGAACGCCTCCAGGCTGCCATATTGAATTTTATAGAAAACTGCAAATTGAAAAGGAAAGGTCATTTTTAATAACAATCAGTTACATTATGGCTTGTTCTAGCAGTTGTATATGTTATCAGAAAGTGGAGTTACCCTTTAAGGGTGTAGGTAGGCAAAACTTAGGCCATGTGCATGAGTGATTACTTGGACCCCACACAATGCATAAGCCTTCTGTGTTAAGCATGCTCTCTATGCTCCTCCAGCTATGTGACTGAGCTGGCACAGTTCTCATTATGAGCTGGCAGGAGGGGCTCATGTGATCACTGTGACAGCCAATCAGGGAGTCAGTTCCGCCCCCCCCCCCCCGGGCACCTTAAGACCCGGTTAAAGGTTACCTTAGACTGTACGCCCCTTGAGGGTTAGGGACCTTAGATTGTACATCCCTTGAGGGTTAGAGACCTTAGATTGTACGCCCCTTGAGGGTTAGGGACCTTAGATTGTACGCCCCTTGAGGGTTAGGGACCTTAGATTGTACACCCCTTGAGGGTTAGGGACCTTAGATTGTACACCCCTTGAGGGTTAGGGACCTTAGATTGTACACACCTTGAGGGTTAGTGACCTTAGATTGTACACCCCTTGAGGGTTAGGGACCTTAGATTGTACGCCCCTTGAGGGTTAGGGACCTTAGATTGTACGCCCCTTGAGGGTTAGGGACCTTAGATTGTACGCCCCTTGAGGGTTAGGGACCTTAGATTGTACGCCCCTTGAGGGTTAGGGACCTTAGATTGTACGCCCCTTGAGGGTTAGGGACCTTAGATTGTACACACCTTGAGGGTTAGTGACCTTAGATTGTACACCCCTTGAGGGTTAGGGACCTTAGATTGTACGCCCCTTGAGGGTTAGGGACCTTAGATTGTACACCCCTTGAGGGTTAGGGACTGATGTGAATGTACAATATATATGTAAAGTGCTGCGTAAATTGATGGCGCTATATAAGTACCTGAAATAAATAAATAAAGGTCCATGGCAGGCGGCTGGGAAGTGGTTGGTTGCCTGTGTGTTGGAATGTTCTATCTGAGATATCGTTGATTGGCATTTATCATTGATTGATTTGGTGATTGATTTATTGATTAATGAATGTATTGGCCCTCCACGGGGTCAATTGTAAGATGTGCACAATCATATTTGGCTGGGACTTGTAGTTCTTTACGGGGGCGGACTGATAACTCATGGGGCCCCTGGGCCCAAACTCAAAAAAGCCTATGAAAAGATACCAGGGGCATCTCATGGGGCCCCCTACTGACCCTGGGTCCTCAGACAGTGCCCGAGTTTCCAAATGGTCAGTCCGCCCCTGGACTAGTCACCCTCCCCCATGTTTCCCAATGGGTACCATTCATATCTGTGCAACTTCAAAGTAGTTCATGCACTACCAAGGGAAGACTGACAACTCATGGGGCCCCCGGGCAATAGGGGATCATGGGGCCCCTGTGTCCTTGCCCACACTCAAAAAAGCCTATGAAAAAGCCAATGAAAGGTACCAGGGGTGTCTCATTGGGCCCCCTACTGACCCCGGGCCCTCGGGCAGTGCCCAAGTTCTGGAATGGTCAGTCCGCCCCTGGTTCTTCATCAGCTGTGAGTCTGCAGGTAGTCCACTCCACATTTACCCAAATACATCTTTGCCAAGAATTTAAAAAAAAAAAAAAAATGGCGGTACAAAATTAATGGGCTGTAAAAAGTGACACGGCAGCCGCAGCCACGTTCCTTTCCATTGCGGGAAATCCCACGGCCCTGCGTTGCTTTTGTTATTTTTGGTGCCGATACAAAAGGGATATAAACTCATTAACCGTAATAATACAAATGAAAAAAAAAATGAGTCCATCTGAACTTTCGCCAAACACACTGCCTCCTCTGAAATAAACCTCCTGTTTTTGCCGAGCGGTCGGTGGCTCCCCGCCGTCTTCCGAAACGGTTTTACAGCACAATTAAACTCGGAGGTATTTGTTTAAGATTTCTTTTTCCAATCTCGATGGCCAAGTCACACACCCCATAAATAGCCACCAGTCTAATCTAAAAGCAATTTGGGTTCCATTCTCATTACCGTTCCCAGCCAGCAACGCGTATGATTGGAAAACCTGAATTCTAGAAATATTGATAAAGTGTTGGGGAAAAACTGCGGCAAAACGGCTCGGAGGGTCTCGGGGATAAGGCGGCTTTTGTAATTTTGAGATGGTGATTTTTTTTTTTTTGCATAGCAGATGGTTGAGAAGTCGGGTTCCAGAGCTCAGATGAAACTTCGTAACTATGACCCGGATTAGAGTGAATGGCCCCACCGCCGGCAGACACAGAATGTTAGATTTACATGAGGCAAAGAGGAACCTTGTGGGGCGGCTCAGTGTTCTCTGTACAGCACTGCGGTATATGTCAGAGCTATGAAAACAGAATATTAATAGTGTGTGACTGTGCGGGGGACATTAGAGTGTAAGCTCCTCTGGTGCAGAGACTGATGTGACTGGCTCAATGTTCTCTGTACAGCACAGCGGTATATGTCAGAGATATAAAAACGTAGAATATTAATAATAATATTAGTGTGACTGTGGTGGACATTAGAGTGTAAGCTCCTCTGGTACAGAGACTGATGTGACCGGCTCAGTGTTCTCTGTACAGCACTGCGGTATATGTCAGAGCTATGAAAACATAGAATATTAATAGTGTGTGACTGTGCGGGGGACATTAGAGTGTAAGCTCCTCTGGTGCAGAGACTGATGTGACTGGCTCAGTGTTCTCTGTACAGCACAGCGGTATATGTCAGAGCTATAACAACATAGAATATTAATAATAATAGTGTGTGACTGTGGTGGGACATTAGAGTGTAAGCTCCTCTGGTACAGAGACTGATGTGACCGGCTCAGTGTTCTCTGTACAGCACTGTGGTATATGTCATAGCTATCAAAATGTAGAATATTAATAATAATACTGTGTGACTGTGGTGGGACATTAGAGTGTAAGCTCCTCTGGTGCAGAGACTGATGTGACTGGCTTAGTGTTCTCTGTACAGCGCTGTGGTATATGTCAGAGATATATAAATGTATAATAATAATAGTGTGTGGCTGTGGGGGAGGGGACATTAGAGTGTAAGTTCCTCTGGTACAGAGAGTGATGTGACTTGCTCAGTGTTCTTTGTACAGCGCTGCGGTATATGTCAGACCTATAAAAACATATAATATTAATAGTGTGTGACTGTGGTGGGACATTAGAGTGTAAGCTCCTCTGGTGCAGAGACTGATGTGACTGGCTTAGTGTTCTCTGTACAGCGCTGTGGTATATGTCAGAGATATAAAAACATATAATATTAATAGTGTGTGACTGTGGTGGGACATTAGAGCGTAAGCTCCTCTGGTACAGAAATTGATGTGACTGGCTCAGTGTTCTCTGTACAGCGCTGTGGTATATGTCAGAGCTATATAAATGTATAATAATAATAGTGTGTGGCTGTGGGGGAGGGGACATTAGAGTGTAAGTTCCTCTGGTACAGAGAGTGATGTGACTTGCTCAGTGTTCTTTGTACAGCGCTGCGGTATATGTCAGACCTATAAAAACATATAATATTAATAGTGTGTGACTGTGGTGGGACATTAGAGTGTAAGCTCCTCTGGAACAGATGCTAATATTACTGGCTCAGTGATCTCTGTACAGCCCTGCGGTATATGTCAGAGCTATATACATGTATAATATAGATTGTAAGCTCCACGAGCCGGTCCCTCCTATTCCTTCTGTACTGAAATGTAATTGTACCGTCTCCCATTATATTGTAAAGCGCTGAGCAAACTGTTGGCGCGATATAAATCCTAATAATAATAATATTAACTTCTTGGCGCCGGCCGAACGCAAATGTGCGGCCTCCCGGCGTCTGGGCCTAGACGCCGAGCAGCCGCACATTTGCGTTCTATTAAAAAGACACGTGTGCTGAAAGCGCGCACCCGCAGGGAGATAATGTACCCGCAGATCATGTACCCGCAGGGAGATAATGTACCCGCAGGGAGATAATATGCCTGCAGGGAGATAATGTGCCCGCAGGGAGATAATGTACCCGCAGGGAGATAATGTGCCCACAGGGAGATAATGTGCCTGCAGGGAGATAATGTGCCCACAGGGAGATAATGTACCCGCAGGGAGATAATGTATTCAAAGGGAGATAATGTGCCCGCAGGGGGATAATGTATTCAAAGGGAGATAATGTGCCCGCAGGGGGATAATGTGCCCACAGGGAGATGTGCCCGCAGGGAGATAATGTACCCGCAGGGAGATCATGTGCCCGCAGGGAGATAATGTGCCCGCAGGGAGATAATGTGCCCGCAGGGAGATGTGCCCGCAGGGAGATAATGTACCCGCAGGGAGATAATGTGCCCGCAGGGAGATAATGTGCCCGCAGGGAGATAATGTACCCGCAGGGAGATAATGTGCCCGCAGGGAGATAATGTACCCACAGGGAGATCATGTGCCCGCAGGGAGATCATGTGCCCGCAGGGAGATAATGTGCCCGCAGGGAGATGTGCCCGCAGGGAGATCATGTACCCGCAGGGAGATCATGTGCCCGCAGGGAGATAATGTACCCGCAGGGAGATCATGTGCCCACAGGGAGATAATGTACCCGCAGGGAGATAATGTGCCCGCAGGGAGATGTGCCCGCAGGGAGATAATGTGCCCGCAGGGAGATGTGCCCGCAGGGAGATCATGTACCCGCAGGGAGATAATGTGCCCGCAGGGAGATGTGCCCGCAGGGAGATAATGTACCCGCAGGGAGATAATGTGCCCGCAGGGAGATAATGTACCCGCAGGGAGATCATTTGCCCGCAGGGAGATAATGTGCCCGCAGGGAGATGTGCCCGCAGGGAGATAATGTACCCGCAGGGAGATCATGTGCCCTCAGGGAGATAATGTGCCCGCAGGGAGATGTGCCCGCAGGGAGATAATGTACCCGCAGGGAGATAATGTGCCCGCAGGGAGATAATGTGCCCGCAGGGAGATGTGCCCGCAGGGAGATGTGCCCGCAGGGAGATCATGTACCCGCAGGGAGATAATGTGCCCGCAGGGAGATGTGCCCGCAGGGAGATAATGTACCCGCAGGGAGATAATGTGCCCGCAGGGAGATAATGTGCCCGCAGGGAGATAATGTGCCCGCAGGGAGTTCATGTGCCCGCAAGAAGATAATGTGCCCGCAGGGAGATCAGAAAGATACGCATGTGTGTTTGATCTTTGGAGCGCACACCCTAACGCCATAGGCTGCGCAGACTTACGGCTTACTGTACCGTGTTTCCAATACTGTATTACACGGAGAGATCGGTAGAGTCCTCCTTTAGGGTTTCCGCAGATTCCAGTGCGCTCTCAGGAGCCGGGAGACAACGTGTGAAGTCAGGCAGGGAAAAGGGTGGCAACTGTCACAGCGGCTAATTAAAAGAGAAAATATTATTATTTCCTTCATCAGCCTGCTGAACTACAATCTGTTAAAGCTGAACTCCAGGAAAGTAAACACACCGATGAAATACATACTATAGAGGAGCCGAGCTATCTGCCGAAGGATTGGTATTTCTGTCCATCCAGACCTGCATTTGCACAGCTCTGTTGTACAGTTCAGCCGTGTTGGTGACCTACGTTTTTTCTCAAAGTCACGCCCCGCCCTCCAGGATATGATTGGCCAGTGAATGAGAAGCGTAAGCCTGATGTGGTCATCTTTCTGCTCTCTCCTCCTGTCAGCATGCTGCTGGTCAGTAGATCTGCATGCAGCTCAGCTGGCCGTCCTCGAGGCACCAGATCAAATTCATGGCCTTACACCTTTTGCGCATTTAGTTTTATGTTTTGTGATAGGTAACTGGAATCGTGTTTGCTTTTTTTTTTTAATTCAAGCCCGGCTGTGATTGGTTCTGAGGGATGGTAAAGTTTTCACCAATAGGAATTGGGTGTAAAGTTTTGAATTTTTACTCTGCAGAAATATATTTTTTTTTTATTACTTGATTGAATTTTGGCAAAACTTGTTCAGAGCGGCTCTTTGGATAGACACGGCTGTCAGGACGGATATTCCTGGAAAAGAAAACGATGAAATGTCCGGCCTTGGTCTCCGCACTTCTTATCAGGGGCCCCAGATGGTGTACAGAAGGGCCCCCATGATGCACCTGGACAGGGGTGACCTTGGTGTGTCTGATCCAGAGCGGAGTGCTGGCAGCAGGCGGAGGAGCGCAGTACACAGCTGAGGCGGCAATCAGGAACCAGCAGGCAGCAAGTGATGTCCCGCCAGGCGCAGGTGTGCCGAGTCATAGTGATCCTGAGCGCCATCCGAGGACTCTCAGCGTGAACATTCACCGCCGAGAGATGCCAGAGACGCAGGAAACCGCTAATAGACCGGGAGGAGCGACGGGTGACAGTCAGGAGATCTCACAGCTGGAGAATCACAGAAATCTGAATTATATGAAATGATTTGTGCTTATAACCCATTGTGTGCTATGCTGCCTGCAACGACCCAATGTGTGCCACACTGCCTGCAACGACCCAATGTGTGCCACACTGCCTGCAACGACCCAATGTGTGCTGTGCTGCCTGCAACGACCCAATGTGTGCTGTGCTGCCTGCAACAACCCACTGTGTGCCGCTCTGCCTGCAACGACCCAATGTGTGCTGTGCTGCCTGCAATGACCCATTGTGTGCCACCCTGCCTGCAACGACCCAATGTGTGCCACGCTGCCTGCAATGACCCAATGTGTGCCATGCTGCCTGCAATGACCCATTGTGTGCAACGCTGCCTGCAGCGACCCAATGTGTGCCACGCTGTCTGCAATGACCCATTGTGTGCCGCTCTGCCTGCAACAACTTAATGTGCGCCACGCTGCCTGCAAGGACCCATTGTTTGCCATGCTGCCTGCAACGACCCATTGTGTGCCACTCTGCCTGCAACGACCTATTGTGTGCCACGCTGCCTGCAATGACCCATTGTGTGCCGCTCTGCCTGCAACAACCCATTGTGTGCCGCTCTGCCTGCAACAACCCAATGTGCGCTGTGGTGCCTGCAATGACCCATTGTGTGCCATGCTGCCTGCAACTACCCATTGTGTGCCGCTGTGCCTGCAACGACTCATTGTTTGCCACGCTGCCTGAAACGACAAATTGTGTGTCACGCTCTGCCTGCAACGACAAATTGTGTGCCGCTCTGCCTGCAACGGCCCATTGTGTGCCGCACTGCCTGCAATGACCCATTGTGTGCCGCGCTGCCTGCAACGACCCATTGTGTGCCATGCTGCCTGCAACGACCCATTGTGTGCCGCTCTGCCTGCAACGACCCATTGTGTGCCGTGCTGCCTGCAACGACAAATTGTGTGTCACGCTCTGCCTGCAACGTCAAATTGTGTGCCGCTCTGCCTGAAATGACCCATTGTGTGCCGCACTGCCTGCAATGACCCATTGTGTGCCGCTCTGCTTACATTGACCCAATGTGTGCCGCGCTGCCTGCAACGACCCATTGTGTGCCGCTCTGCCTGCATTACCCAATGTGTGCCGTGCTGCCTGCAACGACCCAATGTGTGCCGCGTTGCTTGCATAGACCCAATGTGTGCCGCACTGCCTGCAACGACCCATTGTGTGCCGTGCTGCCTGCAACAACCCATTTTGTGCCACGCTGCCTGCAACAACTCATTGTGTGCCATGCTGCCTGCAACAGGCCATTGTGTGCCACGCTGCCTGCAACGACCCATTGTGTGCCTTGCTGCCTGAAATGACCCATTGTGTGCCTTGCTGCCTGCAATGACCCATTGTGTGCCGCTCTGCCTGCAACGACAAATTGTGTGTCACGCTCTGCCTGCAACGACAAATTGTGTGCCGCTCTGCCTGAAATGACCCATTGTGTGCCGCACTGCCTGCAATGACCCATTGTGTGCCGCTCTGCTTACATTGACCCAATGTGTGCCGCGCTGCCTGCAACGACCCATTGTGTGCCGCTCTGCCTGCATTAACCCAATGTGTGCCGCGCTGCCTGCAACGACCCAATGTGTGCCGCGTTGTTGCATAGACCCAATGTGTGCCGCACTGCCTGCAACGACCTATTGTGTGCCGTGCTGCCTGCAACGACCCATTTTGTGCCACGCTGCCTGCAACAACTCATTGTGTGCCATGCTGCCTGCAACAGGCCATTGTGTGCCACGCTGCCTGCAACGACCCATTGTGTGCCACGCTGCCTGCAATGACCCATTGTGTGCTGCTCTGCCTGCAACGACCCATTCTGTGCCGCGCTGCCTGCAACGACAAATTGTGTGTCACGCTCTGCCTGCAACAACAAATTGTGTGCCGCTCTGCCTGAAATGACCCATTGTGTGCCGCACTGCCTGCAATGACCCATTGTGTGCCGCTCTGCTTACATTGACCCAATGTGTGCCGCGCTGCCTGCAACGACCCATTGTGTGCCGCTCTGCCTGCATTAACCCAATGTGTGCCGCACTGCTGGCAACGACCCATTGTGTTCCGTGCTGCCTGCAACGACCCATTTTGTGCCACGCTGCCTGCAACAACTCATTGTGTGCCATGCTGCCTGCAACAGGCCATTGTGTGCCACGCTGCCTGCAACGACCCATTGTGTGCCTTGCTGCCTGCAATGACCCATTGTGTGCCTTGCTGCCTGCAATGACCCATTGTGTGCCACGCTGCCTGCAACGACCTATTGTGTGTTGCGCTGCCTGCAATGACCCATTGTGTGCCACGCTGCTTGCAAAGACCCATTGTGTGCCACGCTGCCTGCAAAGACCCATTGTGTGCCACACTGCCTGCAACAACTCATTGTCCCCGTTGTCTATCACAGTGGCTGCATTATTCCAGTGTGTACCGTTTTGGCTGCATAAACCCTTTGTATACCACCCTAGCAGCACTGTGAGCCCCGCCGCCTGCAATAACCTACTATGTGCCATACTAGCTGAATTAACCCATTGTGGACCACACTGGCTGCATTAATCCACTGGCAGCATTAACCCATTGTGGTAATTAACGTGTTAGCATTGACTTCCGCTACCTGAATTATTATTATTACTACAGGTACTTATATAGAGCCGTCAATTTACGCAGCACTTTACATATATCATTACACCACCGTGTGCCATAGTGGCTGTATTTTCTCACTGAGTGGCAGGGTCAACCCACTCTATGCCACGCTGGCTGCATGAACCCACTCTATGCCACGCTGGCTGCATGAACCCACTCTATGCCACGCTGGCTGCATTAACCCACTCTATGCCACGCTGGCTGCATTAACCCACTCTATGCCACGCTGGCTGCATGAACCCACTCTATGCCACGCTGGCTGCATGAACCCACTCTATGCCACGCTGGCTGCATTAACCTACTCTATGCCCGCTGACTGTATTAACCCACTCTATGCCACGCTGGTTGTATTAACCCACTCTATGCCACGCTGGCTGCATGAACCCACCCTATGCCACGCTGGCTGCATTAAGCCGCTCTATGCCACACTGGCTGCATGAACCCACTCTATGCCACGCTGGCTGCATGAACCCACTCTATGCCACACTGGCTGCATTAACCCACTCTATGCCACGCTGGCTGCATGAACCCACTCTATCCGACGCTGGCTGCATGAACCCACTCTATGCCACACTGGCTGCATTAACCTACTCTATGCCCGCTGACTGTATTAACCCACTCTATGCCACGCTGGCTGCATTAACCCACTCTATGCCACACTGGCTGCATGAACCCACTCTATGCCACACTGGCTGCATTAACCCACTCTATGCCCGCTGACTGTATTAACCCACTCTATGCTACGCTGGTTGCATTAACCCACTTTATGCCGGACTGACTGTATTAAGCCACTCTATGCCAGGCTTGCTGCATTAACCCACTCTATGCCCGCTGACTGTATTAACCCACTCTATGCCACACTGGCTGCATGAACCCACTCTATGCCAGACTGGCTGTATTAACCCACACTATGCCAGACTGGCTGTAATAACCCACTCTATGCCAGGCTGGCTACTCTAGGTTCACCTCCCACAATTAAAAATAAATGATAATCCCATCAAGGGATGGCGGGAGTCCCTCGCAATGCCCATGCCAGGAGTGCAGAGAGCTCAGCAATGCAGATCTATGCTCTCCCTTTATTTCTCTGTCCTTCTCTCCTTCATTCACCCCTCCACTCTGTCTATTCCTGGCTGCACTTATATGCCAGTCAGCAAATACTGTCACAATGAAGGGATTGTTATAGAATTTCTAGACTAGCAGCGAAGTCCTGGAGACAAATAACAAATGATCCCGCTTCTTCTAGCAATCATGTTACTTGTAGTAAGGGATTTCCTACAAGGAGCCTGGTCTGTGTTTACACATCCATCCACGCTGGCTGCATTAACCCACCATGTGCCACGCTGACTGTAATAAATACTGTGTGCCACGCTGGCTGCATTAACCCACTATGTGCCACACTGGCTGCAATAACTACTGTGTGCCACGCTGGCTGCATTAACCCACTATGTGCCACACTGGCTGCAATAACTACTGTGTGCCACGCTGGCTGCATTAACCCACTATGTGCCACACTGGCTGCATTAACCCACTATGTGCCATGCTGGCTGTAATAAATACTGTGTGCCACGCTGGCTGCATTAACCCACTATGTGCCACGCTGGCTGCATTAACCCACTATGTGCCACGCTGGCTGCAATAACTACTGTGTGCCACGCTGGCTACATTAACCCACTATGTGCCACACTGGCTGTAATAACTACTGTGTGCCACACTGGCTGCATTAACCCATTATGTGCCACGCTGGCTGCAATAACTACTGTGTGCCATGCTGGCTGCATGAACCCATTGTATGCCATGCTGGCTGCAATAACTACTGTGTGCCATGCTGGCTGCTTTAACCCACTATGTGCCACGCTGGCTGCATTAATCCACTGTGTGCTATGCTGGCTTCAATAACTACTATGTGCCATACTGACTGCATTAACCCACTATGTGCCACTCTGGCTGCATTAACCCGCTGTGTGCCACACTGGCTGCATTAACCCACTATGTGCTACGCTGGCTGCATTAGCCCACTATGTGCCACACTGGCTGCACTGACCCACTATGTGCCACTCTGGCTGCATTAACCCACTATGTACTGTCTTGGAAATTCGCTTTAACGAATTTCTCCTTACCGTGAGTACTCGCAGTTGGATGCGCAGAAATCCCCCATAAAGCTGTGCGAATCTCGCTTACCACGACTGCAGCTAAATTACACGATTCCTGCCCATCCAAATACTTTGGTTCTGTTGAAATGTAGGTGATTGGAGCTCCGTTACCCTAGAATGATCACACGACACTCTAAGGCTGGTTGCAATCCACATAAGGGCTGATTTTAGACCCAGCTCTCTGTTTTATTAAAAATACACACATGCCCCCCACATGAATAAAGTCAATCCCTCCCACCGAACAATGCAATGGGGATTGCCTATACAGAGGATGTACATTCCAATTGGAGCATAGCCTTTGCTATTATCTATCACTGGTCCTCCCCCATGAGTCTTCTGAGGTCAGCAGACTTCCTCCCCTTCCCCCCTATGAGCCATCTGAGGTCATATTTCCTGTCCTACTAGCTTCTATTGGTATGTAAAATTCTCTGCACAAGCACTCCCTAAAAATATCAGTCTGTACCTGGATGGGCCCGATACGATCTTTATTAAAACACATCCATCCGAGATACAGTTCAGATTAGTAATGGGTTGTAAGATATGCATAAGCCTACACGTGGAGTTCACACCGCTTGCGCATTGCGTTATGAAGCCCATGTGGTACCATGCTGCTGATATGCGGATACAGGCCCACGGTCTACTGACAGCAGCATTCGCATGGAATGCCGTGGTGGTATACACGCCGGTCTATAAGCGCAGATCTGCCATCTCATCCATTACCAAGCTGAGTACTGTAATACATACATTGTACATGCGCATGGCCCAATTGCAGCCTTCAGAGCTTTAATTAAGCCACACGAGAGACATATGAATAACACGAATATATGACACATTTAAAGTTCGACCAACAATACAAAATTTCCATGACATTCCCTCCTGTTTTATCATATTCTCCTCGTGTCCCTTCTTGATCTTCTTCAGCTTGATGGGTGTAGTCTCAAACTTCAAAGAGTTCCTGTAGTTGTCCCTGAGAATAAAGCTCCACGGGGTACCTGAAACAACAAGACCCGACGCAGACTCGACGCAAACAGGCTTGATTGAAGCGATGATCCTCAAGAGCGTTGGAACCTTCACTACAGGAAGGCTCTTGCAAAAACCACAAACAGACTTGTGGTATGAATAAAGCTTGTGATCCCACGGTGGTCTGGGGAGATCCAGCAATAGATTCTCAAATTGCCCCTGCAGACGGGGCCACACAAGGCTGGTCTCGACCCAGACAGTTTTCCAAATCGCAGACACAAACAATGATGAGGCTTGAAGCTTGCTTGAAGGTCTTGGAGAATGTGGTCTTCAGAGAGATAAATTAGAGGGAAGCCAGGACGTAATCTGTAGAGAAGGTGGTTGGTTGGTGAGGTCTTCCCCCGATCAGTGGTTGGAGTGGGATCCCCGGAGCGGGCATGGAGATGTGGTCGTCTGCCCGAGCTTGGCTTACACGGTCGATGAGGCAACAGGAACATCTCACCGCGGCATATAAAAGGCAGATGAAAAAGAGAAGCATCAGGATATACACTCCCACTTCCTTCAACCAAGATCCGATGGAGAACAGGAAATCTCCCAATCCTCCCAAACCCTTGAACGGATTCCAACCCTCACTAGCTATAGCTCTAGCTTTTCCCTGTAGTTCACTAACTTTGTCCATATGGGCCTGGACCTTGTCATCGGTGTCTTCTATCCAAGTACAACAATCCTCTCCGATGAACTCACAGAACCCCCCTTTGGCGGCTAAAAGATAATCAAGGGCCATCTTCTCCTGAAGCACTAAAATTCCCATCTGCCGTTGTTCTTGGGCAATTTCTCTGACAGCCTCTACGGTCTCGTTAAACATACTATCCACGATGACAGAAAAATTGTTCAGGCGCTTCATAAGTTCTATTCCCCATCCTGTCCATGAGGGGAACCAAGCCCATGCCTGGTCGCCCTCAGAGAACAGTTCCCTGCGAACTCTCCCTGCCATCCTTACCTTCTTGTGGACCATCAACTCTTCATGGTCCATCACTACATAGGATGCGGGGACTAGCTTTATGAGGGCACACGAACCTTTCGCGTTCTGGGGGAATGTTCTATAGGCTGCCGAACCACACAGAAAATAGTATGGACCTGTCAGAGCAGAGCAGGAAGAGTTCCTCGTTCGGCCTCTGGCACTGAGCAACAGTTGCACAGACTGGGGGATTGCTCCCTCAGTCTGCACATCACATCCGTCCTTCCAACACACGTGGTCTGGTCGGTCAGTGTGGTTACTCAGAAGGGAAGTCTGGTTAGTCAGATTGACAGTTATACCTTCCTCACAGGTGGTAGTCCCAACAAACTTGTTACCTGTGCCAAAGCTGATGTTAAAGCACACCTGAGGGCTGCCTAGCTGCCCAGTTACCCATAATGGACTGGTGAGGGCCCTACAGTAGCTAGAGCTAATATTGGTGCTGAAACTGATGTTACCTGCTAAAAATGTGTCATTAAGTTCTACCGACAAATGTCTACGTGGGGGCTGACCAGGGGTCCCTTGCTTTTTCATGCCGACGCGGATGTCATATAGGGCATGAACAGCGGCCATTGCGGACATGTGATGACTGGGTGGGGGCTTAGAGCATACCCAACAGTTGGTTTTGTTGGCGGTTCTGGCTAAACGCAGGTGCATTTTAAATAAAAGGTTGGGGTATCTGCCGTCTTTTCCTCCGTTCACACACATGTATGACATACAAACAAAAAGAAAAAGGAAAATGACACCCCTCATTCTCTGGTGTAGCTGAAAAGCTTCTTGTAGTGGCTTGCGTGCACCCAGTTGTCTCGTCCCTCGAGTTTGAGTGAGGTAGGTGTCGTCAGCTGGACTTGGTATGGTCCGGTGAACCGTGGCTCGAGTCCGGTTCTTTGATGTTTCTTTAGGACGACCCAATCACCTGGCTCAATAGAAAGAACACCTGTTATTGCATTTGGATCGGGGAGCGATTCGCGAACCCGATGGTGTATCTTCTGCAGCTCCCGTTGCAGAGATTGCACATAACCTGTAAGCTGTGAATGCAAAGACGACAACTGTTGAGGAAAGTACAACCCTGTTTTGGGAAGTCCCCCAAACAACACCTCGTAGGGTGACAGCCCATGTGGTTGCCGAGGGGCATTCCGGATGGAATAGGGGGCAATGGGGAGACACTCAGGCCAAGGTTTTTGGGTATCGGAAGACGTTCAACCTTACCGCTACTCTCGGGGTGATATGGGGTGTGTCGCCGCTGACTCCAGTTCCACCAAAGAGATGCAGTCGTGTCCTTTGGAAGAGAGATTAGTAGTGGACAAAGAAGACATGTTAGCAGAAGAGGTGTTAGTATTGTTAGTCGTGTTGCAAAATTCAGCACTGTCATTGCTGTCCTCCCCCCCCTTCTCATCTTCCGACATAGGAAGAAGAGAAGCTGGGTTAAGAATAGTGCATCGTTTGATAGTGAGGTTAGTAGGGGTTAGGAGGGTTTTCCCCTGAGAGGGGTACCGTGCCTTGGATGTCCTGTTTTCGCAGGACCGTTCTTGCTGCACTGGTGTCGGTGAGGCAAGGGAGGGGATATTTTAATTCCTCGAGAAAAAGATGGATCTGGGCCGACACCGATTTGCCAACTTCCTATGAGGATTCATAGGAGTTACTTACCATGGTGGTCATAGGGGCGGAGGACTCATCAGGAATGAACTGCCACCGACCTTTAGGTAATTGGGGACAGCTCCTCCTCATGTGCCCCGTTTGGTGGCACTGGAAGCACCTGGGTGGGGGCCTATCCTTCCTGTGACCCAGATCCCTTGGTTTTTCGTGTGGGGTCTGGGACATAAGAACTTTGGCCTTGTCTTGTTTTCTTCTATCCATTTCCCTCTCTATTGCCGCAAGAGTGGAAAGGATAGCAGGTATAGACATCTCATTATATTCGGGTCGGGCCAGAACCAGCCTTTCCCGAATTTTAATATTGATGCCTTCCAAAAATATGGCCCGCAACAGAATGTGCGTCGCGGTCACCTTTACCCCTTCAGTTGGAGCATCAGGTCCAACTTCCAGATCCGCATCCAGTGCCGTCTGCTTGAGACGGCGCCAGAAGCAGGCGCTTTCCTCATTAGGACCCTGGGTGAGCTTCATCATGTCCGTAGTAGAGGTAGCACCATACATTTCTGGAAGCTTTGCCTTTAGCTGTGTACAGAACTCTTTGCCCCCTGAAGTCATCTCCTCATGCGTGGTTATAGAGCACCCTGCAATCACTGTACTGGCCACTTCCATGCCCACCTTTGCCCGTAGGATCTGTGCACAATCTGACCCGCTCATACCATAGCTGAACTGGTTTTGTCCAAACATTCGAGCAAATCCTCTCGGATTGACTCGATAGTCCGGGAGCTCAGCCAGAATAGTGCGGATCTCTGCCGGGGTGAAGGGGACATGCCAAACTACCCGTTCCCCTAAAGTCCGTTCCCCCCGTGCATTGGGAGGACCTTCAAATTGCTGCACCCTGACTGGATAGGCCTCGGTCCGGGAAGAGTGCAAGGGCTGACCCAGCATCATCGGTGGGCTTAGATTAACCACCTCGCTTACTGCACCTTCAGGTTTGAGGTCCCTCAGATCAGGGTATAGCTGGGGGGCAGGGGTCTGATCAGTGGTTCGTAGCGCTTTGATGCAATCCGCCCTGTTTTTTAACCGGGTGTCTATTCCCCTTGATTCACAGATAGTCTGCAAATCGGTTGTTGAGTAGGCTTCATAGTTGGAAACAGAAGGAGCTGGGGTGAAGCAGGGAGAAGGGAGAGGTAGAGGCAGAGGCTGAGGCATAGAGACAGAAGACACAGAAGGTATGTCAAGAGTGACGTCACTAACAGAAGAGACAGGTGCAGTTATACTTATCTCAGCCACTGTTGGTTGTTGGGGGACCCCAGCAGACCCTGATCCTGCCTGCCTTAGTAGAGTCAGCCCTGAAAGAGCTTCCTCCACCTCTGACACCGGATCCTCCTGTTTTATTCCCTCTGGAGGCCAGGTATACATCACCTGGTTCTTCCGGACAGACACCAGTTTATGTATGCCCTGCTTCCCTAATCGGATTGACCTGTGAAGCCATAGCTGTGCGATCTCTAGTTCTGACGCCTGCATCCGTGGTTCAAATTCAGAGATGAATTTTTCCCACCTCCATGCGTCAAATGTACCTTCCCGGGGAATTTCCCATCTGGTACCCTTCGACCATTTATTCCACCTTTTGAGGGGTTCTGTAGACTTCCCCCCCAAACTCACCTTCATCAGTTGTGCAGCTGTCCTTACCCTGAAGAGGGCTGGTTCCCCCTCTCTCTTCATGGACTGACTACTGCCCATCGTGACTAGTCACTGGTATATATCCCGCGTCCGGGTACCTGTTTACCCCCTGGAGCACTCGGTGGGATCCTACCGAGAGGCCTGATTCCACCACTTTCCCAGCACAGCGTAATTTATGTGATACTTATCGATCACCCGAAGCGCATCAAGTGGCGGTCAGACTGAGAGCACACCTCCCACTCCCACAGCGCAATTTGTGTGATCCTGACCACCCGAAGTGTTTGTGGTAACCAGGCTAAGTGTTACTTCCCTGGACCGCCCACTCGCACAGCGTAATTTATGTGGTTCTCATCACCCACTGTGTTTGGCAGGCCACACCGCACAATGATGAAAGTGGCTTTTCTCTCCCTGCACACAGTAGCTAACACAAGTCAAAACAAAAAGAGGGGTTCTTGGATGTTACTTAGGGGTCACTGGTTGGGCAGAAACCTGCTAACTGACCTTTAGGAAATTTGTGTAAAGAAAAAAACTTTCCTAATACACACAGAAAAACCCTTTTTCAACCTGAAAAACTGTTAAAAAGGACAAAGTGGATCCTTATGAAAAACACGGGACGTTTCACAGTAAAACAATTACACAGAGGTAAACCGAAAAACTGCGCCAAAAGTAACCTTGTTGCTGACGCAAAAATCACTCCTATCAGCACCGCTAAACGATCCACGTTATACACGCAATCTTTACTGCAACCACCTAGAACCGTTTACACAAAAAGTCTGCTGGACGTGAAACACGCGACACAGCAGCTTAAAACAAACCCGCTTTACAATAAGGAACTACTTTTAACAGGAAAAACACAAGAAAAACATAATCACTATACAAGAAATCTATGTGCAAAAACCCAGACTACACCGCGCTCATTAAATGTGGAACACGTGAAGGGAAAACTCGCTTAATACACTTTAAATTGGCTGGCAATACGCAAATTTAAAGCTAAAAGCAAACAAATGAAACTGTAAAAAATTTGGATTAAAAACACAATATGGGTCAAATGCATATAGGAAACTTCATGCACATTGCATAGAGATTACTGCACATTTGGTAGCCAACAAAATGGCCACCAAACAAAAGGAGTCCATGTGGTTTAGTCAAGAAAATGACCCCCCACAGGGAAGCACATGGTAACACTAGAATGACCCCCCACAGGGAAGCACATGGTAACACTAGAATGACCCCCCACAGGGAAACACACGGCAGACTCTAGCCTCAAAATTGCCTCTTACATAAAACAGACTTTTAGACAGAACATACACTGGACAATTACACAACAATATGAAGTACACATACAACACAATTTGGGCACAATCACAGAACGGACATAAAACACCAACATATCACACTAACATGCACATGTAACAGAAAGGACCCCCTGCTGCATGCTTGCTGGGAGCAGTAGTACCACAAAACATTGTACAGACCACATAACACAGATCTTACAACAGTTAACAATTAACCTAAGCCTTTCAGCACTGTAATAATTACCTCACGTGGAGGGGTAAAGCAATCACCACAGTACCTACAGCCCACAAATACTTACCTAACACTATGCAACAACTTTTACCCACTAAAACATATACCCGTTTAATTTTTGGTTGGAAGATTTTTAAACTTGACCAAATCCAGCCAACCAAACCCACCCCCCTGCTGCTCTCAGCAGAGACAAACCCTCGTCTTTTCACCCACAAATCAAGAGTTTAGGACAAAAAATGAGGTCCTTGCCAAGCGGTATTTCTTGTTAGCTAACAGAGAGCGAAATCAGCCACACGAACACGCAAAAAGCGATCCTCTTAATGGCAGAGAGACCTGAAATGTGCCGGCATACTTTTTGCTAGTTCATGATGGCCATTCCCCCCTCGTTCTAGGTTAGCTACGCAAGAATACGCGTTAGTATCCACCAGGCTCGCCAAACTGTCTTGGAAATTCGCTTTAACGAATTTCTCCTTACCGTGAGTACTCGCAGTTGGATGCGCAGAAATCCCCCATAAAGCTGTGCGAATCTCGCTTACCACGACTGCAGCTAAATTACACGATTCCTGCCCATCCAAATACTTTGGTTCTGTTGAAATGTAGGTGATTGGAGCTCCGTTACCCTAGAATGATCACACGACACTCTAAGGCTGGTTGCAATCCACATAAGGGCTGATTTTAGACCCAGCTCTCTGTTTTATTAAAAATACACACATGCCCCCCACATGAATAAAGTCAATCCCTCCCACCGAACAATGCAATGAGGATTGCCTATACAGAGGATGTACATTCCAATTGGAGCATAGCCTTTGCTATTATCTATCACTGGTCCTCCCCCATGAGTCTTCTGAGGTCAGCAGACTTCCTCCCCTTCCCCCCTATGAGCCATCTGAGGTCATATTTCCTGTCCTACTAGCTTCTATTGGTATGTAAAATTCTCTGCACAAGCACTCCCTAAAAATATCAGTCTGTACCTGGATGGGCCCGATACGATCTTTATTAAAACACATCCATCCGAGATACAGTTCAGATTGGTAATGGGTTGTAAGATATGCATAAGCCTACACACGGAGTTCACACCGCTTGCGCATTGCGTTATGAAGCCCACGTGGTACTATGCTGCTGATATGTGGATACAGGCCCACGGTCTACTGACAGCAGCATTCGCATGGAATGCCGTGGTGGTATACACGCCGGTCTATAAGCGCAGATCTGCCATCTCATCCATTACCAAGCTGAGTACTGTAATACATACATTGTACATGCGCATGGCCCAATTGCAGCCTTCAGAGCTTTAATTAAGCCACACGAGAGACATATGAATAACACGAATATATGACACATTTAAAGTTCGACCAACAATACAAAATTTCCATGACAGTACCACGCTGCCTGCATTAACCCACTATGTACCATGCTGTCTGCATTGACCCACTGTGTGCCACGCTGTCTGCATTGACCCACTGTGTGCCATGTTGGCTGCATTGACCCACTGTGTGCCATGTTGGCTGCATTAACCCACTGTGTGCCATGTTGGCTGCAATAACAATGTGCTATGCTGACTGCATTAAACCACTGTGTGCCATGCTGGCTGCAATAACTACTATATACTATGCTGACTGTATTAACCCACTATGTGCCACGCTGGCTGCATTAACCCACTATGTGCCATGTTGGCTGCAATAACTATGTGCTATGCTGACTGCATTAAACCACTGTGTGCCTTGCTGGCTGCATTAATGTATGCTACTCTGTCTGAATAACCCACTATGTGCCACAATAGTTGCATTAACCCACTATGTGCCATGTTGGTTGCATTAACCCACTATGTGCCATGCTGGCTGCATTAATGTTTGCCACTCTGGCTGCATGGACCCACTTTGTGCCATGCTGGCTGAATTAACCCACTGTGTGTCAAGAAGTCTGCATCATCTCACCGAGTGCTACACTGCACACAAAAACCCATTTCGCCAAGCAGGCTGCAAAAGCCACACTACCTGCAGAAACACACTCCATGCTGGCTGCACTAACCCATAGCATACCACACTGACCCCATTAATCTACTGTGTGCCACCCTGGCCGAATTAACCCATTACATCTCATAGGAGCATCAGCCTGCTGTTTGCCACACTCCTGCATTAACCCACTATGTACTGGCCTGTCTTCGTTAACCCTTTGTATTCCACACTAGCAGCACTGTTGGGGAGGAGGGGCAGATGACATCACAATCTTCATGGCATCCAATCAGACAATGTGTTGGATTCATTGAAAACATATACAAGTTGCCCTGTGAATGGCAACAGTGTTGAGCAAGCGACCCCTGCATTTAGTGTGCAGAGGGTAGTGATACCCAAAGATCGTGGCTATTAGTGGATGCAGTGCAGACTGCTGCTGCAATTTTCAGTATCCCTAGCAGACCTCCAGAACAGGCCTGGATCTAGGAGGTGCTGGAGTGCAAAGCTCCCCCCCCCCAGGATTGTAGTTGCGCCCCCCCCCCCCCCAGGTCACTGGTCCATGAGCCAGTCTGATGGGGACAATTAATGCAAGGGGGCATTCTGATGCAAGCATTTAATGTGTGTGGGAACTCTGATGGTGACAGTTGATGTAAAGGGGTACTCTGATGAGGATAACTGATGGGAACAATTGATGTAAGGGGGCATTCTAATTGGGACAGTTGATGTGAGGGAGTATTTTGATGCAAGGGGACACTCTGGTGAGGACAACTGATGGAAACAGTTGGTGTAAGGGGGCACTCTGGTGAGGACAACTAATGGAAACAGTTGGTGTAAGGGGACACTCTGGTGAGGACAACTGATGGGAACAGTTGATGCAAGGGGGCACTCTGGTGAGGACAACTGATGGGAATGGTTGCTGTAAGGGGGCACTCTGGTGAGGGAACAGTTGCTGTAAGGGGGCACTCTGGTAAGGACAAATGATGGGAACAGTTGGTGTAAGGGGGCACTCTGGTGAGGACAACTGATGGGAACAGTTGTTTTAAGGGGGCAATCTGGCGAGGACAACTGATGGGAACAATTGATGTAAGAGGGCATCCTATTTGGGACAGTTGATGTGAGGGAGTATTTTGATGGGGAAAGTTGATGCAAGGGGTATTCCAATGAGAAAAACTGATGGGAACAATTGATGTAAGGGGGCACTCTGGTGAGGACAACTGATGGGAACAGTTGATGCAAGGAGGCACTCTGGTGAGGACAACTGATAAGAACAGTTGATGCAAGGGGGCACTCTGGTGAGGACAGTTAATGGGAATGGTTGCTGTAAGGGGGCACTGTAATGAGGACAACTGACGGGAACACTGTAATGGGGACCTACTGATGGGAACAGTTGGTGTAAGGGGGCACTCTGGTGAGGGCAACTGATGGGAACAGTTGGTGCAAGGGGGCACTCTGGTGAGGGCAACTGATGGGAACAGTTAGTGTAAGGGGGCACTCTGGTGAGGACAACTGATGGGAACAGTTGGTGTAAGGGGGCACTCTGGTGAGGACAACTGATTGGAACATTTGGTGTAAGGGGGTATTCTGGTGAGGACAACTGATTGGAACATTTGGTGTAAGGGGGTATTCTGGTGAGGACAATTGATAGGAACAGTTGGTATAAGGGGGTACTCTGGTCAGGACAACTGATGGGAACAGTTGTTTTAAGGGGGTACTCTGTTGAGGACAACTGATGGGAACAGTTGAAGCAAGGGGGCACTCTGGTGAGGACAAGTGATAGGAACTGTTGACGTAAGGAGGCTCTCTGGTGAGAACAGCTGATGGGAACAGGCGGTTGATGTAAGGGGGCATTCTGATGGGGACAGTTGATGCAAAGTGGCCCTCTAATGAGTACAACTGGTGGCGACAACCAATTTTAGGGGGTACTCTGATGGGAACAGCTGATGTAACAAGACACTTTGGGCAATTAATGTAAGGAGCCACTCTGAGGTAGACAGTTGATTTAAGGGGGCACTCTGGTGAGGACAACTAATGTTCCCTGTCCACTCCTGCCTACTCCTACCTGTCTGACTTAATTCCAGGTCAGGACTTGTGATGCAGAACTTTGCCAAGTAATCAGGGAATGCTGGTTCCCTGCATCTGTTACAGACTATCAATGATAAATACAGTATTGACATTATGCCCCCTTAAATTTTTTTACTACTGCACCCCCAGATCAGTTCCAAGCCCTGCTCTGAGCCAAGCTGGCCAAATGTAGCTTGCAAAAAGATCATTTTTGGAGTACCGCTTTAAATAGAACCACTTTTCATTCGAACACTTGTATTTACAGAGCTTATTATTAGGCAATTAGAATGTTTCACATTAGAAGCAGAAACAGCAGCCCCAGACACTCAGACGGACTTTGCGATTGACACAGGAGCTGCAAAGTATAACCCATCAGAACAGCTGATGTCTCAGCATTATGAATTATTGATGCCTTTCCATGCAAACCTGAGATTGTACCACTTAACAAGAGTCACCGGAGCCGACAAATTGTCTCGACGCTTCATGTAATTCTACAAGGGCTCGCACCTTGCCAGGGACCTTGGCCATGACGCTTCGAAGGGGGTCGCCCATCTCCTGCCAGGCACAGCTGTCAGCGCTTGGATTGCTCAGCTCTGCTGGTCTTGAAATGATGATCTGCAGATGTCCTCGGTGCCCAGGGCCAGAAATCAGCAGAAGACTTCCTGAGCGCCGCCGGTTCCTATCCAAGAGGAAGAGCTGTGCAATTCAGAAGCTGAGATGTAATTATTAATTCCAGCACTTAACAAGCGAAGGCCCGAAGCCGCTGTCAGCACTTGAGCGGATCACACGGGTCCGGCGCACAATGCATCCTAAAAGGATCTGAAATGAATGCGTTGGCCCTTTGCCCCTTGATGGCGGTAAATCCAGGACTTTGCTGCTTTGATATTTTTGTCTTCACAGTCATTAGCACAGTCATTAGTCGCTTCTGAGGATCTGGCTGATTTGATGTCTTTCACCTGCCCCACAAGTCTTCTTCTCAGAGTATCAAAATCATCAGCAAGACCATTTGCAAAAAAAAAAACACAGAACATTGTCCACCGCTTTAAAGTCCCCATAGATGTGAATTCTTGAAAAGCCTTTTGTTAGGTGAGGGATGAAAGGAAATCTTTTATTTTGTTCTGTGGAATTTCGATCTGTAGATTTACTGTACCTTCACCTAATTATTGAAGAGATTTCACTTCCAAACTTCCAACTCACTTCCAGCCTAAACTTCTTAACTACCTTCCATTTTCTTGCTGGGTGCCTTAAAGTGGACCTGTCAGTAGCTCTACATATCCAAATAAATAAAGGATAGATTCACTCTATTGCAGGTGTTGGAAAGCGTGTCAATTGCATGCATTCCCGCACCCGCAGCCAAAATGTGCTGATGTTTACAGACGCGCGGGGGTGCCATTCATTTCAGTCCCTGATGTTTGCCCTGCAGATACATTTAGGAAAAAGAGTCACGGAACTGTTCATTGCGTTTCCCACAGGGATGGCAGCCCATTCAAATGTGCCCACGGAAATGTAGCATGCAGGACCCGCAATGGAGTGAATTGAGCCAAATGTTACATTTTTTTTTACAGTATCATATTTTTTTTTGTAACATCTCCACTTTTTATTGATAGGTGGTTGTCCTTGGGCTTCAGTGAAAGCTCAATAAATCATTTACTGACTACGCAAGTCTGGGGGCTTAGAGGACGACAGAAGAATCTTGCATACCTGCATTTACAAAGAGATTTACCCCAGTGCAGGTTCTCCCCTCTTCAGACCATCCTGAACTCAGCGACTAGACTCATCCACCTCACCAACCGCTGCACCTCTGCCACCCCCCTCTGCCTCTCCCTTCACTGGCTCCCGGTTGCCCAACGCATCAAATTCAAACTACTCACTCTGACCTACGAAGCCATTCATAATGCTGCCCCAAACTACCTCACCAACCTGATTCCCAGGTACCACCCTACCCGTATCCTTCACTCCTCACAGGACCTCCTATCTTGCTCCCTGGTCTCCTCCTCCCACGCACAACTGCAAGACTTCTCCAGGTCCTCCCCCATCCTCTGGAACTCACTACCCCAATCCATCAGACTGTCACCTTCCCTCCTGACCTTCAGGGCGCTCCCTGAAAACCCACCTCTTCAGGGAAGCCTACCCCACCCTCACCTAACAGCCGCTCTCCTTCATTCCTCCTACCACTCCATTCCCCTCAGCCACTTCCTTCTGTACCACTACCTCCTCCCTCCTAGATTGTAAGCTCGAAAGAGTAGGGCCCTCTAACCCCTCGTGTGCTGTTTGTTGTTGCTGTGCTGTTCCATGTATTGTCCCCCCCCTATATTGTACAGCGCTGAGCAAACCCTTTGGCGCTATATAAACTCGATGTAATAATAATAATAATGTTCTCATAACCAATCACATTTCCCCCTGAGATGGAGGTTTAGCCCGGGTTCACACTACAGCGGTGTGGTACAATCCATATACTTCGCACAGGAACCTCACCGCCAGGGGTGGACTGACCATTTGGAAACTCGGGCACCGCCCGAGGGCCCGGATCAGTAGGAGGCCCCATGAGATGCCCCTGGTACCTTTTTCATAGGCTTTTTTGAGTTTGGGCAAGGACACAGGGGCCCCATGATTCCCTATTGCCCGGGGGCCCTATGAGTTGTCAGTCCACCCCTGCTCACCGCATTCCTGGACAAATCACATGCGATTTGTGTGCGGTGCGATCGGAGCCGTACATTTTGTATGGATCTAATCGCACCGCACCCGCACCAAAAACATGCAGGAACCTATTTTGGTCCGCACTAGAATCAGATCGCATGGGTATTCACACCTATGCGATCTGATTCTGCACATCGCACCATGTTTTACGGACTGATGTAGCAGTGTTGTTAACTTAACATACACACCCGCAGCGATTCGAATGAACGGGCTGCGATTCTGATGAGGTGCAGAATTCGCACTGAAAACGCTGCAAATTCTGGACCGCATCAGTGTGAACCCGAGCTAAGGGCAACATGCTGTGTGAAGATGTGCACACTAGGACAATCCAAGTATGCATGTTTATGCAAAAATGTTAATGGAAGACTATTTGTTAGTTTAAAATAATAATAGTAATATAATAACAATAATAATAATGGTCAGCACTTCCGCCTGGCAGTACTAGGGTCATGCATGGTGCTGGGAGAGCAGATATAGTGAATGCAGGGTCTGGGGAGACCAGATATAGTGAATGCAGGGTCCGGGGAGAGCGGATATAGTGAATGCAGGGTTCGGGGAGACTGGATATAGTGAATGCGGGGTCCGGGGAGAGCGGATATAGTGAATGCAGGGTCTGGGGAGACCAGATATAGTGAATGCAGGGTCCGGGGAGAGCGGATATAGTGAATGCAGGGTTCGGGGAGACTGGATATAGTGAATGCAGGGTCCGGGGAGAGCAGATATAGTGAATGCAGGGTCCGGGGAGACCGGATATAGTGAATGCAGGGTCTGGAGTGAGCGGATAAAGTGAATGCAGGGTTCGGGGAGAGCGGATATAGTGAATGCAGGGTGTGGGGAGAGTGGATATAGTGAATGCAGGGTCAGGGGACAGCAGATATAGTGAATGCAGGGTCTGGGGAGAGTGGATATAGTGAATGCAGGGTCTGGGGAGAGAGGATATAGTGAATTCAGGGTCCGGGGACAGCAGATATAGTGAATGCAGGGTTCGGGGAGACCAGATATAGTGAATGCAGGGTCCGGGGACAGCAGATATAGTGAATGCAGGGTCTGGGGAGAGTGGATATAGTGAATGCAGGGACCGGGGAGAGCGGATATAGTGAATGCAGGGTCTGGGGAGAGAGGATATAGTGAATGCAGGGTCCGGGGAGACCGGATATAGTGAATGCAGGGTCCGGGGAGACCGGATATAGTGAATGCAGGGTCCGGGGAGACCAGATATAGTGAATGCAGGGTCCGGAGAGACCGGATATAGTGAATGCAGGGTCCGGGGAGACTGGATATAGTGAATGCAGGGTTCGGGGAGAGCGGGTGTAGTGAATGCAGGGTCCGAGGAGACCGGATATAGTGAATGCAGGGTCCAGAGAGAGCAGATATAGTGAATGCAGGGTCCAGGGAGAGCAGATATAGTGAATGCAGGGTCCGGGGAGACCGGATATAGTGAATGCAGGGTCTGGGGAGAGCAGATATAGTGAATGCAGGGTCTGGGGAGACCAGATATAGTGAATGCAGGGTGTGGGGAGAGTGGATATAGTGAATGCAGGATCCGGGGACAGCAGATATAGTGAATGCAGGGTCTGGGGAGAGCGGATATAGTGAATGCAGGGTCTGGGGAGAGAGGATATAGTGAATTCAGGGTCCGGGGACAGCAGATATAGTGAATGCAGGGTCTGAGGAGACCAGATATAGTGAATGCAGGGTCCGGGGAGACCAGATATAGTGAATGCAGGGTCCGGGGAGACCGGATATAGTGAATGCAGGGTCTGGGGAGAGTGGATATAGTGAATGCAAGGTCTGGGGAGAATGAATATTGTGAATGCAGGGTCCGGGGAGACCGGATATAGTGAATGCAGGGTCTAGGGAGAGTGGATATAGTGAATGCAAGGTCTGGGGAGAATGGATATTGTGAATGCAGGGTCTGGGGAGAGCGGATATAGTGAATGCAGGGTCCGGGGAGATCAGATATAGTGAATGCAGGGTCCTGGGAGACCAGATATAGTGAATGCGGGGTCCGAGGAGACCAGATATAGTGAATGCGGGGTCCGGGGAGACCAGATATAGTGAATGCAGGGTCCGAGAAGAGTGGATATAGTGAATGCGGGGTCCGAGAAGAGTGGATATAGTGAATGCGGGGTCTGGGGAGACCAGATATAGTGAATGCAGGGTCCGGGGAGAGTGGATATAGTGAATGCGGGGTCCGGGAAGAGTGGATATAGTGAATGCAGGGTCCGGGGAGAGCGGATATAGTGAATGGAGGGTCCAGGGAGAGTGGATATAGTGAATGCAAAGTCCGGGGAGAGCGGATATAGTGAATGGAGGGTCCGGGGAGATCAGATATAGTGAATGCAGGGTCCAGGGAGAGCGGATATAGTGAATGCAGGGCCCGGGGAGACCAGTTATAGTGAATAGAGGGTCCGGGCTTTAGTAACACTTTAAAGATTCTGTGAGATTATATTGATTGGATTTACATCAAGGCCATTGGTTGGACATGCATGTGTGATTTGGTGCTGGCAGAGTGCTGTCTTCTTGTGGCACATCCAGGTGAAATAATTCTTCCTGAAAAGTTTTCTCAGTGCACTCCAGATCTTCCCGTCCATTATTTGTTTGGAGATGTCCTTTGTTCCCCCCATCTGAGCTGACGGTGCATTTGATCTTTCATCTGCTCCACGTGAGGGGAGAAGCCACCAGATGTTGGCGGTGATTTGTGAAATGGAGAGAGGTGCGGGTACGAGTGTACGCCATCTGTTAATCCGGCTACCAGCACACCGGCCTGGCACCATAACAGATGAGCCCTGAAAACACCTCATCTGTTGGCGTCTTTCTTTCTGTCTGCGCTGGGTCATTCAATTCCACGCCACGGTCATTACGCCATGCTGCGGTGGTCTCTTATAAGAAGGCAGATTTTCTGGCGATAACATAAGACGGGATATTTTGTGATGACTGTACGGGTACATTGAGACATTAGAACTTTAGGAGTTTTAACAAGAGAGGCAGCCAAAGAAAAACCCCTAAAACTGCAACAACAACAAAGTATAACGATAGATGTTGGCTAGGGAAAAACAATTGCATATTTGAATTATTATTAATTGATTCAATAAGTAAACTCATTATTTATTGCTCTGCCTTGCAGCAAAAAAAAAAAAAAACAGCTTTGGCCAATGACGCACTACAGAGATGGAGCTAGGCTTTTAATTGGACCTTAGCTCAAAAAAAATAAAGACTTGCTATCTTATAGGGATTATCTAGAAATGTTAATTGTCCAAAAGAAGAATCAAGAACCCCCTGGTTTGTTTCCTTAGAGCTTTATATATGGAGTGTGAGATCATCTAAGGCTGTGATTCTCAGTCACTGGATAGTTGCCCAGTGCCTGGCCATGACCTCCTTCATCCCGAGCGTCCAGCCAGCAGAAGATATCCAAACCTACCATAGCACCTTCCATTTCCCATAGTTCTCCTAACCTATCATAACTGCCTACTCTGTCTCACAACAACCTCCTGCCCCCACAGTGCCCCAAGACTTCCTAAGAGACCTCAACCCTCACAATTCCCTCCAGCCTCCCACTGTGGCCCCCAAACTCTCATTGTGCCCCCAGTCCTCCTACCGTGCCTCCCCCTCCAGCCTTCTGCAAAACCTCTAGTCCCCCACAGTGCCCTAAACCTCCAAAAGTGTCCCACCATACCTCCCAACCTCCTAAAAGTGCCTCTTAGTTCCCACTGAGCTTTCCAGTCCCCCAAGGTTTCTGGAGAGGCCCTTACTGCTTCCAGGAACCTCCTGTTTTGTAGCCTTATAGTTTTATATCTGCAGTGTGAGATCATCTAAGGCAGTGATTCTCAATCACCGGGTTGTGGCCCAGTACTGGGCCATGGCCTCCTTCATCCCGGGTGTCCAGCTAGCTGCATATCTAAACCTACCATAACACCTTCCAGCTCCCATAGTGCTCCTAACTTACCATAACTGCCTCACAACCCCTTCCCAAAGTACCGCAAGACTGCCTAAGAGACCTCCCACAATTCCCTCCAACCTCTTAAAATCGCCACCCAACCTCACACTGTGCCCCCCAAATCCTCTCACAGTGCCTCCCAGCTTGTTGCAGAACTTCCAGTCCCCCATAGCATCCTAATCCTCCAGCAGTGTCCCATCATGCTTACCAACAGTGTCTTTTGGCCCCCACAGTGTAGTATTGTCTCTTACAGTGCCCTTGCAAAGCCACCAGCTTTCTGAAGAGATCTCAGCTCCCTCCAGAACCTCATCCCCTACAGGGCTGTCAAGTCTGCTGTATATTCCCCTAACCCCCTTCAAAGCGCCCATTTCCACTACATAGGTACCCAGCCCCATCCAGAGTCTTCCAACTTTTTAAAACCTATTTTGATTCCCATTGCTTTGCTTTGTGTGAGTCTATATTTTGTACTGTTAGGGAATGGAAGGTTTTAGAAGAATTTAGAGAGCCCTGGTTTTAATAAGGTTGAGAATCACTGATCTAAGGCTCAGCTACCTCTGACTGATAGCCTCATCAGATTTGGAGTGAGATTTGGTTTGATGTTACTACTGTGCTGATCCCTGTTCTCCTTGCTAGAGGGGACTCTGTACATGAAGACCTGCAGTGCAAATATCTCCCTGCTTCTGCTTCATCTATTCTATGAATCAGTGCTTGCTCTATCTCCATCATTATCCCCAATCATCATATCATATCTCTACTGTGCTGCTCACTGTTCTCCTTGCTAGAGAGGACTCTGTACATGAAGACCTGCAGTGCAAATATCTCCCTGCTTCTGCTTCATCTATTCTTTGAATCAGTGGTTGCTCTATCTCCATCATTACCCCCAATCATCATATAATATCATATCTCTACTGTGCTGCTCACTGTTCTCTTTGCTGGAGAGGAAGCTGTACCTAAGGACCTGCAGTGCAAGGATCTCCCTGCTTCTACGATCTGCATTCTGTGGATCTGTATTTGCTCTATCATTACTGCTGTACCTGAGGATCCAGTGCAAGAATCTCTCTGTTTCTGCAACATACATTCTGTGGATCTGTGCTTCCTCTACCTCTATCATTTCCCCACCAGTCATCAGATCATTAGTTATCTGGGAGGCAACTTTGACACAAGGAAGCACAGAACTGCTCCTCTACCAAGATGTGCCACCTCCAGACACTGCAGAACACGGCATGGTAAGTCAAGGTGAATCTGTGCTTCCTCTACCGCTATCATTACCCCGCCAGTCACCAGATCACCAGTTATCTGGGAGGCAACGTTGCCACAAGGATGCAAAGCCCTGCTCCTCTACCAAGCTGTACCACCTCCACACAGTGCAAAACAAGGCATGGTAAGTCATGGTGGATCTGTGCTTCCTCTACCTCTATCATTATCCCACCAGCCATCAGATCACCAGTTATCTGGGAGGCAACTTTGACACAAGGATACAAAGGCCAGCTCCTCTACCACAATGTGCCACCTCCACACAGTGCAGAACACGGCATAGTAAGTCATGGTGAATCTGTGCTTCCTCTACCTCTATCATTACCCCATCAGTCATCAGATCATCAGTTATCTTGAAGGCAACTTTGACACAAGGAAGCAAAGCCCTGCTCCTCTACCAAGATGTTCCATCTCCACACAGTGCAGAACAAGGGATGGTAAGTCATGGTGGATCTGTGCGTCCTCTACCTCTATCATTATCCCACCAGTCATCAGATCATTAGTTATCTGGGAGGCAACTTTGACACAAGGAAGCAAATCCCTGCTCCTCTATCAATATATGCCACGTCCACACAGTGCAGAACACGGCATGGTAAGTCATGGTGGATCTGTGCTTCCTCTACCTCTATCATTACCCCACCAGTCATCAGATCATCAGTTATCTGGGAGGCAACTTTGACACAAGGAAGCACAGCCCTGCTCCTCTACCAAGATGGTCCATCTCCACACACTGCAGAACACGGAATGGTAAACCATGGTGGAACTGTGCTTCCTCTACCTCTATCATTACCCCATCAGTCATCAGATCACCAGTTATCTGGGAGGCAATTTTGCCACAAGGATACAAAGCCCAGCTCCTCTACCAAGATGTGCCACCTCCACACAGTGCAGAACACGGCATGGTAAGTCATGGTGGATCTGTGCTTCCTCTACCTCTATCATTACCCCACCAGTCATCAGATCACCAGTTATCTGGGAGGCAACTTTGACACAAGGAAGCAAAGCCCGGCTCCTCTACCAAGATGTGCCACCTTCACACAGTGCAGAACAAGGGATGGTAAGTCATGGTGGATCTGTGCTTCCTCTACCTCTATCATTATCCCACCAGTCATCATATCATTAGTTATCTGGGAGGCAACTTTGACACAAGGAAGCAAATCCCTGCTCCTCTACCAATATATGCCACGTCCACACAGTGCAGAATACGGCATGGTAAGTCATGGTGGATGTGTGCTTCCTCTACTTCTATCATTATCTCACCAGCCATCATATCACCAGTTATCTGGGAGGCAACTTTGACACAAGGAAGCACAGCCCTGCTCCTCTACCAAGATGTGCCACTTCCACACAGTGCAGAACAAGGCATGGCAAGTCAGCAATGGGGAAATACTGGTGGCTAGTCTTTTGGCCTCTTTTTCTATCCATGTTTTCCACAGTACAGGTCCTCTTTAACTTTTACCCCCCTTCCAATGCACTTGATCCTTACATCTTAACCTTTATCCAATAAAAGTTTAATGGTCTCTTTCAGGAAAATGAGAAAAGTATTTATAACAGATTAGCTGAATGGATAGCGCTCCATTTCCTGGCTGTTAACATTTTTATGGGTGAAGGTAAATCTGACGGGTTTGCTAATAATCCCGCAGCAGAAGCCACTGAGGCACCAATGTACCAACCCAGAAAAATCCAGAGGAACTTTAAATGGTTCACACAGATAAAAAGTGATTAAAATAATGAATACCACTTTGTCATATAGCAATTTTGTTTACATTAGGAAAGACTGGCAGGGGGGTTAGAACCCCTGTCAGGTTTTTATTGGTGTCCGAGCTCATGTTAGAGAGATTAATTGTCTCTAACCATAGGTTCACATCTGTGCGGGTGGTGCCGCTGCGGATCTGCACGAAAATCCGTGCAGCTGCACCACCCGCACAGAGAAATGCGGACCTGCGGGCGGGTGCCATTACTTTTAATGGCACGCCGCCTGCACTTGAAAACACAACCGTACTGGGAACCAAAGTTCCTTGTGGGCTGCGTTTTCCAAAGATGTGCAGGGACTTCTTCCCTGCGTGTCACGGGCATGGCAGTCCCAGCCGCATATATGTAAACTGGGGGTAATTGTCTTGATCACTAATGAAACTGGGAATAAAAGTGAAGGGAAATCCAATCTTTTGAGTTGCTAATATAATGGGAATAGCAGTGAAAGCTTCCTACATGTTCCTTAACTGTCTGAGAGAGGATTTAACTCACATTGGAAAGATATCTGATCACTTCCTTTTGAGTGTACAAGACAAGAAGTGAAGAGAAAACTCCCTAATGAGACATGCAAAAGAAAAACAAAATATTTATGTTTGGTACTTATATAGCGCCATCAATTTATGCAGTGCTTTACATATATATTGTACATTCACATCAGTCCCTAACCCTCAAGGGGCGTACAGTCTAAGGTCCCTATCCCTCAAGGGGTGTACAATCTAAGGTCCCTAACCCTCAAGGGGCGTACAATCTAAGGTCCCTAACCCTCAAGGGGCGTACGATCTAAGGTCCCTAACCCTCAAGGGGCGTACAATCTAAGGTCCCTAACCCTCAAGGGGCGTACAGTCTAAGGTCCCTAACCCTCAAGGGGCGTACAGTCTAAGGTCCCTAACCCTCAAGGGGCGTACAGTCTAAGGTCCCTAACCCCCAAGGGGGTACAATCTAAGGTCCCTAACCCTCAAGGGGCGTACAGTCTAAGGTCCCTAACCCTCAAGGGGCGTACAATCTAAGGTCCCTAACCCTCAAGGGGCGTACAATCTAAGGTCCCTAACCCTCAAGGGGCGTACAATCTAAGGTCCCTCACCCTCAAGGGGCGTACAGTCTAAGGTCCCTAACCCTCAAGGGGGTACAATCTAAGGTCCCTAACCCTCAAGGGGCGTACAGTCTAAGGTCCCTAACCCTCAAGGGGCGTACAATCTAAGGTCCCTAACCCTCAAGGGGCGTACAATCTAAGGTCCCTAACCCTCAAGGGGCGTACAATCTAAGGTCCCTAACCCTCAAGGGGCGTACAATCTAAGGTCCCTAACCCTCAAGGGGCGTACAATCTAAGGTCCCTAACCCTCAAGGGGCGTACAATCTAAGGTCCCTCACCCTCAAGGGGTGTACAATCTAAGGTCCCTAACTCACATTCATACATACAAATACAGGTGAAACTCGAAAAATTAGAATATGGTGCAAAAGTTAATTTATTTCAGTAATGCAACTTAAAGGTGAAACTAATATATGAGATAGACTCATTACATGCAAAGCAAGATAGTTCAAGCCGTGATTTGTCATCATTGTGATGATTATGGCTTACAGCTCATGAAAACCCCAAATCCACAATCTCAGAAAATGAGAATATTCCATGCAATCAATAAAACAAGGATTGTACATAGAACAATATCAGGCCTCTGAAAAGTATAAGCATGCATATGTACTCAGTACTTGGTTTTGGCCCCTTTTGCAGCAATTCCTGCCTCAATGCGGCGTGGCGTGCTGCTGAGGTGTTATGGAAGACCAGGATGCTTCAATAGCGGCCTTCAGCTCTTCTACATTGTTCGGTCTCATGTCTCTCATCTTTCTCTTGGCAATGCCCCATAGATTCTCTATGGGGTTCAGGTCAGGTGAGTTTGCTGGCCAATCAAGCACAGTAATCGCACGGTCATTGAACCAGGTTTTGGTGCTTTTGGCAGTGTGGGCAGGTGCCAAGTCCTGCTGGAAAATGAAGTCAGCATCCCCATAAAGCTCGTCTGCGGAAGGAAGCATGAAGTGCTCCAAAATCTCCTGGTAGACGGCTGCGTTGACCCTGGACTTAATGAAGCACAGAGGACCAACACCAGCAGATGACATGGCTCCCCAAATCAACACAGACTGTGGAAACTTCACACTGGACTTCAAGCATCTTGCAGTGTGTGCCTCTCCATTCTTCCTCCATACTCGGGGTCCTTGGGCCTCTCCATTCTTCCTCCATACTCGGGGTCCTTGGGCCTCTCCATTCTTCCTCCATACTCGGGGTTCTTGGGCCTCTCCATTCTTCCTCCATACTCGGGGTCCTTGTGCCTCTCCATTCTTCCTCCATACTCGGGGTCCTTGGGCCTCTCCATTCTTCCTCCATACTCTGGGTCCTTGGGCCTCTCCATTCTTCCTCCATACTTGGGGTCCTTGGTTTCCAAATAAGATGCAAAAGTTGCTCTCATCAGAAAAGAGGACTTTGGACCACTGAGAAACAGACCAGGTCTGTTTTTCTTTAGCCCAGGTAAGACACTTCTGACGTTGTTTGTTGTTCAGGAGCGGCTTGACAAGAGGAATACGACATTTGAAGCCCATGTCCAGGATCCGTCTGTGTGTGGTGGCTCTTGATGCACTGACTCCAGCCTCAGTCCACTCCTTGTGAGAGTCCCCAACACTTTTGAATGGCCTTTTTCTGACAATCCTCTCCAGGCTGCGGTCATCCCTGCTGCTTGTGCACCTTTTTCTTCCGCACTTTTCCCTTTCACATAACTTTCTATTAATGTGCTTTGATACAGCACTTTGGGAACATCCAACTTCTTTTGCAATTACCTTTTGAGGCTTTCCCTCCTTATGGAGGGTGTCAATGATGGTGTCAGGTCAGCAGTCTTTCCCATGATTGTGATTCCTACTGAACCAGACTGAGAGACCATTTAAAGGCTCAGGAACCCTCTGCAGGTGTTATGGCTTAATTAGCTGATTAGAGTGGGACACTTTGAGCCGAGAATATTCCACCTTTTCACAATATTCTAATTTTCTGAGATTGTGGATTTGGGGTTTTCATGAGCTCTAAGCTATAATCATCACAATGATGACAAATCACGGCTTGAACTATCTTGCTTTGCATGTAATGAGTCTATCTCATATATTAGTTTCACCTTTTAAGTTGCTGCACTGAAACAAATGAACTTTTGCATGATATTCTAATTTTTTTTAGTTTCACCTGTACTAGGGCCAATTTAGACAGGAGCCAATTAACCTACCTGTATGTGTTTGTAGTGTGGGAGGAAACTGGAGTACCTGGAGGAAACCCACACAGGCACAGGGAGAACATGCAAACTCCAGGCAGGTGGTTGGGATTTGAAACAATGACCTTAGTATTGCCAGGTGGAAGTGCTAACCATTTAGCCACTGTGCTGCCCAAACAACATTTGTGCATATTTTTTTTCCTGCATCAATAACGCATGGAAAGTAGAATGTATGGTTTCCCACGGCCTACTTTGCACCAGTGCGTTCCGGTTCCAGAAAAAAAAAGTAGAACATGCTGCATTTTTTCTACACTGGACCAGGGGCGGACTGACCATTTGGAAACTCGGGCACTGCCCGAGGGCCCGGGGTCAGTAGGGGGCCCCATGAGATGCCCCTGATACCTTTTTCATAGGCTTTTTTGAGTTTGGGCAAGGACACAGGGGCCCCATGATCCCCTATTGCCCGGAGGCCCCATGAGTTGTCAGTCCGCCCCTGCACTGGACTGTACTGGAACACAGTAAAAATGAAGAGGTGTATTCTTGGTGCTGTTCTCTAACATACACCAAACATGCAGCAAGCAGGACTTTTATAAATGCAATTAAAACACAACTGGCTGGTGTGAAGAGTTCCATAGGATTTAAAGTGGTGCATTTCTCATGCATTTTTTTTACACTTTTTTTTTTCTTAAACTGAAAAACTGATCAAAAATGAATTAGTGTGAAAGGGCCCTAACACCCTGTTCACACCGGTACAGCTCTGAAGTCGTGTTACTTCAGTGTAATTTCAAAGCCACTGATCAGTGCGACTCCAGCCGACATCTAAGCGACTTCATTTACCAGGGGCGGACTGACCATTTGGAAACTCGGGCACTGCCCGAGGGCCCGGGGTCAGTAGGGGACCCCATGAGATGCCCCTGGTACCTTTTTCATAGGCTTTTTTGAGTTTGGGCAAGGACACAGGGGCCCCATGATCCCCTATTGCCTGGGGGCCCCATGAGTTGTCAGTCCGTCCCCGTCATTTACACGGATGTCAATGAAATCCGCACATGGAATTGCACATAAATAGTGCAGGAACCTTTTTCAAAGTCGCTGAAACTTGAGTCACACTGACTTGAACGGTTCCATAGCAGCAAACAGGGTGTGCCTTGTCATGCGACTTTGATCTCTCAAGTGACAGTCGCATGAGAAGTCGCACCAGAGTGAAGCGGGGCTTAGGTTACCTGCTGGCATCGATACATTGTATAAAACAAAAATGATACATTGTAAGAGAAGCACAGGGAAAAAAGACAAAGGGCTGGATTTACTAAAACTGGATCACTCAGAATCTGGTGCAGCTGGGCATGGGAGCCAATCAGCTTCTGACTTCAGCTTGTTCAGTTAGGCCCCTTTCACACGGGCGTTCCATATGTCCGTTTTTCATCTGTCTATTTACGGGTGAAAAACGGACACCCATGTATTTCTATGGACTAGATCAGGGGTAGGCAACCTGCGGCTCTCTAGCTGTTGTGGAACTACATTTCCCATGAGGCATTGCAAAGATTACAAAACTGACAGTTACAGCTATGACTTGCAGAGGCATGATGGAACTTGTAGTCCTGCGGTTCTCAGGTTGCCTACCCCTGGACTAGATCAAGGGTGGCCCTCCAGCTGTTGCGAAACTACAAGTCCCATAATGCCTCTGGCTTTGGGAGTCATGTTTGTAACTGTCAATCTTGCAATGCCTCATGGGACTTGTAGTTTGGCAACAGCTGGAGGGCCGCCAGTTTGACACCCTTGCGGATGTAAGCGATTGATCATCTGTTTACCTCTAGTTCTAGAAATCTACCACTGACCCGCTGAGTGCGGGGAGGAGGGCATTGTTTTTTTTTTTTTATGGCTACTTGCAAAAAAATGATACAATACCACAAAACAAATCAAAATTTTGCTTTTCAAGCCCTCTGCTTTTTGTTTTTTTTTCCTATTAGATCATTTTTGTCGTTTTTTCAGATTCTAAAATTTTGCAGAATATGGGATGTGAGTAAAAAGCAATAAAAAAAAATGATGTTGGTTGAAGGTTAGTGGCAGCGGCGGCCCTTGCAGTACCTGGTGGTCATGTTTGGATGAATCCTCTCTCTCCTGTAGATAAGAACAAGGAAACAACATTGTCCTCAGCTTGTATCTTGCAGCTCAGATAATCCAGCCGGCCAGGAGCTGAGGACACATGAAATATCTTTATCTGGAACAAGAACACCGAAAGGTTAATCACACAGTGAGGAGAAGAGAGGATGGAGAGGAGAAGAGAGGATGGAGAGGAAAAAGAGAGGATGGAGAGGAGACAGGATGGAGAGGAGAAGAGAGGATGGGGAGGAAAAGAGAGGATGGGGAGGAAAAGAGAGGATGGGGAGGAAAAGAGAGAATGGGGAGGAAAAGAGAGGATGGAGAGGAGAAGAGAGGATGGAGAGGAAAAGAGAGGATAGGGAGGAGAAGAGAGGATGGAGAGGAAAAGAGAGGATGGGAAGGAGAAGAGAGGATGGGGAGGAGAAGAGAGGATGGAGAGGAGAAGAGAGGATGGGGAGGAAAAGAGAGGATGGGGAGGAAAAGAGAGGATGGGGAGGAAAAGAGAGAATGGGGAGGAAAAGAGAGGATGGAGAGGAGAAGAGAGGATGGAGAGGAAAAGAGAGGATAGGGAGGAGAAGAGAGGATGGAGAGGAAAAGAGAGGATGGGAAGGAGAAGAGAGGATGGGGAGGAGAAGAGAGGATGGAGAGGAGAAGAGAGGATGGAGAGGATGGGGAGGAGAAGAGAGGATTTCTATTAAAGTGGGTCCAAACCCTAAACTTTACTATGCCCCTCCCCTCCAAATGAAGCCAATGCTAAAGACCTATTCCAGGTATGGATAGTAATACACTGATCCAGCTTGGATACCTGTGGGATCCCTCTAGGTCACATATGTGAAACACAAGGCCCGGGGGCTGAATCCAGCCCACCAGGCAATTTCATGTGAACCCCGCACCTTTTCTGCAGCTGCGGCAGCCCCCTCATCTCTGCCCCCGCCTTGTTCAACAGACGGCAGTAGAGAGGAGGACAAAACTCCTAAGCCAGATCCTGCATTTCTCTGTGCAGCTGCAGAGTCTTACCCCCCCCCCCCAATCTCAGCAGTCAGCAGCAGAAAGGAGAACAGAACTCCTATGCCAGACCATGCAATTCTCTGTGCAGCTGCAGAGAGGCTTGTCTCTGCCCCCCCCCCCATCTCAGCAGAAGAGAGGAGGACAGAACTCCTATGCCAGATCCTGCACTTCTCTGTGCAGCCACAGAGAGGCTCATCTCTGCCCCCCCCCCCCATCTCAGCAGTCAGCAGCAGAGAGGAGGACAGAACTCCTATACCAGATCCTGCACTTCTCTGTGCAGACGCAGAGAGGCTCATCTCTGCCCCCCCCCGTCTCAGCAGTGAGGCAGCAGAGAGGAGGACAGAACTCCTATGCCAGACCCTGCAATCCTCTGTGCAGCTGCAGAGAGGCTTGTATCTGCCCCCCCCCCCCCATCTCAGCAGAAGAGAGGAGGACAGAACTCCTATGCCAGACCCTGCAATCCTCTGTGCAGCTGCAGAGAGGCTTGTATCTGCCCCCCCCCCCCCCATCTCAGCAGAAGAGAGGAGGACAGAACTCCTATGCCAGACCCTGCAATCCTCTGTGCTGCCCCCCCCCCCCCCCCAACAGTCAGCAGCAGAAAAGAAGACAGAACTAATCCTTAAGATCTTGCACCTCTCTGTGCAGTTGCAGCACCTCCTCATCTCCACCTCCCCTGGTCTCAGCATTCATCAGACTCTGGCAGCTGACTCCAACCCTCCTCTGGTCCTGCTTCATACTCCGCACATTCTGCTTCCCAGCTCTGCCCGCAGTAGCACAAGGTAAGGTGGGTGCACTTTGATGCAAGGGAGGGTGGGTAGGGGACTCTTGACATCTGATGTAATGGGGGGGGGGTGGGCTGGACATCTAATCTTAAAGATACAACCAGTCCTTTGAGGGCAACCATAATGCTAATGTGGCCCGCATCAAAATTGAGTTTGACACCCCTGGTCTAGGTGCTGGAACTCATTGAAGCAGGCACCCCTACTACGGTGATCTCCACTACCTTCTGGGTCCCATGCCAAGTGGCTGCCCTGCTGCATTGTGAACACGGGGCATTACTTGTTTGCTCCCTCACTGAGGCCCCATTCAAAGAATGTTTTGCATTTTCTCAATTAATGCAAATCATTCTCTGATTGGATAAGTTGGAGAATGTGACATCACCAGCCCACCATTCCACCTCATCCATTCAGAGTAGGTTTTGTACTCATGGAGTAAATGCAAAGTGATCTCTTAATGGCACTTGTGTTCACAATGGCAGTACGGCAGCTTTCTGGCACAGGACCCGGAAGTTAGTGGAGATCACTGGAGGAGCGGTGTAGTAGTGGTGTCTAATACAGTGATTCCAGCTTCTAGTGCAACCTTTATCGATTTTTTTTACCCCAAAAGGAACCATTTGAAATTATTTTCCGGTCTCAGGGAACCCCTGCTAAAATGAATTAAGTGGAGGTCAGTTGGAAAAATGACTCCATCATTGGTGGTCAGTGGGAAAGATTTCACCCATTACAGTGATGGTCAGAATGCCACCCTTACAGACAACTAAAGATCTGCCTAGTGGCATTGGATGTAAAGCTATGCAGGAACCAACAGATTGAAGGTCAATCAGTCACAGCTCAAGGAACCCATAGCAACTTATAGAGGAACCTTAGGGTTCCATGGAACCCTGGTTGGGGAACACTGTTCAAGAGGGATCCCCCGGGTATTGTATATACATAGTTACATTGGTCTAAGATAAAACAACGTAAAAATATGAATACCTGGAATTCATCTTTAACCCTACTGGGATGCGTCCCTTGATGCAGGTTTAGGTTTCCTCTGGGTTCCTGCTGCATCATTGTCATAGCCATGGGACGGGATCTGAGTGGGGCAAAGGTATTGATTGGCCAATTAGACAGAGTCAGCCAATCAGTGCCCTTGCCTCACATAATTCACCTGGTGACGACCATAGAGGCGGTGAACAGTAACAGCTGGGAGTTTCTTAGCAACATCCTAGCAACAAAGCAGGATGGGATGATGCTATCCCTGGGAGTTTTTCATTCAGGCTTCAGAAGGAGTGTAAATGGACTACACCTATATTCAACTTTGGTCAAAGCTACCCTAGTAGGGGCTGCTGGCAGAGGCGGACTGACAACTCATGGGGCCCCCGGGCAATAAGGGATCATGGGGCCCCTGTTTCCTTCCCCAAACTCAAAACAGCCTATGAAAAAGGTACTGGGGGCATCTCATGGGGCCCCCTACTGACCCTAAGCCCTCTGGCAGTGCCTGAGTTTCTAAATGGTCAGTCCGCCCCTGGCTGCTGGTAATTGCTGGCTCTTCCCAGTGCAGAGGCTGCCCATCCTCAGAAGCCCAAGTCCACCCCCAATAACTCAGTCAAGGGGGTGTCCTTTTGAGATTTGAGATTTATTGCTTGAACAGCAGGGAAGGGGGGGTTAGGGCATGGAATACTCCAAAACACTTGCACAGTAATAGGAGGACACTTCCCTCTAGGCTTCAATGCAGGAGAATGGCCAGTACTCTGAGACCCTATAAGAGCCATCTCAGCCCATAGCTACCTCTGGCACTTACAGTATATCCCAAAAGCACACAGTCACCAGAGATCAATTCAGGGTCATTACTCACAAGTCCCAAGGACAGCTCTCACCTTCCAGCTTCCTCCAGACATGGTGCAGTGAGGGAGACATCCTTCTCCAGACCAGATCCCTTTTTGGTGAAGTCCTCAGAAGATCACTTCAAATCAGACCACTTCAGGTCCTCAACTTAGTCCACAAGCTGCCTAAGGGGCTGCAGCCCCAGAGGCCCTGGAACCCTCTCTCCAATCTCTCCATGGCTTCAGACTATTTGTCTACTCCCCATCCACCTCCTGGACACTTTTCTCTAGGGATTGGCTACGGGGTGATAAATATTCAGGCTGGTCATTTGAATCTCCTTCCCTGTATTCTGTAATCTTCTTCCAGATGCAGGAGGAAACAATCAAACCCTGAACAGACGAGAGCAAACAATCACTGCTCCTTTGACTACAGAAGGAGCCAAAAACTAAATTTGTCTAGTAACCTACGCTAGGACTTTGCCCATATGCACACATTGGAGTATTTAGGTTTTGTGATGCCCAGGGACGGACTGACCATTTGGAAACCCGGGCACTGCCCCAGGGCCTGGGGACAGTAGGACTCTGCATACACCATCAAGCAGCCCGCAGCCTCTCTCGGATCCCACCTCGTCCCCATGCCGCATATGTCCCTTCTTTCAGGGGGCAGTGCTGCCCCCCTAAAAAATGCTGCCCTAGGCAAATGCCTTGTTTGCCTTGTGGTAAATACGCCCCAGGGGCGGACTGACCATTAGGGTACTCGGGAACTGCCCGAGGGCCCGGGGTCAGTAGGGGGCACCAGGAGATGCCCCTGGTACCTTTTTCATAGGCTTTTTTGAGTTTGGGCAAGGACACAAGGGCCCCATGATCCCCTATTGCCTGGGGGGCCCCATGAGTTGTCAGTCCGCCCCTGGTGCTGCCCTTGGCAACACAAAAATCAGACACCCCCAACCCTCCCCGGCAGAGAGAGAGCCTCACACTGACCAACACCAGACCCCCCCCTTCGGAGAGAGCCTGACAGTGACCAACAACACCCCTGCCCCATCCCACCTCCCCACCTGAGAGAGCCTTCCACTTACACACACACACCCCCCCCCATGGCATCAGAAAGACACACACCTTCACAGCTCTGGACATCCCCAGGAATGACAGTTGGACTCTGCAAACACCATCAAGCAGCCCACAGCCTCTCTCAGATCCCACCTGGTCCCCATCCCGCATATGTCCCTTCTTTCAGGGGGCAGTGCTGCCCCCCTAAAAAATGCTGCCCTAGGCAAAAGCCTTGTTTGCCTTGTGGTAAATACACCCCAGGGGCGGACTGACCATTAGGGTACTCGGAAACTGCCCGAGGGCCCGGGGTCAGTAGGGGGCCCCATGAGATGCCCTTGGTACCTTTCATAGGCTTTTTTGGGTGTAGTTTGAGTGTAGGCAAGGACACAGGGGCCCCATGATTCCCTATTGCCCGGGGGCCACATGAGTTGTCAGTTCGCCCCTGTATGCACACACGTTAACGTCAGCAAGTATGACCGGCATCACCTAAAAAAAGATCTATAAGCTACAGATCCTTTTGTTAAAGCCATTTAATGCCTAAAGATAATGGCTCTGCGGCACATCTAAGCCGACGGAACAATCTCCCGTCCAAAATTCTGTATGACCTGGAAACCGGCCACAAGTCTGGTGGCACCAAATAAAAATGTTAACAAATGCCTTTAAATGATGCAAGGATTATGTGTCCGACCTGGTTTGATGCCAGTAACATTTCCTCCAATGCGAAGCGGCATTTAATTAGGATCAGCCCTTATCTCTGCCAATGCAGAAATCTGTTGAAACAAAGTTGTTGTCTTTTTTCTTGTTTTCTTTTAAACACAGCCTTGGAAATTTCGCTGAAATTTTTCCTTTTGATAGCGGTGCCCCTTGGCGGTCTCATCAGCCCCTTTCCTGACAATTAAACTCTTCATCTGTTGGCAAATATAAAAAGCCTCAAAATTAAGCCGATTTGAAGCCGCCGTGCGCCATGCACAGACCTGCGAATCCCAAATTGCTTTTTTTTTTTTTTTTTTTAGCCCTTTCAAACCGCCATTCAGTTGTGTGGTGCGTGGATCTGCCTTTCATGTCAGATGGAATCGCCTCCTCTTAACATGGGAGATATGATTTTATTGAAATGGTGGTGTGAAGCTGCGATTTTCTCCCTCCCAGCGCAGCCCCAGCACACGAGGAAAGGGGAGGGGGGGGGGATTTATAACTCACTGTGCTGCAATTAAAAAACCTTCCATCACCTTTATCTTAAATGCACTCTCTGAAAAGTGGGGACGTGGGAGGATTATAGCGAGTCGGCGGAGAGCTGCGCAAAGCACTTTGTGCTTGATGAAACTGAGATTTTAAAATAATTCTTTTAGAACAGAGGAATTAAAAGGATAGATTTTGGACTCTGCTCTTTTTTTTTTTTTTTTTCCTTATAAAAATGGAAAATTTTAAAGCCGAGGCAAAGATATTCTTATATAGTCTTTAACTCTTTCTGAGCTTCTCAGGAACGCTCATCAATTTCGTCTCAACGCCGAGACGGGCCGGCTGAGTTATCAGGTGGAGATGAAATTCTAAAGGTTGGAAGGACAAGAGAGCAGACATATTGTTGTAATATAGAGCCCTGACATTCTGCCGTTTATAACCCCTAATATTTAACTTTGGAAGTTCATGTGAAAGAGAGGAAACCTGAAATGTAAATGGCTTCTCGTGGTTTTATCACCAAAGGAGTAATGAGAGCAGGGGCGGACTGACCATTTGAAAACTCAGGCACTGCCCGAGGGCCCGGGGTCAGTAGGGGGTCCCATGAGATGCCCCTGGTAGCTTTTTCATAGGCTTTTTTGAGTTTGGACAAGGACACAGGGGCCCCATGATCCCCTATTGCCCGGGGGCCCCATGATCCCCTATTGCCCGGGGGCAGGGACGGACTGACCATTTGGAAACTCAGGCACTGCCCGAAGGCCTGGGGTCAGTAGGGGGCCCCATGAGATGCCCCTGGTACCTTTTTCATAGGCTTTTTTGAGTTTGGGCAAGGACACAGGGACCCCATTATCCCCTATTGCCCGGGGCCCCCATGAGTTGTCAGTCCGCCCCTGAATGAGAGCCAAAGGAGAACACAGCATCACTTTTTTTCTTTGTTAAACTATGTTTAATGTTGTATTATTATTATTATTAATATTAGGCTCCATGTACACAGGACACTTCTGAACGATGGAAACTGACTGCTGGAAAATGTAGGTTAAAAAACATCTGTTTAGCAGCGTTTGCATAACTCGTTTATGTGCGTTTGCGTTTCGAAGCGTTTTTTAAAGAACCTCCCAAATGCCCAGAATGCACTGAAAAGTGGTAAATTATGAACTATTTCAGACTGTTTCAGAGAAATACAGAGAGTAGAAGCAGAGACAGCAGTATGTGTTGAGATTAGCTTAGGCTTGAGTTGCTCATTAATATTTCTTTTGTTTCCAAGGGTGGGAAAGGTGTCTGGTGGAGGGAGTCATTAAGGCCACCTGGATCAAGGGAATTATCCCAGTAGGGTTAAAGATGAATTCCAGGTATTGATATTTTTACGTTGTTCTATCTTAGACCAATGTAAGCAGGGGCGGACTGACCATTTGGAAACTCGGGCACTGCCCGAGGGCCTGGGGTCAGTAGGGGGCCCCATGAGATGCCCCTGGTACCTTTTTCATAGGCTTTTTTGAGTTTGGGCAAGGACACAGGGACCCCATTATCCCCTATTGCCCGGGGCCCCCAAGAGTTGTCAGTCCGCCCCTGAATGAGAGCCAAAGGAGAACACAGCATCACTTTTTTTCTTTGTTAAACTATGTTTAATGTTGTATTATTATTATTATTAATATTAGGCTCCATGTACACAGGACACTTCTGAACGATGGAAACTGACTGCTGGAAAATGTAGGTTAAAAAAATCTGTTTAGCAGTGTTTGCATAACTCGTTTATGTGCGTTTGCGTTTCGAAGCGTTTTTTAAAGAACCTCCCAAATGCCCAGAATGCACTGAAAAGTGGTAAATTATGAACTATTTCAGACTGTTTCAGAGAAATACAGAGAGTAGAAGCAGAGGCAGCAGTATGTGTTGAGATTAGCTTAGGTGTGAGTTGCTCATTAACATTTCTTTTGTTTCCAAGGGTGGGAAAGGTGTCTCCTGGAGGGAGTCATTAAGGTCACCTGGCAGGGGGTCTTCATGAGGAAATTGAGGTGTGAATGCTCATTAACATATCTTTTGTTTCCAAGGGTGGGAGAGGTCTGAGGTGTGAATTGGTCATTACAATGTGTGACAAGCTTGGTAGGAACATCCTGTGTTCAGTGTTTTGTCCATCTGAGCACCTTGAAAATGCTTTGCATACATTTTTCATGATGAAAAAAGGCTCTGGACAGCATCGGGAACTGGAAGAGTTAAAAAAAAATTCAAACGCAAATGCTTCTAAACTCGATTTGCCACGTTTACAAGAGTTTTGCGTATGAAACGCTGATAAAATCGACTGCTGAACACAAGTTTTCTGCTTTAAAAAAAACGACTGTAAACTCAAATGTCTGTAAACGACGATGTGTACATGGACACATAGGAAAACATTAGGGGAGTTCAGGGGCTGCGGAAAAAAAACGCTGAACAGCTCCTAAACGTGATTTTGTCAGCTGCAGTGTACATGAGTCCTTAACCACTTGACCCCATTCATGATCAGGCCCTTTTTTTCTGTTGCAATTCAGCGCTGTGCTACTTTAACTGGCAATTGCTTGGTCATGCAACACTGTACCCAAATTACATTTATAGAGTTTTTCACACAAATAGAGCTTTCTTTTGGTGGTATTTGATCACCACTGGATTTTTTAATATAAACGAAAAAAGACTTCTTCTTTCTGTTTTAAAACATATCCAATAACATCACATTCCTTCATAATTTTAGGCCAAAATGTATTCTACTATGTCATTTTTTAAAGCGCAGAGCAAACTGTTGGCACTATATAAATTCTGTATAATAATAATAATAATGTAAAAAAAATCCCAATAAATGTATATTAAAAGAGAAGTAGGGCTTTTTTCCTCCTATTTACACTTACTTAGTTGGATGTAGCATTGTTCCGATGCTGCATCTGTCCCCCACCGGCTCTAAGAGTAAGAACATGATCGCTGAATTCTCATAGCCGCTCTGAGCAGAGTGGGACTGTCAGTCACCGCCATCTGTTGGCCCCCCCCCCAATGTAAGGAGCATTTTTCCACTGACCATCAATATAAGATGCATTGTTCCCAATTACCACCAATGTAAGGAACGTTCTTCCCACTGACCACCAATATAAGGAGCATTCTTCCCACTGACCACCAATCTAAGGAACATTCTTCCCACTGACCACCAATGTAAGGAATGTTCTTCCCACTGACCACCAATCTAAGGAGCATTCTTCCTACTGACCACCAATGTAAGGAGCATTCTTCCCACTGACCACCAATCTAAGGAGCATTCTTCCCACTGACCACCAACGTAAGGAGCATTCTTCCTACTGACCACCAACGTAAGGAGCATTCTTCCCACTGACCACCAATGTAAGGAACATTCTTCCCACTGACCACCAACGTAAGGAACATTCTTCACACTGACCACCATTGTAAGGAGCATTCTTCCCACTGACCACCAACGTAAGGAGCATTCTTCCCACTGACCACCAATGTAAGGAGCATTCTTCCCACCAGGGGCGGACTGACCATTTGGAAACTCGGGCACTGGCCGAGGGCCCGGGGTCAGTAGTGGGCCCCATGAGATGCCCCTGGTACCTTTTTCATAGGCTTTTTTGAGTTTGGGCAAGGACACAGGGGCCCCATGATCCCCTATTGCCCGGGGGCCCCATGAGTTGTCAGTCCGTCCCTGCTTCCCACCACCAATGTAAGGAGCATTCTACCCAGTGACTACAAAGTGAGGAACTTTCTTCCTACTGACCACTGCTTGAGAGATTTCTAGAAGGCAGAGGGTGGTGTTGAGGAGGGGCTGATCTGCATACTCAAGGGACTCTGACCAATCCCCAAGCAGGAGGCTTGGCATGGGGTTAGGACAGCCCTTATATATGAGAGAGCCTGATCAGGAAGTGGTCATTGTCGGGTGGAAGATGGAATGAGGAGCTTGAGTTTGAAGCCTAGGAAGGGGGCCAAGGAAGGGGCCTACCTACAGGCAGGTGCAGGAGAAGAGGATCTCCACTGTACCACCTTCTCCTCAAGAGGACATCCTGAACAGCAAGGAAGAAGCCAGCCCAGAGAAGGGCCTGAAGGCAGACACCAACCCATTAAGCTATCAGGAAGGACAGTGTGAGTACTCTTACACCCCCTGAACAGGATAAGGGGAGAGGGCAGAAAGGAGGAAAACCCAACTAGCTTCTTATCCAAGACTGCTACATAAAATTGCTAGATTCTGGTCCCTCTTGCCCAGGGAATAACCTCAGGCAGCTGGGTGAAGAGATAGATTCATCTGGGGTCTGAGGAGGTACAAAAAAAGGCTTTGGATGCTCTTAGAGAAGAGACTAGTTTTTGTCCACGTTTGTACATAGTTGCTCTAAGTTGTCCTCCAGTTTACAGCTTCCTCAGGCATCCCGTATACCCTTAGACCCCATCCAAGTTGTTAACTCCATATAAAAACAACAAAACCAAGCTTGAGGACTGTTTACTGACTCCAGTGTGCAAAGTGTGGAAGAAAATGTGTGTTGCCTGGGGGGGACCCAAAACTCAGTGACTCTTAAGGGGGTAGTGCTGCAAATGTCTCTTATGAATGAAAAGCCAGACTGGTGCTTTGAGTTCTACTAATATAATAGACTGATTGGCACATCATCCATTCTAAAATCCTCATTGTAGGAGCATCTGCTGAGCTAATTTCACCAATAACACCGAGCAGTGACAGATGCATTGATTGGTGACACGTATATAAATTAAAGGCTTGCTAACTCCGCAAGTCATGTGATCTCCACCTGTTAGCGTTTAATGGATCCCTCCAGAGTCTGCAGACACCTAGTCAGACAGGAAGCAGATCTGTTCTCCCAGGGATGGAGCCCCACACCTGTTATCCCCCTCTGGCTGGTGTGTTTATTGGACTTTTCTGCTCCCGTTTGACCTCCGTCAAATAAGATGAAATGGAATTACCAGCGCCCAAAACTTCCTCCCCACAAGAAGCCACAATTCCTCATCCCGATTCTCATGGTACTTGTGGAACCTCACAGTTATTGCATCCATTTCCATTAGCACAGCTCTGCTTACTCCTAAGGGGGAAATTCGCACTAAGGCCTGTGAAACAATGGCAATATTGACCTTGGTGACATCTCGCCAGAAAAAGGATTGGTAAAATGTGCAGAGAAAGTACGGACCTTTTTCAATGTATTGCTCCCTAATGGATGGAAATGCAGAATGTTGCTCACCAGTGATGGAGCGATGAGTATTCTCTGACCGATATAGTAACCGCGTTACAGGCAAGTTGTTGCCACCAACCAGACTTGTGTGCCATGAGCCTAAATGGGGTTGAAGTGCAACAAGATTGAACAAGTACCAGCTGGACATTTTCATAATTATACTTCAGAAGAGCAATGCAGGTGGTGTGCGGTGTTTGCACTTGTGTGTCATTGAGGCTCCTGGAACAGAAAGAGGCATGTATGGGTTGTATGGCTTCAATAGTGTCACAGCTTAGCTAGTTAGGTTAAAGTATGGCTTAGCTTTGGGGACTTAGAATCCTCTGTAAGAGGGGCTTTTAATAGGCTAGGCGTTGGTGCCAAGAGCACAAGTCCCTGTCCTGCTCCTCTCCTGACTGAAACATTGACCCTCATGCTGAGGCTGTACCCTTCACCTTCTTATGCTCACTTCATGCCAGACGCCTCTTCCCAAGATGTCCAGCCACTGACCTTTATATCCTCAAAGGAAGGAATGTCCACACATAAAGTGGCTGCACTTTATTGGTGGTACTTGAAAATGCAACAGTCACATCAACATACTATCCGGTGTCATTTGACAGTACATTGTCAATCATATTTAGGGGAAAGTCCACAGTAATAACATGTGCAAGCATCATTCAGCCTTTAAAGTAAGACTCACGTGGGATAGGATCTCTGCAGTCACCTCCTCCAAAGGTACACCTACCCCAAGACCTATAGCTTTATTCTAGGGAACTCTTGGCCAGGCCCAGGAGGCCTTTCGCAACCCACCCTAGCCCTCACCTCCTTAAGGGTCAGGAAGTCCATAGTTTGCTCTTCTGGGTGCAGGTCTACCTATCCCCAGCCTCCAACCCTGTCTAGGGCTTCCACTTGCTGGCTACATCTGTCTAGATGTGGGGTATTGGCTTCCATGTCCCAACTGTACTAGGGCTCCTCTGAACTTGACTTATAACTGGGCCCTGACTGCAGAAAGGCTCTAGCTAAAAGGGGCTTAGCACCTCATGATACCCTTCTCTGTGCTCAGACACTATTCTGGAACAGAACCACCTAGTGACAGAAGGGCTAACTGCACCTGCTTATACCTAAACCATTTAGTTTTGGAGGGAGTAAAGAAGGGCTAGGCTGGATTCACAGCCCTTTTTCCCCCGTGATGCAATTTCCATTGAAGTAACTGAACATTAATGTTGGTGCACATTGTATCTTGTTTTAATGCACTTTGTATTGAATGTCTATGCGCATCATAATGCATATTAACATGTGCGTACATAGTGATGCGTTAATGTGTGCTATGGCGCATCAGCATGGGTCATGATGCATGTCAGAATATATGTGCTTAAAGGAGGGGCCTGGACCAAGGTACCCACACGGAAGGGATGACACTGTTTTAGTCCTCAGCAAAGTATAAGTTTCTAATAACTGTTTAAAGTATAAACAGTCACAATAATGAAACAGTTGGCTCAATGTAGAACAGGATAGTTCTACACTGCAACATTACTAAAGGATGTCTCTGCTGGAAGGGTGGCAGTATGCTGTGCAACCAGTTTGCACTAGCCAACTCAAAGGGATCCTTGGAAGGTTCTATGGCACTAGATAGTGTTCCTTATGTTGTCCCTACTCACCAGGAACCTGAAACTGTCCCTAACCAGCAGGTTCCTCTCCTTATGCTACCACTCGCTTAAAGAATGCCCAAATGAGGTGGGAGCCATTAAAGGCTCCCTCAATAGGTTGGCTGCCCAAACTCTTGTGCGAATTAGGTATCCAAACAATACCTGACTTCCCAGAGAGGAACTAACAGAGTCAGCGCTGGCCTCCATGTCCTCCTTTCACGTTGGTCGTCAGTACTTTTCCAGGTTGAATGACTCCTAGCATCATTCAGCCTGCTTCCTGTAGTTCAGGGTATCAGGGACACACCTCCTAGACTAGCAGGAGTATCCTGCATAGAACATTTCTCGCATCCTACCCATCACTGACACAAAAGTAGAAGAAGTAAACCACTTACGAATGGTGGAATGAAGCACCAAACCTAAAATTGGGAGGGATACTTTAATTTTTTATAATTCGATTATATCAAATAGCTAGTGTGTTTCCATGGCCAAAAGCTTTGGCTGTTTTGTATGATCAAATTATGAACAATTAAAAGTATATCTGACTCACGTTTTTGGTTTGGTGCTCCTTTCTATACTTCTACGGTTTGAGCCATTTCTGGGGACCCATTAAGGGTATATGAACAACTTCAGTGGGCTCGGCTGACTATACAAATAAGTCCCAGCACCTCTTTTATATGTCCCTCCAGAGAAGATGAGGAATGGTTTATGGTATGTATGCTAGGATGTTTTTCATTTTATGGGATGAGAGAGGAAGTTTTGGGGGGTATGGGTTGCGCAGAATCCTGGAGTTAAACTTTAAGTTGTGATGGAGGTTATGTACTATTGGTGTAGAGGAGGGGTGGGTGTTGAGATTGGGAACATTAAATGTTAAAGGACAACAGCGCACATGTTTTTGGGGCCAAATGTGTTGGTTGTTTATATGATTGAATTATGAACAATTAGTGGTATATATCACTCTCTCATCTTTTAGTTTATTGCTCTTTTCAATATTTCTCTGGTTTGAGTCACTGCTGGATACCCATTGAGGAAAGTGGTGTTGTATGTGAGCCACCTCACCAGAGCCCATGGGCTTTTCTGATGGTATGAGGGTTTAAGGTATGTGTACTGGGATTTTTTTTTCCAATGTAATAGATAGGGAGGGGGTTTTGGAGGGTATGGGTTGGGCAGAATCATGGAGTTGAACTTTAAGGAGAAGTGGGGGTTATGTTCTTCTGGGGTAGAGGAGGTGTGGGTGTTGGGATTGGGGCCATCCATTGTTAAAGGATAAAAGTGCACATGTCTCAGTGACCAAATGTGTTGGTTGTTTTATATGATTGAATTATGAACAATTAAAAGCGTACAGTATATGACTTTCTTATCTTTTAGTTTATTGCTCCTTTCAATACCTCTGTGGTTTGAGTCACTGCTGGATACCCATTGGGAAAAGTGGTGTTGTATGTGAGCCACCTCACCAAAGTCAATGATCTTTTCTATTGTATAAGGGTTTAAGGTACAGTATGTCTACTGGGATTTTTTTCAATTTAAAGGGATGGGGAGGAGGTTTTGAAGGGTATGGGTAAGGCAGAATCCTGGAGTTCAACTTTAAGTTGCAGTAAGAGTTACATACTAATTCGGTAGAGGATGGTCGGGTGTTGAGGTTTGGAGCTTTAAATGTTAAAATGGACAAAAGCCAACACATTTCAGGAACCAAATGTGTTGGCTGTTTTATATGATCAAATTATAAACAATTTAAAGTATCTTGGACTCTCTTACTTTTTGGTTTATTGCTCCATTTGATACTTCTGTGGTTTGAGTCAATTCTGGATAACCATTGAAGAAAGCGGTGTTAAATGTGAGCCACCTCAACAGAGCTAATTGTCTTGTCTGATTGCCTCTTTTATATGTCTTGCCAAATAGGGGGGGTTTAAGGTATGTATGTTGGGATTTTTTTTACATTTAAGGGATGGGGGGGGGGGATTTTGGTGAGTATGGGTTGATTAATCTTGGAGTTCAACTTTAGGTTACAGTGGAGGTTATATACTACTTGTGTAGAGGAAGGGTAAGTGTTGGGGCTGGAGGCATTACATTTTTAAGGACAGGGCATTTATTAATAAGGCTTGTTGTGGGTAAGTATTAAAGGCTTATTCAAGGCCCAGCTGATGTCTCCTTATCTTCTGTCCCATAGGCCAAACAGGAAGTGAAGGGCATTTGAATGTAATGCCCTCCTAGGTAGATAGAGGGAGCTAGACTCCAATGGTTGGATAGGGACTGAGCAGCAGCCTAGGTTTAATATCCAGAGTGGGGTCAAATTGTGGTCAGGGCTGGGGGGCTCTGCAGGCCAGCCCCTCTGCAATTTTACCCTGCTCTAGATCTTTAGAGGTAGGCCTAAGAGCAGTGGGTGGATCTGAGTAGTGGTTGGCCTGTACTTTTGATTGAACCTGGCCAATCCACAACAGCAGGTTGGAAAGGGTCAGGACAGCCCTTTAAAGTAAGAGAGCCTGCTCAGTAGCAGGAGAGTTGGAGGAAAGTATGGCTGGAAGATGGATACGCGAGGTTGAGCTGTAGGAGCCCCGGGTGGGAGCCCAGGCAGAGGGACCTTGAATGGAAGAAATCTGTGGACTTCAAAGGCCCTCTGAGAGAGGACAACCTGGAAGCACAGAAGGAGCAGCCCAGTAATAGGCCTGGTAGCAGCCATTTACCCAACAGCAGCACAGGAGAAGGATGAATACACATACACCCCTGGGCCAGAGAGGGAAGAGAGCATTTGGGTGGGAAACCTGGCTTGCTCTGCAGCTGTGACTATTGCCCTCTAGTAGTTACTACTGGATCCCCTGTTCAGAGATTCCTCCATACAGCCTGATTGAGGAGCATCTGAGGTTGGATAGGTACATTGGGAGATGCTGGCTAGCTCTCCAGAAGAGGATTTTTGTGTGCACAAAGACTTGTAATATAGTTCAGAAAGTCTGTCCTCAGAATCATTCCCTTGGGCATCCCATACACTCCTTACCCCATCCAAGTTTTACATCCCTAATAAGACTTCAAAACAAAGCTCAAAGGCTGTTTTTATGTCTCCTGGTGCAAGTCTTGGTAAAGATGCCTGGCTGTGCAGGACAATAGGGGGGCCCAAGTCTTCAGCAATTCCTAAGGGGGTAGTGCTACTTACATTTTAGGAGCTCCTGGATTAAAAAAAAAAAAAAAAATTAGTATCATATTGACCACTTCAGTATTCATACAAGGTGATCATATCCACTGTAATCATGTCTTATCAAGGCCTAAATAAACTAAATACAGAGAGTCTGGTGATGGATGTGCCACTCTATGAATACCAAGCTTCTTACATGTCATCCTCCGGGAATAGTTTGATCAGAGCCAGGGACAGCTGTCTGCCTGGAGTCTGACAGAGGATTTTCTGGAGGGAAGAGAACTGGTCTACGTGCTCCTCTTAATCAATCTGGTGCCTTGGCTGTTGCCATACAAAGGAGTTGATGAGCCGTACTCCAACATTAGTGCCTCCTAAATGGACCATAAAGCAGAACTTTGTAAATCATCAGAGCAGTTCGGTGTTGGAGCTCAGAGCTCTGCACAGCTTGAAACTCTTCCTCCAGAGTTATGGCAAACTCTACAGACGTGCAGAGACTGTGACTAAAACTGACTGCTGTCTGTTAGACGGTCAGAGTCATTATACTAATACTGCGCAGCGAGACGGTCATCTGTCAGAGATAACTGAGTATGCAGAGCACAAATATGACTCATGAATTAGAATGAGCTGTGCCATCTAATGGTTTATTACCCCAAACCCTCACAAGCTATATGTCCGTGCCAACCACCAGCTCTACATCAAGCTGGCTGGCTGGCAGGAAAAAGTTTAGGCCTGTGGATGGAAATAAAGATTGCTACCAACTGCTACTGTTTCTGTGTAGTCAAGACTCCATCTAGCCATTACACACAACGCAGTGTGGTCTACCATCAATGCCACTTTCTTCTTACATCTCCAACCACAGCACTTTCTTTTGTGTATCTTTCTTTCTATGTTTCTTCTTTCTTTTTTGTATTTTTTTCAGCTATAGGCTGACACACTAGTCTGTATAAAATATATTTTAAGTGGCACACTGTAGGATACATTGGGGATATGTAAGTAAAATTAAAGAAAAACCCCAGCCAATACAGACACAGCATCACTGGCCCTTCAGTCCTACTTGTATAGGAATAGGAAGATTATATAATATGCTGGGCAACACTTTAGCCTTCCGTTGCAATAGCTTACAACCACCAGGCCATGGCCCACTGTCCTCAGATACAATAACCTCCCACAGTGCCCTCCCAATCTCCTCTAGTGGCCCATAGTGCCTCCAGGCCCTCAGAGGGCCTTCAGTGCCCACAGCGCCGCTCAACCTACTACAGTGCCTCACAACTTAAAAGGCCCACCAACCTCCCATAGAGGCCCACAACCCTAAACCCTAAACCTCCACAATGCCCTCAACCTCCCACAGTGCCTAACTCCTGTAGTACCCTCCAACCTCCTATAGTGGCCTACAGTGCCTTCAGGCCCTCAGAGGGCCTTCAGCCTCCACGGTACCCCTCAACCTCCCACAGTGCCTCATAACGGAAAAGGCCCACCAACTTCCCATAGTGGACAACATTGCCTGGAGGCCCCCTGAGAACCCGAATCCTCCACAGTGCCCCTCAACCTCCCACAGTGTCTAACTCCTGTAGAACTCTCACAGTAGCTCATAGTGCCTTCAGACCTCCTGATAGCTCCAGCCTCCACAGTACTACTCAACCTCCTACAATGCTACCCAGCCTCCCACAGTGAACCCTAGCCTGCTGCAGAGCCCCCAGCCCTCTATAGTGCCCCCAACCTCCAACAGTGTCCCACTGTATGCCCCAACCTCCTACAGTGCTCCCCAGACTCCTCCAGAAACCTCACAAGGTCACTAAGTCAATTGCAGAGTCTCTTAAGCCCCTCCACAACCCCCATCCTCCCTACAGCGACACCCTGCCGCATCCAGAGCCTTCCGGTGTCACAATATGCTTTGCATTCACATACTTTTATTGTATGAGTATAAACGTATTCTTTACCATTGGGGCATGGAATGTTTTGGAAGAATTTACCTGGTCATGGTGTCAAAAAAGTTGAGAACCCCCACTCTATAGAAGAGATAAAATACTCACCCAGAGGTGTACGTGCCTCAATCCGCCAAGCCCAGACAGGCATATCCATCATTTCAGATCCTGGCTACACCTGAGATGGCCGGATGGTATTTAGAAGCACCTTAACTCCTAGAGGACTCAACTTTACGATTCTTTTTCTCATCCATCATCTATTGATCCGTCACCAGATAGTGGGCACGGAAGAGCGCGTTCAGAAAACATTGTTCAGCAGAGACGGCAGGACAGTCACAGCTCACTCACTCCCCTCATAATGCTGATTTTCCAGAAGAGATAATGGTAGAAATACGGCCCCGGCTCATGTCACCGTAAAGGAATTTTATACGGAGAGCCCCATTATGGCCTATCATTCGGAAATGTCAGGCGGATAAACTGCCGAGGGGAGAGCTGCGGGCTCAGGTGCCGGGAGATCACTCATCCCTCCTCTGACGCCTTTAACGATCTGTCGTTGGGCGCCGGTAACATTTTGAAGTGGATTGTATTGTTAATGCTTTTATGGGAGTTTAAAGTTCTTTGCAACCCATCTGTGGGAAACGGAATTGTCGACTTTCTCCCTTCCCGCGGATTAACCTGAAAATTTCATTACCGCCGTCAGGCGATCAATAAACGGCGAATGACTTTTTAACGTCTGAAAACCTCAATGATTACGCCACTTTCCCTCATAAACGCGATCGGGAAATGTCACTTTGGTGCACAATTATGTAAAGATCTTCAGAAGAGTATTTCAAAAATCTATTCTCGAAAAAAAAACATTGAACTTATTGTTACATGTTTAATTAGCTGTAGTCACTATCATTACCTGCACACTGGAGGTGCGACCAAGCGTGGGCGTGTTTCCACACGTTTTTAGCATGTTGTCATGCTTTGCATGGAGGGCAGCCCATGCATTTCAATGGCTGCACAATGAGTGAGAAACACAGAAAGGAAGTCCCTCTCTTCCGAAAATGCACCTCACTAAACGGCATGGTGCTTTTGCAGATGCGTAGGGGTGCCATTAACAATGAACGGCATCACCGTGCATTTTTCTGTGTGTGGGGAAAGCATGCAATTGTGAGTAAATTCCCAACACACATACATACCTCCCAACTTTCTGAGATGAGAAAGAGGAACACCTTTTATTACAAAGTATGTAGGCAAAGAACACACCGCTGCCATGCTCTAAGTATCAAAGGTCCAAAAATGTATTGGCTGTACCCAGGGGCGGACTGACAACTCATGGGGCCCCTGGTCAATAGTGGATCATGGGGCCCCTCTGTCCTTGCCCAAACTCAAAAAAGCCTATGAAAAAGGTACCAGGGGCATCTCATGGGACCCCCTACTGGCTACTGGCCCCGGGCCCTCGGGCAGTGCCCAAGTTTCCAAATGGTCGGTCCGCCCCTGGCTGTACCCATAATTCCTGTTATAGGTCTATACTATATATCAGATCAAAAAAGAGGGACAATTTGGGAGGAAAGAGGGATAGATGGATTTAGTTTGAAAAGAGGGACAGTCCCTCTAAACAAGGGACAGTTGGGAGCTATGCGCATAGATATGAACCTAGCCTGTGAGCGCATGCACTGGAGCTTTTTGACTACAGGTCTATATCTATGAACACTTGCAAAACGAAGCACTTTCCCTGACATGCAGAAAAATGTTAGCAGACATTTGGTGGTGCCATTCATTATTAAGGCACCCTCATGTGTTTTTGTGTACGCCAAACCACATGGTACCACAGCACCATGCGGTTTGGCATGGCGTGTTTTTGGAAAAGAGTCAGAGACTTTTTTTCTATGTGTTTCCCGTGCTTAGGGAAGCCCATTTAAATGAATAGGCTGCCCTACACATGACCCATGATATGAGGAAAGTGCAGAGAACTCGCAGTAATGCACTTGGGCTTGGTTGCACCTGTAGGTGTTAACCAAACCTTAATGAGAAAGATGGCAGAAGGAAGTCACACTAACACCTGTCCGCAACGTTTCCTGCACAGAATTCTTGACCGTTTCATGTTTCAGGCACTGGGGTTAACATGGAGCTATTTAAAAGAAGGCTATAAAAAAAAATGACTGCTGTCACTGCTTCTCGGAAAAGTATTGATTGCTTGTCTACCTCTGGCACTTTCTGAAAATGCTGGTTGACTTGTTGGTTCTGCTAATTCCTTTAATACCTTTTGTAGCACCCTCCTAGTTTAGCTAGGGGGAGCTAGAGTCCTGATTGTCAGTGAGACTGAGTAGCAGCCTGGTTGTAATAGCCAGAAGGACAAATTGTGGTCAGGAGCTGAGAGACTCTGCAGGCTCTGGCCCTCTGTAATTTCCCCCTACTCTAGGGCTTTGGAGGAAGGCCCTAGAGGCAGTGGGTGCATCTGAGGAGTGGCTGGATTTCACTCTTGAGGGATCCTGGCCAATCCCCAACACGAGGTTAGAAAGGGGCTGGGGCACCCTTAAAAGTGTCTGCTGCTCAGCTCCAGGAGAGTGGAAGACAGGAAGGAAAATCTGAGGCTGAAGGCAGGCGGATGTGGGGAGGCCTAATGGGATGGGCCTAGGTCCAGAAAGGGGAAAGCTCAGACTTTCACTGGCCCCCAGAGCGAGGACTACCTGTATGGCAGGGAAGGAGCGATCCAGCTGGAAAGGCCTGGTAGCAGCCACCAACCCACCAGTACAGGAGAGGATCTGAGTGACTACCCCTGCACCCCCTGGGTGGATAGGGGAACGAGCACTCTGGTGGGAAACCAGATTAGCTGCCTATTTGGGACTGTCCACTTTTAAAGTAACAGACACCAGACCCCTGTTCGGGGATACCTCCAGACTCTGGATGCAAGCCTGTGTAAGGATGCATGATGCCTGGCTGTGCAAGACTATAGGGGGACCCAAATCTTCTAGCAAATCCTAAAGGGGGTAGTGCTATAATTTTATACCAACAAAGAACAAGTATACAGATAAAAAATTTATAATGTATGCTAGTCCCAGGTTTGTGTCTCAGAAATACTGAAAACTTAAAGTGGACCAGTCCTCACCTGGAAATTAGCCCAATGTGCACGAACCAATGTTGTAAGTACAAGCACTGCAGACTGCGTATGGTGCATATTGTATGTGGGTTTAGGCTCTAATTAGCCATGCTACTTAAGCCACACCCAATTGCCGAATTGTATCACAGGGGAATAAGGATAGGAGCCTCCTATAGGGACGTCAGCAGGGCCCAATTTATGGGATACTTCTGAATGCCTTGTGGGGAAGCTCCAGCAGATTGACTGACAGCGGGCTAAGGCCAAGAACATCACTACAATACCCTTCCTATGTGACACTCCTGAATGCTTTGTAGAGGGGTTCCAACAAACTGAACAATGCCTTGCAAAGGACGGGAATGACCTGTAGTGACATTTTAAGGAACTATCCCAAATTACACTCCTGAATGCCTTGCGGGTGACTCCAGCGGATTGATTGACAGTGGGCAAAGGACAGGGACATCCTGTTGTTACGTTTGCAGGACCCACCCCATGTGACATCTTTGATTGCCTTTTAAGGGGCTCCAACAGATTAATTGACAGTTGGCAAAGGACAGGAACATCCTATAGTGAAAGACCCACCCCAGATGACACTCCTAAACAGGGGCGGACTGACCATTTGGAAACTCAGGCACTGCCCTAGGGCCCGGGGTTAGCAGGGGGCCCCATGAGATGCCCCTGGTACCTTTTTCATAGGCTTTTTTGACTTTGAGCAAGGACACAGGGGCCCCATGATCCCCTATTGCCCGGGGGGCCCATGAGTTGTCAGTCCGCCCCTGCTCCTGAATACCCTTTTGGGGCTCCAAAAGATTAATTGGCAGTTTGCAAAGAACAGGAACATCCTTTAGTGATATTAGCAGGACTCACCCCATGTGACACTTCTGAATACCATGTAGGGGTCTCCAACACATTAATTGACAGTGGGGAAAGGACAGAAACTATCTGTAGTGACATTAGCAGGACCCTCCCTGTGTGACACTTCTGAATACCCTGTAGGGGGCTCCAACAGATCAGTTGGCAGCAGGCAAATGACAGGAACACCCTTTAGTGATATTAACCAGACCCACCCTATGTGACACTTTTGAATGCCTTGTAGGAGTCTCCAACAGATTGAAAGTAGGCAAAGGACAGAAATGCCCTGTAGTGATGTTGGCAGGAAACACCCCATGTGACACCCCTAAATACCCTGCAACAGATTAACTGACAGTGGGCAAATGACAGGAACATCCTTTAATGGTGTTAGCAGGACCCACCTTATGTGACACTTTTGAATGCCTTGTTTGGGGCTGCAACAGATTAACTGACAGTGGGCAAATGACAGGAACATCCTTTAATGGTGTTAGCAGGACCCACCTTATGTGACACTTTTGAATGCCTTGTAGGGGGCTCCAACAGATTAACTGACAGTGGGCATAGGAAGGGAATGTCCTTCAGTGACGTTAGTAGGACCTATCCCATGTGACACATCTGAAAGCCTTGTAGGAGTCTCCAACAGATTAATTGATAGTGGGCAAAGGACAGGAATGTTCTTTAGTGACATTAGCAGGACCCATCCCATGTGGCACTTCTGAACGCCTTGTAGGGGGCGCCATCAGATTTATTGAGAGTGGGCAAAGGACAGGAATGTTCTTTAGTGACATTAGCAGGACCCATCCCATGTGGCATTACTGAACGCCTTCTAGGGGCTACATCGATTAATTGAGAGTGGGCAAAGGACAGGAATGTTCTTTAGTGACATTAGCAGGACCCATCCCATGTGGCACTACTGAACACCTTGTAGGGGGCTCCATCAGATTAATTGATAGTGGGCAAAGGACTCGAATGTCCTGTTGTGGTGTCAGCAGGAAAAAAACTGCCTCTTAACTCTGCCCACTGATTGTTCATTGCGGTGCAGAGTTACATGGAACACAAGTGACAAGAATACAAGAGACCAAAAAGGGCTATTTACATTATTTAAATGATACAATCTATAGACCATTATTTTAGTGGGTTTTATTTCATGCAGCCGATGGGTCTACTTACACTTTAAATCCTAAATTTCCTGCACTGTGCTGAGAGTGACGTGTCGATGTTTCCAAGCACAACCTGGATCCAGGAGGGACAAGCGGCAACTGCTTGTTTTCAGCACCAAGGGATGAGTCAATGTCAAGATTATTACAAGGTCTGAACTGGAAAACAATTTACGGCTTTCAGAGTTATGCATATATGAACCATGAAGGGTTCACTATACCCAGGGGCGGACTGACCATTTGGAAACTCGGGCACTGCCGGAGGGCCCGGGGTCAGTAGGGGGCCCCATGAGATGCCCCTGGTACCTTTTTCATAGGCTTTTTTGAGTTTGGGCAAGGACACAGGGGCCCCATGATCTCCGATTGCCTGGGAGTCCCATGAGTTGTCAGTCCGCCCCTGACTATACCTGGCGGAGTTCTCTGAATTCACCACTTTGGATATTCCTCTGCTATCTGTCTGTTATCCACTGAGCATGTGCACCAGTGAGCAGAGCTGAAAAACCCTCTCATCCAGCTGCTTGTGCATTTTAATTTGACTTTGCATTTGGAAGAGAAGCGTTAAATGGATCGTCTGCTCTGCTCCAGGTCCGAGCAACTATGTACAAGCCCATCTATCTCCCAGTCCAGAGCCCAGGCCCTGTGTACATCTCCGTAAGTGCTGTAACGGCGCCAATGTTTAGCTTTGTTATCAAGCACAGGACTGGGAGCCAGCATAGGCGCAGGCCGAGCTGTAAATCTGCGGTTTGGCAGCTGGAAACGGGTGGAGGTCTTCCAAGATTTTTTTGGAGCTGAACTTTGTGAAAAGCACATAAAGGGGCTAAAGACGAGCTGAGAACTTAATCCTTGATGGATCATAATTGTCTGTAGAGTCAGAGGATCCCCCTTGTGATGACATTGCCATTCAGGTGCCAGCGGCACGGGTGGCTCCTTCACAAAATATGATCTTTCAAGAGAGAGAATTAACTTGGTTGCCTGGTGGTCTGTGGAGAAGCAAATCTGAGTTTAAAGGGATGAGCTGTTAATGTAAAGGAAGACATGGCTCTGTAAGACTCATTAAAGATCTGGAAATATGAAAATCTCAACATGGCAGATGACATACTATCCCAGCCATCACTTGTGCACCATGTTGGTGAAGTCCTCTCTTTGTATCACCCTGACTTCAGGACTTGGCCAGCTCTTGGAAGACTTTGGATCAACCTAACAAATTCCTCCTTGGCCTGACTGGCCATTGGGATACAAAATAACCTGCTTCTGGTTGAGCTGATAACATAAGGGACGACACAACTCTGTATGATGCATTTATGAACTATAAATAAGAAAATCTCATTGTGGCAGATGACATACCATGCTCTCATCACCTGTACACCATGTTGGATGAAGAGTTTTCTCTTTGTGTCACCCTGAACTCAGGACTTGGCTGGATCTTGGAACATCTTGGTGGACTTTGGATCTACCCAACAAATTTCTTCTTGGCTTGATTGGCCATTGGAATGTAGAATACCCCAATTCCCAGTGAACTGATAATGGAATGGAAGACACAACTCTGTTTGATGCATTTATGATCTAGAAATAAGAAAATCTCATTGTGGCAGATGACATACCATTCTATCACCACCTGTACACCATGTTGGATGAAGAGTTCTCTCTTGTGTCACCCTGAACTCAGGACTTGGCTGGATCTTGGAACATCTTGGTGGACTTTGGATCTACCCAACAAATTTCTTTTTGTCCTGATTGGCCATTGGAATGTAGAATACCCCAATTCTCGGTGAACTGATAATGTAATGGAAGACACAACTCTGTATGATGCATTTATGATCTAGAAATAAGAAAATCTCATTGTGGCAGATGACATAACATTCTGTCACCACCTGCACATCATATTGGATGAAGAGTTCCCTCTTTATTCCACCCTGACCTCAGGGTTTGGCTGACTCTTGGAAGATCTTGGTGGACTTTGGATCTACCCAACAAATTCTGTCTTGGCCTGATTGGCCATTGGGATGTAGAATATCCCCCTTCTTGGTGAGCTGATAATGAAACGGAAGACACAACTCTGAAAGACACATTTATGATCTAGAAATATGGAAGTGTCCATGTGGCAGATGACTTACCATCCCCATCATCACCTGTACAGCATGCTGAATGCAGATTCAACTCTGGGAAGGTCTTGGAGGAGTTTGAAACTACCCAACAAATTCCTCCTTAGCGTGAATGGACATGTAGAATACCTCACTTCTATCTGAGCTGAGCTGGAGACTTCAATTTGGATAGCTGGCTGTGACATAGAGATCACTGTAAAAATCACCAAGAAAATGGTTAGAAGAGGCCAAGAGAGTTAAAAGTATTTAAAGTAGTTAGAATGGAACAATCTTCAGATATACAGTTGCAAGAAAAAGTATGTGAACCCCTTGGGATTACGTGGAGTTTTGCATGAATTGGGCATAAAATGTGCTCTGAACGTCATCTAAGTCACAACAATAGAAGAACACAGCCTGCTGAACATAATACTACACAAACATTAGATGTTGCCATGGTTTAATTGTCTGTCTTACCGTGGACACATGAACATCAAGGCTTTTGGAGATACTTTTGTAACCCTTTCCAGCTTCATGCAAGTCAACAATTCTTGATCGTAGGTCTTCTGAGAGCTCTTTTCTGCGAGGCATGGTTCACATCAGACAGTGATTCTTGAAACCAGTAAACCCAAAACAGGTGTGTGTTTTTTAAGGGCAGGACAGCTGTCAGCAACACATCCAATATCATCACACTGATTGGAGTCAAGGTTGGCTCACTCCTGGCTCCAATTAGCACTGAGAGAAGTCATTAAGCTAGGGCCTCACATACTTTTTCCTCCCTGCACTGTGAATGTTTACATGTTATGTGCAATTAAACCATGGCAACATCTAATGTTTGTGTAGTATTATGTTCAGCAGACTGTGTTCTTCTATTGTTGTGACTTAGATGACGTTCAGAGCACATTTTATGCCCAATTCATGCAAAACTCCACGTAATCCCAAAGGGTTCACATACTTTTTCTTGCAACTGTAAGTTTTATAATAAAGGTAGCTTGCTAAGTAATGTGTCATTGTAACAATTCTAGTATTAATAGCATCTCACAGATGACAATGCCTTTATCTGCTTTTCTCTCCAAAAGGATGCACCATCTTTATTCAGGCATCATCCAGGGTCACAATCTACTTCCCAGGCTGAGATCCTGGCTGAGAGATGACGCAGTCATTTCAATCCTAGTGCCTGTGAAGGTTTTGGCTGTGTTCACAAAAATCTGGAAAAGATCAGCCCGTGCTACAAAGTTACATTGTTGCAATCTGATAACTGGGGAAGAGGTGACTGAGGAAATGCTTCCTACTACCTGCAGCTGACCGAAAAAAAAAATCATCTCAGTCTAAGCAAAATCACTGAAATTGGCGTTTTATTGATAAAGGTGGAACTTTTCTGAAAGATGATATAGTTACTGTTTATTGTGAAATGTCACAGCCAGCAAATTGGAGACGTGGAAACCCATTTGCCTGAGAAGAGCGTAGTCCCTACCATACAGCAGATTTAGAGGAGATCATTTTGGGTATTTCCTGTTCTCACAATAAATAATAATTGAGCAATAGGCAGGGTTGGAGCATACATAGAAAATGGAAGATATGAAACCCTGCTTCCTTATAAAGTGCAATGTCCCATCTAGGCGATGGAGAGGGTTCAGGATTATCATGAGGTTGCTGCATTGTGCAAAGTGACAGTCAGCACAATCAGTACTATTATCTGAACGTGGGATAATTCACCAGCTGCAGGAAGAGTAGGCAACGTTTTATTTATTCTCCCAGCGGCACAATATCAGCTACGTCTCTGCTGGTTTCTGTAACAGCCTGACATCATCTGTCTATGGCAGCAGCTGAAATTCAAAATTATGTACGTGTATCAGCTGAAGCATGGAGAATCCATAATGGGAATTGACTTTTTCAGAAATGGTTTACAGATATTTAAAGTGTACCTGAACAATAAAACAAAAATGTAATATTTTGCAGTTTAATCTGCGTAGTGCAAGGGCCAGGGGTATGTAATGCAGAGTGCAGGAGGCTGGAGTATATCATGTACATAGTGCAGGGGTCAGGGGTATGTAATGCACAGAGTGCAGGAGGCAGGAGTATATAATGTACATAGTGCAGGGGCAGGGGTGTGTAATGTACATAGTGCAGGGGTCAGGAGTATATAACGTACATAGTGCAGGGGTCAGGGGTATGTAATATACAGAGTGCAGGAGGCAGGAGTATATCATGTACATAGTGCAGGGGTATGTAATGCACAGAGTGCAGGAGGCAGGAGTATATCATGTACATGGGGCAGGGGTGTGTAATGTACATAGTGCAGGTGGCAGGAGTATATCATGTACATAGTGCAGGGGTCAGGGGTATGTAATGCACAGAGTGCAGGAGGCAGGAGTATATCATGTACATAGTGCAGGGGCAGGGGTATGTAATCCACAGAGTACAGGATTATATAATGTACATAGTGTAGGGGCAGGGGTATGTAATGCGCAAAATACAGGAGGCAGGAGTATATAATGTACATAGTGCAGGGGCAGGGGTGTGTAATGTACATAGTGCAGGGGTCAGGAGTATTTAATGTACATAGTGCACATGGCAGGCATATGTAATGTACATAGTGGAGGTGGCAGGAGTATGTAATATACGGAGTGTGGGGTCAGGAGTATTTAATTTCCAGAGAGCGGGAGGCAGATGTGTGCCTTCTACAAGGTGCAGGGGTAAGGATTATGTAATGTACATAGTCCCAGGGTCAGGAGTAGGTAATGTACAAAGTACCGGGGTCAGGAGTAGGTAATGTACATAGTACCGGGGTCAGGAGTAGGTAATGTACATAGTACCGGGGTCAGGAGTAGGTAATGTACAGAGCGAAGGACCAGGTGTGTGAAATCTACCTAGTACAGGGGCCAGGTGTATGTAATATACAGAGTGCGGGGTAAGGAGTATTTCATTTGCAGAGTGCATGAGGCAGGTGTGTGATTTCTACAAGGTGCAGGGGTAAGGATTATGTAATGTATATAGTCCCAGGGTCAGGAGTAGGTAATGTACATAGTATCAGGGTCAGGAGTAGGTAATGTACATAGTACCAGGGTCAGGAGTAGGTAATGTACAGAGTGAAGGGCCAGGTGTGTGAAATCTACCTAGTACAGTATATACTCCAGGGGTGAAATCTACCTAGTACAGTATATACTCCAGGGGTGAAATCTACCTAGTACAGTATATACTCCAGGGGTGTATGTAATATACATAGTGCAGGGGTCAGGAGTATGTACTCTACTCAGTACAAGGATTAGGTGTGTGTAATGTAAAGAGTGCAGGGGTCAAACCTATACACAGCCCAGCACACAGCACACCCCATTTTACCCTCATTTCACCACTACCCCCTTTTGCATGGCACAGCAATGCCACCTATTTGCACAAACCACACTCACACAATAACCTACCACTTTGGTGCCATGGCTGACTATCCATCCAGCCCTTTCAGTGCTTCTGTTGGGGGTAAAGCATTGGGATTGGACTACAAAATGCTGGGCAGAGAGAACAGAGGTTGGAGTAGAAGCCATGTTGCTTGAATACTGAGCAGTACATCTATGCCTGTCTGTGTCTCCAGTTTCTCATCTGACTCCCATGCTCTTGTGTCTTCAGCAACTCATGTGGCTCCAGTGACCCTTGTGGTTCCAGCAACCCCTGTGCTCTTGTATCTCCAGTGACCACTGTACTACTGTGTCTCCTGTGCCTCCTGTGTTTCCAGTGACCCCAGCGTCTCCAGTGACCATGATACTCCTGTACCTTCAGTGATTGTCTGTATCTTGTGCACGTCTGTGATCCCTGTGTCTCCTGCGACCCCTATGTCTTCAGTGACTCTTGATACTCCACCAACCCCTGAGCTCCTGTATTTCTAATGACTACTGTGTCTCCAGTGCCTTGTGTGACTCCAGTGACTCCTGTGTCTCCAGTGCCTTCTGTGACTCCTGTGTCTCCAGTGACCCAAGCATCTCAAGTGATCCTTGCTACACTGTGTCTTCAGTGGCTCCTGTGCCTCCAGTGACCCCTACACATCTGTGACTTCAATGACGTTTATGTTTCCTGTGACTCCAAAGAATTCTATGTCTTCAGTGACCCCACCAGTTCCAGAAACCCTTGTGTTCCTGTGTTCCTGTGTCCCAGTGACCACTGCACTACAGTGTGTCTCCACTGCCTTTTGTGTCTCCAGTGACCCCAAGCTCTCCATTGACCCCAATACTCCTGTGCCATCAGTTATTCTATTGTTCCTTGTGCACTCCAGTGACCCTTGTGAGTCCAACAACCCCAGTGCTCCTGTATCTCTAATGACTCCTATGTCTCCAGTGGCCCCTGTGTTCGCGTGTCTCCAGTGACTCCTGTATCTCCAATAACTAAAGCATCTCTAGTGATCCTTGTAGTATTGTGTCTTCAGTTACTCCTGAGACTCCAGTGACCCCCTACGCTCCAGTGACTCCTATGTTTCCAGTTACCTCTGTATCCCTGTGAATTCAAAGACTCATGTGTCTTCAGTGACCCCACTGTCAGACCGCTGTGCTGCTGTGTCCCAGCAACTCCAGAATCTACAGAGACTCCTATTGTCCTGTGTCTCCCATGACTCCTGTGTTTTCAGGGATCCTAGTGACCCCTGTGTGCTCCTGCACCTTCAGTTACTCCTGTAACTTCAAGTAGCCTCACCGCACCCTGCGATTTTCAGTGACTCCACAGAATCCCGTGTCACCCAGTGATCCCAGAGCATCCTGTGTCACCCAGTGATCCCGGGCATTCTGTGTCACCCTGTGATCCCATAGCATCCGGTGTCACCCAGTCAGGGATGGACTGACAACTCATGGGGCCCCCGGGCAATAGGGAATCATGGGGCCCCTGTGTCCTTGCCCAAAAAAGCCTATGAAAAAGGTACCAGGGGCATCTCATGGGGCCCCCTACTGACCCCGGGCCCTCAGGCAGTGCCCGAGTTTCCAAATGGTCAGTCCTCCCCTGCACCCAGTGATCCCAGAGCATTCTGTGTCACCCAGTGATCCCAGAGCATCCGGTGTCACCCAGTGATCCCACAGCATCCGGTGTCACGCTGTGATCCCAGAGCATCAGGTGTCCTTGTGATCCTAGAGCATCCTGTGTAGTCCATCCACCCCAGTGAACCCTGAGTGCCACCATGACACTCGCATCTCCATATAACCCATATGGAAGAAAAATAAATTTGAAATATATGTTAAAAATATTCTTCCCAAATATATTGACATATATTTGAAATGCTACAATTTTGGCCATATTCAATATATTTCAATATATATATATACTGTATGTTGAAATGCGTTTTAATTACAAAATATATGAAAAATATTTTTGAAAATACATTTCAAATGTACTGTATGTCTTTAAAACTAGAAAAGCTACAATTTCTGGGAAAATTGTGTGAAGTGTTCTTGCCTCCACCAGTAGTCTACAACTGGAGTGGGCGGAGTAACTGGGAGGAGTGGCTTGTCACTCCGCTGCCTGGTCACACACCTGGGTTCCTATGGCAACTCACTCTACAGCAAGGGCAGAGAAGAGCGGTTAAAAACAAACTGCTCCAACTTGCTCACTTCACTGGCGGTTGCCATCTTCAAACAGTTGTAGTTTAAAGATTATAAGTCCTACCCCGAAGAGCTTTATATTGTGAGAATCACAAGACCCAGACCTACATTTTGATGCATAGCGGTTAAAAACAAACTGCTCCAACTTGCTCACTTCACTGGCGGTTGCCATCTTCAAACAGTTGTAGTTTAAAAATTATAAGTCCTACCCCGAAGAGCTTTATATTGTGAGAATCACAAGACCCAGACCTACATTTTGATGCATAGTATGTCTCTGAAATATTAAAAATGAAGGCACAGTCGCAGTTTAGAAATTGCCCTTCAAATTTGAGGTCGCTAGAGTGGAGTTTCAATGAATGTCAATGGGCGGTGTGAGTTGCAAACAAATGGTCATATTGTGAAAACTATCAGGACTATGGCTTAGCCGTGGACATTTTTCATGACAGCAGGGATAGCTGAACGTTTTGATATAAGATTTGTGTAGGTGGGCTTGAAAATGACAGAGTGATGGCAGTTTAGAAATCATGTCCTGATTTTTCAGCTCACACTCTAGCTTTTGTCAGTTCCCACTCTAGTTTTGAACATTCCACCATTCATTCCTATGGGACCGATTTCACCACAAAAACGCCGATATTTTGTGAACCATTTGGCGAAACATTCCACAAAGTAATACACCAATCGGGAACAATCCGCACGTTTCGGTATATTACTGTCTATGTAGTGTAAAAACTGTGGGCGGAGTTAGGGTGGTAAATTTGGCTATAATAATAAGAATATATATATGTGAGATAACAGGAAGTAGTCTCCATGCAAGAACACTTAAATACAAATCTACATTTTTGGAATGCATTTACAAATATACTTACAAATATATGTTAAAATGACTTTTTTTAATATGTTTAAAGAAAATCTGAACAATATATTTCTAAAAAAATATTTTTTTTAAATATATATTTTTTAAATATACTCTTCAGATTTTTTTTAAACATATAAAAAAGTAATTTTAACATATATTTGTAAGTATATTTGTAAATGCATTCCAAAAATGTAGATTTGTATTTTTAAAGACATACAGTATATTTGAAATGTCTGTTTAAAGATATTTTTCATATATTTTGTAATAAAAATGCATTTCAACATACAGTATGTATATATATATACCGTATTTGCCGGTGTATAAGACGACTGGGCGTATAAGACGACCCCCTACTTTTCCTGCTAAAATGTAGTGTTTGGGCTATACTCGCCGTATAAGACTACCCCTCTTCCAATGCACACCAGGGGAGCAATAGTGCCCCATCATTGGTGTCAGTGGGAGGAATAGTGCCCCATCATTGGTATCAGTGGGAGGAATAGTTCCCCATCATTGGTATCAGTGGGAGGAATAGTGCCCCATCATTGGTGTCAGTGGGAGGAATAGTGCCCCATCATTGGTATCAGTGGGAGGAATAGTGCCCCATCATTGGTGTCAGTGGGGGGAATAGTGCCCCATCATTGGTGTCAGTGGGGGGAATAGTGCCCCATCATTGGTGTCAGTGGCGGGAATAGTGCCCCATCATTGGTATTAGTGGCAGGAATAGTGCCCCATCATTAGTATCAGTGGGGGGAATAGTGCCCCATCATTGGTGTCTGTGGGAGGAATAGTGTCCCAACATTGGTGTCAGTGGGAGGAATAGTGCCCCATCATTGGTGTCAGTGGGAGGAATAGTGTCCCAACATTGGTGTCAGTAGGAGGAATGGTGTCCCATCATTGGTGTCAGTGGGGGGGGGGGTAGAATAGTGCCCCATCATTGGTGTCAGTGGGGGGGGAATAGTGCCCCATCGTTGGTGTCATTGGGAGGAATAGTGCCCCATCATTGGTGTCAGTGAGAGGAATAGTGTCCCATCATTGGTATCAGTGATGGGGCACTATTCCTCCCACTGACACAAATGACACTTGCTGACCCTGTTCTAGTATGGTGCTGCTGCAGCCAGCATATGTGGTTGCAGCAGCACCTCTACACGGCACACTTACCTGCTGCTCCTGCACTCGATTTTCACGGGGCCGCTCGGCTCCGCCCCCTCGCTGGTGATTGGCCGCCTGTGTGCCTTTCCTGAGCTACAGTTCTGGCGGCCAATCACCGGTGAGGAGGCGGAGCCGAGCAGGCGCGCGAACATCCAGTGGCCGAACCGAAGGAGCAGCCGCGCTTCCTGGACCGGATCGTCGTGGGACCGGAGCCAGGTAGGAAACACCAGCCCCTGCCCACCCCTGTACTTAGTGTCCCTTCTGTTGGAAGGGAGGGGGGGGCGGCGGCACTGCGCCGCCCCCCTAAAAAGTGTCAGTATGCCGTATACCGGCGTATAAGACGACCCCCGACTTTTGAGTAGATTTTCAAGGGTCAAAAAGTCGTCTTATACGCCGGCAAATACGGTATATATATTTATTGAAATATATTTTGCAATATATTAAATAAGGCCAAAATTGTAGCATTTCAAATATATGTCAATATATTTGGGAAGTATATATTTAAAATATATTTCAAATTTATTTTTCTTCAATATGGGTTATATGGAGATGCGAGTGTCATGGTGCCACTCAGGGTTTACTGGGGTGGATGGACGACACAGGATGCTCTGGGATCACTGGGTGACACCAGATGCTCTGGGATTACTGAGTGACACCGGATGCTCTGGGATCACTGAGTGACACAAGATGCTGTGGAGTCACTGAAAATCACTGGGTGTGGTGAGGATACTTGAAGTTACAGGAGTAACTGATGGCGCAGGAGCACACAGGGGTCACTAGGATCCCTGAAAACACAGGAGTCATGGGAGACACAGGAGAAAAGGAGTCTCTGGAGATTCTGGAGTTGCTGGGACACAGCAGCACAGGGGTCTGTGGAGACAGTGGGGTCACTGAAGACACGTGAGTCTTTGAATTCCCAGGGATACAGAGGTAACTGGAAACATAGGAGTCACTGGAGCGTAGGGGGTCACTGGAGTCTCAGGAGTAACTGAAGACACAATACTACAAGGATCACTAGAGATGCTTTAGTTATTGGAGATACAGGATTCACTGGAGACACGCGAACACAGGGGCCACTGGAGACATAGGAGTCATTAGAGATACAGGAGCACTGGGGTTGTTGGACTCACAAGGGTCGCTGGAGTGCACAAGGAACAATAGAATCACTGATGGCACAGGAGTATTGGGGTCAATGGAGAACTTGAAGTTACAGGAGTAACTGAAGGCACAGGAGCACACAGGGGTCACTAGGATCCCTGAAAACACAGGAGTCATGGGAGACACAGGAGAAAAGGAGTCTCTGGAGATATATATATATATATATATATATACACAATAAAGTGCAGCGCTACAAAAATAATATCCAAGTGACAATTATATATGCGGTCATCAAATATAGGAATATTGAAGATGATAAACAGTTCAGTGATGGGGGACTCTCAGAGAGTATAGGTGCAATCCAATCCCAGGAATAGATAAATTGCCTGCTTACCAGAAGCGCAATATCAATACGCATGTACAGGTTATATGTAGCCGGGGTCCCATGTAGGCGCTGCTTTATAGTACCCAGATGGTCCGTCGGTGGTAAGACGATGCTGGCCTGGTCGGATCACACTGCTCCTTGGATCCACGCAGAGAACCTGAAAATGCTGGGGCTGAGGTATGGGAACTCAGTGCCAGATGTAAGGAGTAAAAATACTCATAGTGTAGTATGTTTAAAAATTATTTATTAAATCCAATAACGTAAGCCATAAAAGTTACAAAACGCATGCCTACAGCCTGTAGCCAGTATAAGCAGCTTGAAAAAAAGATTCTATACACTGACCAGTGAATACCAAAGGTGGGCCGCCGGACCTCCTGACCCGGCGGCGTAACGTCAAGGCGTGCGAAGGCTCCTCCTAGACGCGTTTCGTGTCAATACACGTCTACCGTAGGGGTGATGCCATGCATGCCTGACTTCTGTTTGCCTCTTTAAATGATTCAAAAATTGCGCCAAACCGCAGTAGCGCCGCCTCGCTGACGATCGGCGCTACTGCGCATGCGCGGGCGCCATTTTCCTGTGGTTTGGAAACCATAAAGATGGCCACCGCGTGTCACACTGCGCATGCGCGAATAGTCCGGTCGCCATTTTCTCGGTTGGATATAGACATCCAGCCGATCCACAGTGCGCATGCGCGAACCGGGACAGCGGCCATTTTCTAGTGGATTTGAAATGTGAAAGAGGGGACTGGAGCCAGAATGACTGATCCACCGTATACAGGGAAAACAGTCAGGCGACAGTCCTCTGGATATTACCAAGCTATGTACCCCACAGGAGGGACTATATGAATATATTATCGGTTCTAGGGCATAAGAGGGATCAGATCTTCTAATACCTATATCCCATATCACACATGTACATGAGACACGGGCGCCCATCTGTTCAGAGATCCACTATACGTATATATATATATGTCCCTATGTCAAATGGGAATAACATAAATCATATGAAATGTAAAACCATAATACAGAAATGAGGGGATACTCCCTAATCCTTAAAATAAAACTATACACATATGACATTCATATACAAAAAAGTGCATATATCATAAAAAAAATGTAATAGTAATAATGATGCGTCTAATAGGATGACGCACCAGAATTACCACCCATAGGACCAACTGAAATACGGATCCATAAGAATATAAAAATAACACAGACCTCAATTACAAGGAAAGAAAACATAAAAAAGGAACATCTGTTATGATTAATACATCAAACCACATAAACGCATGTGAAAAGAGCGAATATTTAGAAAACTTCTTTAAGAAGTGACTTAAAAACTGAACATGTGCTACAACTGCCCAGGTACTTAAAATTGGCCAAAGTGCACCAAAGACCCTCATAAACCCTTAAGAGCCATAGTGCAACTATCAGGGACCATGGGAAAATAGAAACGACCAACCCATAAACTATCATGTGTGAGGTCAGCCCATGTGTAAGCTTCAACTGTTGTCGATGAAGCAATTTAGGTCCAGTTCTACATTATGACCTAACGGTGTCATAGACTTCATCTCAAAAATCCATTTGGTCTCAAGACGCGAGACTTCCCTATTTCTATTTGAACCCCTCCAGTGATGTTGTGCAACGTCAATACCTGTAAACCTGAGGGTAGAGGGATCTCTATGGTGGTGGTCTCTGTAATGCTTAGATAGGGAATGTTCGCGAAAACCCCTCTTGATATTATAGACGTGATCGCGAAGGCGATCACGAAGTCTCCTCGTAGTCCTTCCAATGTATTGCTTCTGGCACGGGCACTCCAGAAGATACACTACATAACGTGAGTTACAAGAGATGAACGTAGTAATTTCATAATCTTTCCCAGTTATGGTGGAAGCAAAGGATTCGACTTTCCTCCTAGGTCTATTGCCGTACTTGCATATTTGACATTTCTTACAGGGAAAAAAACCCCTCAGATTACCAAAGAGCTTAGGATGTGTGGGTGGATCCAGTATATTCGGGGCGATGGTGTTACGAAGTGATGGGGCCCTCTTGAAGATAATTTCCGGGTTTATAGGTTTATAGGTAAGCATTTAGAGAGAATGGGATCTGCTCTAAGTACTTCCCAATTTCTATTCCTATATTTGATGACCGCATATATAATTGTCACTTGGATATTATTTTTGTAGCGCTGCACTTTATTGTTTCTATTTTGGTTGGAAGGGCTTGTAGTTCCTTTTGTGCATTTGCCGCTCACTGAAGTGCGCTCACTTTTCTTTATTTTATACAGTCTGATTTACTACCATTTGGTTGAGCAGCATTCAATTCTTCATACATCATGGATATTTTTGAGCTTAGGCTTAAGAGACCTAATATACCAGATGATACCTTCACTGCAGACAGTAATACTGATGACATTAGTGGTATATTTTTGCACTTGCAGAATATTGCCTCATCCGAGATTAGGACACTATGGGACATATCCCTATTAGAGAGATACATTAAGGAGAATATGGTCCCAAGGTCACTGAGATGGGAGGTTCCACCAGAAACAGGTGACATTAATAACGAACAGGAGTGGTATCACTTTTTCAATAATATGGGCCTGGATTTATTAAAATTTCTCATAACCAGGAAAAAGAGAAAATTAGCCCACTTGGATATCGAAATTAATAAAGTGAGGGAACAACTCACCCCATATAAAGGCACACCTGAGTACATTGCTGAATCCAACAAATTACAAATATATCTTGAAAGTGTGGAACGCACACAAAAAAATAAGAAACGGAAGAAATATTCTAGGGATACCAAAGATTACCAGGAGAATCTGGTTTTCAAATGGCAGTTCCCTAAAGGGGATTCTGCCCAGGACCCTCTTCCGGGCACTCCAAGGCGCCCTAAAGCGTCGCACAATTCCTCTCAGAGTAGACATGTTAGCCACCCTAACTCTAGGCCACCGAAAATACATCACCATAATCAGTATCCATCTATTCCTGTCTATAATAGGTTTGAACCCCTATATGACATGGAGGATGCTGATATTGGGTCAAGGGATATAAGATGGCATCCATCCCAACCCAGGAGAACTTACCCTGAGCAGGGGTCCCATTACTATGGACATCAGAACTCTACACCCATGCATTATCCTGGTGGTGATAATGACTACTATCAGGATGGACTTGGGAGTATGCAAAGAGCTTCAGCATCTCCCAGGCAGGGGGTCCAGTATTATCAACACCAAAATTTTAAACCAATGCACTACCCTAACAGTGGCTATTACCAAGATGGACCGGGAGGTACGCAAAGATCCCCCCAACAATATAATTCTCACCCTAAAGGGCAAGCACATCATACTCAACAGAGGAGAGGACCCAATATGAATACTACTAAAAGTAATAATAACAATCATAATAAGGGACGCGGTAATTATCGTAACGATACTAAGAACTCGAACCACCACCCTAACCATTATCATGACCCCCAGTCGGAGATGCATTTTTTAGGGGGTGGCCACACACGAAAAAGAAGTGTAAGAGCAGAGGACGCAGGGGAGGAAAGAGGGTCAACAGACCCAAAGAAAAGGAAAACGTAAGTGGTCAGGGTATATATAATCTGAGTAATATATCCCTTACTAAAGAGGAACTGGTAGTCTTAGACAAAGGTTTGAAATATGTTCCTAAGACTAAACTTAATAAATTTCAGGCATATGTAGACATACACAAATTTGTAAGAAAATTGTCAATTAAAAGGCATTTTCTGAGTAAGGTTACGGCCTCTAATAACTTAACTATCAACTCTCACTACTCTAATCTCCGTAACGCTTCCCTTTTCAACCCTCCGCCACATAAACAGTCTTATATTAATGTTTTTAAGGAATTAATGATTAAGGATCTAGAGAACATCAGGGTCAAGCACCCCTATAAACCTAAGGATCTCGATATAGGTCTTAAATCACTCCTGAATAACAAAGATCTTGTTATCAGGCCTGCGGATAAGGGAGGCGGGATAGTTGTTCTAAATAAAAAAGACTATGTAGCTGAGGCCCTTAATATCCTTGGTGACAGGGATACTTATACCATACTTCCTAAGGACCCTGTTATCGCTTTCAAGCGTACCCTAAAGGATCTTATTAAACAGGGACATGAACTCCATGTAATTAATAATAAGGAGAAAGATTTCCTATGTCCCAAGTCATCTAAACTTCCTGTTTTTTATTATTTGCCTAAAGTACATAAAAATGCCACACACCCCCCCGGTAGACCTATTATCAGTGGCATCGGGTCCCTCTGTTCTAAAGTTGGACAGTACATTGATTACTTTTTGCAACCTCTGGTCCTTGCTACCCCAGCTTATATTAAAGACACTAAACAAGTATTAAATGAAGTTAGTACTTTAAAATGGGATCCTGAATTGACAACTTTTCTGGTAACAGCTGATGTCGCATCGCTGTATAGTAACATCAACCATGACGATGGCATGTCAGCTGCAGATTATTACCTCAATCTGGCTAATAATGTTTCCGCCACACATAAAACCTTCATTTTGAACCTTCTGAATTTTGCAATGAGAAGCAATTATTTCTGGTTTGGCAGTAATTTCTATTTACAGACCAGGGGTGTAGCAATGGGCGCTAAATTCGCCCCGAGCCTGGCTAACTTGTTTATGGCAAGGTGGGAGGAGGACATCATCTATTCCAGAGATTGGCCAGAATTGCTATTCTATAAAAGATATATAGATGATGTCCTCCTCCTATGGCAGGGAGAAGAAGCTTCTCTCATTAGTTTCTTCGGCACACTTAACAACAATAATCTTAACATCAGGTTCTCGTATGAGTATAGTATCAATTGTGTGAATTTTCTGGACATCACCATCTTTAATAAAGGAGGATATTGTAGCACCGAAGCTTACTTCAAAACATCAGATAGGAACAGTTACATCCCGACTGACAGTTGTCACCATCCGCAGTGGCTAAATAGCATCCCCAAGAGTCAATTCATGAGGATAAGGCGTAACTGTACGGAAATTGGGACCTATCATGAAAAAGTAAAAGTTTTAAGACAAAGGTTTTTGGATAAAGGCTACACGGCGGAAACCCTAGATCAGGAAATTGAAAGGGTAGCCAAACTGGACAGGCATGATATGCTCTCGGGACCACCTAACCCAAAAAAAGATCTGTTTTGTCCATTTATCACCCCTTACTCTATTCAGCATAAGACAATACGCCACATTGTGAAAAGAAATTGGGAAGTACTTAGAGCAGATCCCATTCTCTCTAAATGCTTACCTATAAACCCGGAAATTATCTTCAAGAGGGCCCCATCACTTCGTAACACCATCGCCCCGAATATACTGGATCCACCCACACATCCTAAGCTCTTTGGTAATCTGAGGGGTTTTTTTCCCTGTAAGAAATGTCAAATATGCAAGTACGGCAATAGACCTAGGAGGAAAGTCGAATCCTTTGCTTCCACCATAACTGGGAAAGATTATGAAATTACTACGTTCATCTCTTGTAACTCACGTTATGTAGTGTATCTTCTGGAGTGCCCGTGCCAGAAGCAATACATTGGAAGGACTACGAGGAGACTTCGTGATCGCCTTCGCGATCACGTCTATAATATCAAGAGGGGTTTTCGCGAACATTCCCTATCTAAGCATTACAGAGACCACCACCATAGAGATCCCTCTACCCTCAGGTTTACAGGTATTGACGTTGCACAACATCACTGGAGGGGTTCAAATAGAAATAGGGAAGTCTCGCGTCTTGAGACCAAATGGATTTTTGAGATGAAGTCTATGACACCGTTAGGTCATAATGTAGAACTGGACCTAAATTGCTTCATCGACAACAGTTGAAGCTTACACATGGGCTGACCTCACACATGATAGTTTATGGGTTGGTCGTTTCTATTTTCCCATGGTCCCTGATAGTTGCACTATGGCTCTTAAGGGTTTATGAGGGTCTTTGGTGCACTTTGGCCAATTTTAAGTACCTGGGCAGTTGTAGCACATGTTCAGTTTTTAAGTCACTTCTTAAAGAAGTTTTCTAAATATTCGCTCTTTTCACATGCGTTTATGTGGTTTGATGTATTAATCATAACAGATGTTCCTTTTTTATGTTTTCTTTCCTTGTAATTGAGGTCTGTGATATTTTTATATTCTTATGGATCCGTATTTCAGTTGGTCCTATGGGTGGTAATTCTGGTGCGTCATCCTATTAGACGCATCATTATTACTATTACATTTTTTTTATGATATATGCACTTTTTTGTATATGAATGTCATATGTGTATAGTTTTATTTTAAGGATTAGGGAGTATCCCCTCATTTCTGTATTATGGTTTTACATTTCATATGATTTATGTTATTCCCATTTGACATAGGGACATATATATATATACGTATAGTGGATCTCTGAACAGATGGGCGCCCGTGTCTCATGTACATGTGTGATATGGGATATAGGTATTAGAAGATCTGATCCCTCTTATGCCCTAGAACCGATAATATATTCATATAGTCCCTCCTGTGGGGTACATAGCTTGGTAATATCCAGAGGACTGTCGCCTGACTGTTTTCCCTGTATACGGTGGATCAGTCATTCTGGCTCCAGTCCCCTCTTTCACATTTCAAATCCACTAGAAAATGGCCGCTGTCCCGGTTCGCGCATGCGCACTGTGGATCGGCTGGATGTCTATATCCAACCGAGAAAATGGCGACCGGACTATTCGCGCATGCGCAGTGTGACACGCGGTGGCCATCTTTATGGTTTCCAAACCACAGGAAAATGGCGCCCGCGCATGCGCAGTAGCGCCGATCGTCAGCGAGGCGGCGCTACTGCGGTTTGGCGCAATTTTTGAATCATTTAAAGAGGCAAACAGAAGTCAGGCATGCATGGCATCACCCCTACGGTAGACGTGTATTGACACGAAACGCGTCTAGGAGGAGCCTTCGCACGCCTTGACGTTACGCCGCCGGGTCAGGAGGTCCGGCGGCCCACCTTTGGTATTCACTGGTCAGTGTATAGAATCTTTTTTTCAAGCTGCTTATACTGGCTACAGGCTGTAGGCATGCGTTTTGTAACTTTTATGGCTTACGTTATTGGATTTAATAAATAATTTTTAAACATACTACACTATGAGTATTTTTACTCCTTACATCTGGCACTGAGTTCCCATACCTCAGCCCCAGCATTTTCAGGTTCTCTGCGTGGATCCAAGGAGCAGTGTGATCCGACCAGGCCAGCATCGTCTTACCACCGACGGACCATCTGGGTACTATAAAGCAGCGCCTACATGGGACCCCGGCTACATATAACCTGTACATGCGTATTGATATTGCGCTTCTGGTAAGCAGGCAATTTATCTATTCCTGGGATTGGATTGCACCTATACTCTCTGAGAGTCCCCCATCACTGAACTGTTTATCATCTTCAATATTCCTATATTTGATGACCGCATATATAATTGTCACTTGGATATTATTTTTGTAGCGCTGCACTTTATTGTTTCTATTTTGGTTGGAAGGGCTTGTAGTTCCTTTTGTGCATTTGCCGCTCACTGAAGTGCGCTCACTTTTCTTTATTTTATACATATATATACACAGTATATATATATATATATATATATATATACAGTCAGGTCCATAAATATTGGGACATCGACACAATTCTTACATTTTTGGCTCTATACACCACCACAATGGATTTGAAATGAAAAAAACAAGATGTGCTTTAACTGCAGACTGTCAGCTTTAATTTGAGGGTATTTACATCCAAATCAGGTGAACGGTGTAGGAATTACAACAGTTTGCATATGTGCCTCCCTCTTGTTAAGGGACCAAAAGTAATGGGACAATTGGCTTCTCAGCTGTTCCATGGCCAGGTGTGTTATTCCCTCATTATCCCAATTACAAATGAGCAGATAAAAGGTCCAGAGTTCATTTTAAGTGTGCTATTTGCATTTGGAATCTGTTGCTGTCAACTCTCAAGATGAGATCCAAAGAGCTGTCACTATCAGTGAAGCAAGCCATCATTAGGCTGAAAAAACAAAACAAACCCATCAGAGAGATAGCAAAAACATTAGGCGTGGCCAAAACAACTGTTTGGAACATTCTTAAAAAGAAGGAACGCACCGGTGAGCTCAGCAACACCAAAAGACCCGGAAGACCACGAAAAACAACTATGGTGGATGACCGAAGAATTCTTTCCCTGGTGAAGAAAACACCTTTCACAATAGTTGGCCAGATCAAGAACACTCTCCAGGAGGTAGGTGTATGTGTGTCAAAGTCAACAATCAAGAGAAGACTTCACCAGAGTGAATACAGAGGGTTCACCACAAGATGTAAACCATTGGTGAGCCTCAAAAACAGGAAGGCCAGATTAGAGTTTGCCAAAAGACATCTAAAAAAGCCTTCACAGTTCTGGAACAATAGCCTATGGACAGATGAGACCAAGATCAACTTGTACCAGAGTGATGGGAAGAGAAGAGCATGGAGAAGGAAAGGAACTGCTCATGATCCTAAGCATACCACCTCATCAGTGAAGCATGGTGGTGGTAGTGTCATGGCGTGGGCATGTATGGCTGCCAATGGAACTGGTTCTCTTGTATTTATTGATGATGTGACTGCTGACAAAAGCAGCAGGATGAATTCTGAAGTGTTTCGGGAATATTATCTGCTCATATTCAGCCAAATGCTTCAGAACTCATTGGACGCTTCACAGTGCAGATGGACAATGACCCAAAGCAGACTGCAAAATCAACCAAAGCATTTTTTAAGGGAAAGAAGTGGAGTGTTATGCAATGGCCAAGTCAGTCACCTGACCTGAATCCGATTGAGCATGCATTTCACTTGCTGAAGACAAGTCTGAAGGGAAAATTCCCCAAGAACAAGCAGGAACTGAAGACAGTTGCAGTAGAGGCCTGGCAGAGCATCACCAGGGATGAAACCCAGCGTCTGGTGATGTCTACGCGTTCCAGACTTCAGGCTTTAATTGACTGCAAAGGATTTGCAACCAAGTATTAAAAATTGAAAGTTTGATTTATGATTATTATTCTGTCCCATTACTTTTGGTCCCTTAACAAGTGGGAGGCACATATGCAAACTGTTGTAATTCCTACACCGTTCACCTGATTTGGATGTAAATACCCTCAAATTAAAGCTGACAGTCTGCAGTTAAAGCACATCTTGTTCATTTCATTTCAAATCCATTGTGGTGGTGTATAGAGCCAAAAATGTTAGAATTGTGTCGATGTCCCAATATTTATGGACCTGACTGTATATATTGAATATGGCCAAAATTGTAGCATTTCAAATATATGTCAATATATTTGGGAAGAATATTTTTTAAAATATATTTCAAATATATTTTTCTTCCATGTGGGAATCTCAGGCATGCTCCTATGTTTTCTAGGCGGTCTCTCTCTCTCAATGGATACCGACCCATCTCTAGGACAGCAGGCAGATATGCTGATGTGAAGGTCCTACTCCAAATTTTGGATTTCCTGTCACTTTTGGTCCTGTCGATAATGATCACCAGGACAAACCGAGAGGGTGAACCTTCCTAGGTGGGACACAGCCAGCCATTAAAACCATATTTCACAGTAAGCTCCCTTCTTCTATAAGTAATACTGGCACTAGAGATCTAAACTCATTCCCTAATTATTCCACCAATGATCCTGGGAAACGTTCTACAAAGCTTGTCCGGATTCGCTGGAGGAAGCATTTGAGATCATTTTCTAGTGAAGTAATTTTAGATTGCGTGTGCCTCGTCCTCCGTAGTACAGATTACATCGTATAAGCTCGAAAACTTGCAAAGTTGAATTTATAGAAACTTCCTAATGCATTTTTTACTGGCCTTTGAAATATGGAGCCGCTGCAAAGGCCCACTCTTCAAAATGATTGCAGTCATTTAGTTTGTTTCACAAGGAAAACCGTTCAGCTTTTAAGAATGGGCAATTATTCCTTCAATAGATATCTGCTTCTAGAAGTCAGAGAACAATTTAAATTCTGTCACTATTGTCTCACACTGTGTTCCGTCTCTCCTTGTAGCCCCACTTGGCACCCACCGCAGCTGCGCCAGTGTACACGGAGGGGACTTTTATCTGCAAATATCAGTTAGATGGGAAATGTTAAAAGATAGAAACGTGCAGTCTATTTGTCTCCAGCATTATGAAACCGGCGCACTTGGGTCATGGATGTTAAGTGCCGAGAGACTGATCACATTCAAAAGGCTAATTCACTACACCCAATAACCTGATATTAAATAAATAGTTTATACCCACATGGAAGAAAAATATATTTTAAATATATTTTAAAAATAGTCCTCCCAAATATACAGACATATATTTGAAATACTACAATTTTGGTCGTATTCAATATATTTAAAAAAAAAAAAAAAATATATATATATATATATATATATAAAATTATACACACATACACTATGTTGAAATGTGTTTTTTATATACTACAAAATATATGAAAAAATATTTGTAAAAATATATATTTTTTTAAATATATTCTTCAGATTTTTTTTTTAACATATAAATAAGTCATTTTTAGCATATATTTTTACATATATTTGTAAATGCATTCCGAAAATGTAGATTATACAGTATATTTGAAAATGTATTATTGTAAAATAGTTTTCATATATATTGTAATATATAAAAAATGCATTTCGACATGTATGTGTGTGTATATATATATATATATATATATATATATATATATATACACATACTGTACGTTGAAATGCATTTTTATTACAATATATGAAAAATATCTTTAAACATACATTTCAAATATACTGCATGTCTTTAAAAATACAAATCTAAATTTTTGGAATGCATTTACAAATATATGTAAACATATACGTTAAAATCACTTTTTATATGTTTAAAAAAAATCTGAAGAATATATTTAAAACAAATATATTTTACAATATATATATATTTTTTAAATATATTGTTCAGATTTTTTTTAAACATATAAAAAAGTCATTTTAACATATATTTGTACATATATGTGTAAATACATTCCAAAAATGTAGATTTGTATTTTTAAAGCCCTACAGTATATTTCAAATGTATTTTTAAAAATATTTGTCATATATTTTGTAATTAAAATGCATTTCCACATACAGTGTATATGTGTATATATATATATATATATATATATATATATATATATAAATATATTTTTAAATATATTGAATATGGCCAAAATTGTATTATTTCAAATATATGTCAATATATTTGGGAAGAATATTTTAAAAGTATATTTAAAATATATTTTTCTATCATGTGGGTAAAAACATTTGCTTTCAGCTAATAGGGGCAAAATCAGATGTTATTAGGCAAGTTTCCCTTCAGGCTTAATGTTAGTCATTCACCAGAATAGAATGAATCAGGATAATACCCGATTACGGCCACTAGATGGAGCTGATGATCATAGGAAATATTGCATTCTAAAGGCCACATGCATTCTGAATTCTTGTTCGGCACCAGAATTTTCACTTCGGTGCATCACTACCCTCTACTATTGGTGGCCCATGGCGGCCCTGTGCTTTGAGTGCATCGGATTCTATGGTGGAATTGCCGCCTCCATCATCACCAGCACTGGTTGTCATTCTGTAACACGAAGAGACATCTCCATCCAGCAGATCCGAGCGGCACATCCCGATTGTACGGAATTATTCCTCCAAGCAGCTGCCATTCGTTGCCGTTCCAGCGCCGAGCGGGTTTCCAAGCCAATACTGACACACATCTTAATCATCAGCCCTGGCAAAGCCGTTGCAACCAGCTGGGCTTTCTGTCCCAACGAACAGGCGTCCAGCGTGCGTGTCATTTGTGTTCTGCCGTCTCTCCATCCAGACCCAGATGTCTCCAAAACGAATTCCCACTTTGAATGCAGGAGGATGTGTGAGCCTCGGCTCCGTCCGAGATTTCTACTTTAACTGGACCCACATCTCCGGACACTTCTAAGACTTGGCTCGCAATACGGCAACTGAAAGCTGCACGACTTCTGCAGGCCATAGACGGTTTGTTTATCGGCCGATTTTTCATCGAAAAAATGAAAGTTCGTTCTGTAAACCGCTGTTGCCACCAATGATTGTGAAAATCGGCCGTTTTTCACGAATTTTCCAGCATGACCGATCAACAAAATGAGGAGGAACCGCGAAAATCGGCCGATGCCATCGCCCCACTAATGCCGGCCATAGACAGTTTGGAAATCGGCTGATTTTCGCACTGTTAGTGTGTTAATTGGTTGGTCGTTTTTCGGGTTTTTTGCACTTTGGGATTATCGGCCATGTTGGAAAATTTACGGCTGATTTGGAAAAACGGCCGATTTTCCCAGCAATGATGGCCATTTCGGCTGATCGTTTTAACGATAAAAAAAATCTGCGCATGAGCCGTCACCTGCAAGGGACAGAAGTTTGGGGTGAACTTTCTGATTTATGTAGGTCATAGACGGGTCGAAAATCGACCAATTTTCGCACCGTTAGTGGGTTAATTGGTTGGCCATTTTTCGGGGGTTTTGGCACTTTCTTTTATCGGTCAAGTTGGAAAATTTGCGGACGATTTTGACAATCGGTCGATTTGCTCATCATTGCCGGGAAAATCGGCCCCACTAATGCCAGCCATAGACGGTTCGAAAATCGGACGATTTTCGCATTGTTCGTGGGTTAATTGGTTGGCCGTTTTTCGGATTTTTTGCACTTTAAAATTATCGGTCATATTGGAAAATTTTTGGCCGATTTGGAAAAATGGCTGATTTTCCCAGCAATGATGGCCAAATCAAATTTTAACGATAAAAAATCTGCACATGAGCCGTGACCTGCAAGGGACAGAAGTTTGGGGTGAACTTTATGATTTATGCAGGCCATAGACGGGTTGAAAATCGGCTGATTTCAGCACCGTTAGTGGGTTAATTGGTTGCCCGTTTTTCGGGATTTTGGCACATTTTTTTTATCGGTCAAGTTTGGAAGATTCGCAGGCGATTTTGACGATCGGCCCATTTTCCTGGCAATGATGGGCAAATAGGCCAATCATTTTACCGATAAAAAATCTGAGCATAAGTCATGACCTGCAAGAAGAAGAAAAAGAAGAAGGAGAAGAAGAATTCCAGTCCGCTATTATATTTTATATGAAAGTCTTGCGGTTGCAACACTGTATCCATTTGTATCCGAATAAAAACATCTGTATCTGAAATGGATACAAATAGATACAATGTTGCAACCACAAGACTTTTTCATGTCAAATATAATAGCTCTCTGCAGGGACAGCAGTAATTAAATGCTGGCCGTAGACGGGACGAGAATCGCCAATTTTTTTACCGTTGGTGGTAACGTCGGCCGATCGAACGACCACTTTTTCTTTTTTTTAATAAAAAAACAGCCGGTTTTCGACCCGTCTATGGCCTGCATTATGGTGCAACTTTGTCAGGCGACTTCTTGGTGATTTGCTGGCGACTTGATGCAACTTAGGTATGACTTTGATACAACTTGTTGCACAACTTTCATGCCGTGCGACTTTGCCTGGGTAATCTTCCTGTAATGTCGGATCCAAATCGCATCCATATAAGCGAGGATCCGATGTGGGGGGTGACTTTATTTAACCCCTTCAAGTCCGGACACTTTCACCCCCTTGCTGTCCAGGCCAATTTTCAACTTTCAGCGCTGTCGCACTTTGAATGACAATTGCGCGGTCATGCAACACTGTACCCATATGAATTTTTTTGCATTTTTTTGAGACAGACAAAAATTTATTTTGGTGGTATTTATTCACCGCTGGGATTTTTTTTTTTGCTATATAAATTTTAAAAAGTCCAAAAATTTTGAAAAAAAGTGTTTTTCTTATACAATTTTGCAAATAAATAATATTTATTCATAAATCTTGGCCAAAATTTATTTAGTTATCTTTTTAGTAAAAAAAAAAAAAATAACCCAAATTAGCGTATAACCAAAAATTATCATTTTTCTAAATTTTTTTTACTTTTTTTTTTTTTTTATATTATTGTTTAGGTTTTTTTTTTGTTTGTTTGTTTTTTTTTAACATACTGTCACCTTAGCAGTACATTGTCACCATAGTGACCAGGGGCGGACTGACCATTTGGAAACTCGGGCACTGCCCAAGGGCCCGGGGTCAGTAGGGGGCCCCATGAGATGCCCCGGTACCTTTTATAATAGGTTTTTTTGAGTTTGGGCAAGGATACAAGGGCCCCATGATCCCCTATTGCCCGGGGGCCCCATGAGTTGTCAGTCCACCCCTGATAGTGACACTGCACTGTACTACTTGTGGGGGGTGATGAAGATTTTTTTTTTGTTTTACACTGATTACTTTTACACCCATAAAGGCTGTAAAAGCAATAATTTCTCCTCTCTGGCTGCATTCTTGCAAGCATTGAGAAATACTGTGAGAGCTGTGATTGGTCACAGCTTCTTGTCACATGGTACAAAGCTGTTGTGAAAAGCCCTGTACCATGTGATCTCTGTGATCATTCAGATGGGGTGAAAGTGTGCAGACTTGAAGTGGTTAAAAGTTCTTTTTTTTTACAAAATATTTTTAATAATACTTGTTAAAAAAAAAAATCATATGTATTTTTGAACACATTTTTGTCTTTAGATGAACGTTAAGTAAAAAAAAAAATCTTTATTACATGTTAGCTCAAATGAAGGCCACATCACATTTTAGGGGCCAATTCTGCAGAATAATAGATACTACCAGTAATTTCCTAAATCTAAGGTTGCATCTGAATAGAAGCCGATTGGCAGATATAAAAACAATACCAAGTAATGCATTTTGTTAACAATATTTAAAATATAAATAATATAAAATATAAATAATATAAATACATGTTAGCTCAAATGAAGGTCACATCACCTTTTAGGGGCCAATCATGCAGAATTCTAGATACTGCCAGTCATTTCCTAGATCTAATGTTGCATCTGAATAGAAGCCGATTGGCAGATATAAAAACAATACCAAGTAATGCATTTTTTAACAATATTTAAAATATAAATAATATAAAGTATAAATAATATAAATAGAATATAATAATGCACATAATAAAAAAATTAAATACAGTAAAAAAAATATACAATAACAATATAAATAACATAAATATAATAACAAAATAATCAAATGTATTTTTAAGCACATTTTTGTCTTTAGATGAGCTTTCCATAAAAAAAAAATCTTTATTACTTGTTGGCTCAAACGAAGGCCACATCACATTTTAGGGGCCAATTCTGCAGAATAATAGATACTACCAGTCATTTCCTAAATCTAAGGTTGCATCTGAATAGAAGCCGATTGGCAGATATAAAAACAATACCAAGTAATGCATTTTTTAACAATATTTAAAATATAAATAATATAAAATATAAATAATATAAATACATCTTAGCTCAAATGAAGGTCACATCACATTTTAGGGGCCAATCATGCAGAATTCTAGATACTGCCAGTCATTTCCTAGATCTAATGTTGCATCTGAATAGCAGCCGATTGGCAGATATAAAAACAATACCAAGTAATGCATTTTTTAACAATATTTAAAATATAAATAATATAAAATATAAATAATATAAATAGAATATAATAATGCACATAATAAAAAAATAAAATACAGTAAAAAAAATATAATAACAATATAAATAACATAAATACAATAAAAAAATAATCAAATGCATTTTTTAGCACATTTTTGTCTTTAGATGAGAACTGGAAAAAAAGGCGCTGTGGAAAATGCTCTCAGACAAGCACCTTAGTGGAGGTGCATCTTTATTGGGTGAGATAAAGTAGCAAGTATAATAAAATTAACCAGCCTGAAGTGGACAGTGTGATTCCAATGGACGGCCCGTCCGCTCTGAGGGGAGCTGAGATCAAAGAATGCTCCTGTCGGCTTCAAATCACGTGGTGTCAAGACTTGACAAAGCGCAACTGCGCGAAACATGTCGTCTTGGTAACCCCACATATGCTCCCAGCTGAAGCCAACGCCGGACACTGCCTTCGTTTGCCATGGTGACACCACCCAGGACGCTGGTACGCTGACACCACGTGATTTGAAGCCGACAGGAGCATTCTTTGATTCTTTGATCTCATTGGATGTGCTTAAATGAGTTTATTTTTCAGCATGTTGCTGTTTTTCCATTAGCAAAGTTTTATTTTTCTCCTGTTTATTTCAAATGTTTTCTCAACTTGAAAGTGTATAAAGCCATCGCCGGCAATAAAAAAAGCCTTTTCTAGGGGTCCCTTTGGTGCCGAGTTGTTCTATCTAAGCAGACAAATTGCAAAATTGTCACAGAGCAGCACAAAGTAACCGTCTATCTACCCAATTCCATTATCTCTTACATTGGAAAACAAACATTTTTCTGTATTTATTCACTAAATATTCCATTAAAAAAAAAAAATTAGAAAAAAATTAACAGTTAAGGACTGAATGTAAAATATAGAAAAATAAGATTTTAGTGTACAGAGGATTGGTTTTAACCACTTCCAGTCCGGACACGTTCCCTCCCTTCCAGTCCGGACGCTTTCTCCCCCCCCTTCCAGTCCGGACACTTTCCCCCCCTTCCAGTCCGGACGCTTCCCTCCCTTCCAGTCTGGACACTTTCCCCCCCTTCCAGTCCGGACACTTTCACCCCCTTCCAGTCTGGACACTTTCACCCCCTTCCAGTCCAGACACTTTCCCCCCTTCCAGTCCGGACACTTTCCCCCCCTTCCAATCCGGACACTTTCCCCCCCTTCCAGTCCGGACACTTTCCCCCCCTTCCAGTCCGGACACTTTCCCCCCCTTCCAGTCTGGACACTTTCACCTCCTTCCAGTCCGGACACTTTCCCCCCTTCCAGTCCGGACACTTTCACCCCCTTCCAGTCCGGACACTTTCCCCCCCTTCCAGTCCGGACACTTTCACCCCCTTCCAGTCCGGACACTTTCAACCCCTTCCAGTCCGGACACTTTCCCCCCCTTCCAGTCCGGACACTTTCACCCTCTTCCAGTCCGGACACTTTCACCCCCTTCCAGTCCGGACGCTTTCACCCCCTTCCAGTCCGGACGCTTTCACCCCCTTCCAGTCTGGACACTTTCCCCCCCTTCCAGTCTGGACACTTTCACCCCCTTCCAGTCCGGACACTTTCTTCACCCCCTTCCAGTCCGGACACTTTCACCCCCTTCCAGTCCGGACACTTCCCCCCCCCCCCTTCCAGTCTGGACACTTTCCCCCCCTTCCAGTCCGGACACTTTCCCCCCCTTCCAGTCCGGACACTTTCACCTCCTTCCAGTCCGGACACTTTCACCCCCTTCCAGTCCGGACACTTTCACCCCCTTCCAGTTCGGACACTTTCCCCCCTTCCAGTCCGGACACTTTCACCCCCTTCCAGTCCGGACACTTTCACCCCCTTCCAGTCCGGACACTTTCACCCCCTTCCAGTCCGGACACTTTCACCCTCTTCCAGTCCGGACACTTTCACCCCCTTCCAGTCCGGACGCTTTCACCCCCTTCCAGTCTGGACACTTTACCCCCCTTCCAGTCTGGACACTTTCCCCCCTTTCCAGTCTGGACACTTTCACCCCCTTCCAGTCCGGACACTCTCTTCACCCCCTTCCAGTCCGGACACTCTCTTCACCCCCTTCCAGTCCGGACACTTTCACCCCCTTCCAGTCCGGACACTTCCCCCCCCCCTTCCAGTCTGGACACTTTCCCCCCCTTCCAGTCCGGACACTTTCCCCCCCTTCCAGTCCGGACACTTTCCCCCCCCCTTCCAGTCCGGACACTTCCCCCCTTCCAGTCTGGACACTTTCCCCCCCCTTCCAGTCCGGACACTTCCCCCCCCTTCCAGTCCGGACACTTTTCCCCCCTTCCAGTCCGGACACTTTCACCCCCTTCCAGTCCGGACACTTTCACCCCCTTCCAGTCCGGACACTCCCCCCCCCCCCCCTTCCTATCCAGGCCAATTTTCAGCTTTCAGAGCTATCACACTTTGAATGACAATTGCGTAGTCATGCAACACTGTATCCATATGAATGTTTTAGCATTTTTTTGAGACAGATAAAACTTTACTTTGGTGGTATTTATTCACCACTGGGTTTTTTTTTTTTGCTAAATAAATGAAATGAAAGTCCAAAACTTTTGAAAAAAAGTGTTTTTCTTATAAAATTTTGCAAATAAATAATCTTTCTTCGTAAATCTTGGCCAAAATGTATTCAGTTATCTTTTTAGAAAAAAAAAAAACAAATGAGTTAACCAAAAATTATAATTTTTCAAATTTTTTTTTTACATTTTTATTTTATTTATATTATTATTTATGTTTTTTTTTTTTTTAGCATACTGTCACCCTAACAGTACAGTGTCACCATACAGTACACCAGTACAGTGACACTGTACTACTTGTGGGGGGTGATGAAGATTTTTTTTTTTTTGTACACTGATTGCGTTTACACCCATAAAGGCTGTAACAGCAATCATTTCTCCTTCTCTCTACTTGCAGCCATTGAGAAATACTGTGTGTGCTGTGATTGGTCACAGCTTGTCACATGGTACAAGGCTGTTGTGAATAGCCTTGTACCATGTGATCTCTGTGATCATTCACAGATTTCACACGTAGTAAGCACTGATGGCAGATGTGACATCTTGCTTACCACTCTTCGTGTGATCACTGATTGGCCAATCAGTGATCTCATGATTGGGACCTCACACAGAGGTCCCGTACAGCGATTGGTGTTCCACTGTGTCCGGAGGACACAGCAGGCAGCAGATCACGGTGCTGCGCGCTCCCAGGGAGCGCACACAAGCAGGGAGCAGGGAGGACATTTATAAATGTGTGTACAGCACAGCCATACGATGAAGCACCCCACCCCCTAGTAAGACACTCCCTACCAGGGGCGGACTGACAACTCATGGGGCCCCCGGACAATAGATGATCATGGGGCCCCTGTGTCCTTGCCTAAACTCAAAAAAGCCTATGAAAGAGGTATCAGGGGCATCTCATGGGGCCCCTTACTGACGCACAGGCGATCAAATACCACCAAAAGAAAGCTCAATTCGTAGGAAAAAAAGGACGTAAATTTCATCTGGGTGCAACACTGCGCCCAGACTGCATGACTGCGCAATTGTCAGATAAATTAACGCAGCGCTGTAACGCAAAAAATGGCCTGGTCAGGAAGGGAGGGGAGGAATCCTCAGGAGCGCAAGTGGTTAATTGGCTCCTGTCTACATTGGCCCTAGTATGTGTATGTATGAATGTGAGTTAGGGACCTTAGATTGTACACCCCTTGAGGGTTAGGGACCTTAGATTGTACACCCCTTGAGGGTTAGGGACCTTAGATTGTACGCCCCTTGAGGGATAGGGACCTTAGATTGTATGCTCCTTGAGGGTTAGGGACCTTAGATTGTATGCTCCTTGAGGGTTAGGGACCTTAGATTGTATGCTCCTTGAGGGTTAGGGACCTTAGATTGTACACCCCTTGAGGGTTAGGAGCCTTAGATTGTACGCCCCTTGAGGGTTAGGAGCCTTAGATTGTACACCCCTTGAGGGTTAGGGACCTTAGATTGTACCCCCTTGAGGGTTAGGGACCTTAGATTGTACACCCCTTGAGGGTTAGGGACCTTAGATTGTACACCCCTTGAGGGTTAGGGACCTTAGATTGTACACCCCTTGAGGGTTAGGGCCCTTAGATTGTACACCCCTTGAGGGTTAGGGACCTTAGATTGTATGCTCCTTGAGGGTTAGGGACCTTAGATTGTACACCCCTTGAGGGTTAGGGCCCTTAGATTGTACGCCCCTTGAGGGTTAGGGACCTTAGATTGTACACCCCTTGAGGGTTAGATACCTCAGATTGTACGCTCCTTGAGGGTTAGGGACCTTAGATTGTACGCCCCTTGAGGGTTAGGTACCTTAGATTGTACATCCCTTGAGGGTTAGGGACCTTAGATTGTACGCCCCTTGAGGGTTAGGGACCTTAGATCATACACCCCTTGAGGGTTAGGGACCTTAGATTGTACACCCCTTGAGGGTTAGGGACCTTAGATTGTACGCCCCTTGAGGGTTAGAGACCTTAGATTGTACGCCCCTTGAGGGTTAGGGACCTTAGACTTTACGCCCCTTGAGGGTTAGGGACCTTAGATTGTACGCCCCTTGAGGGTTAGGGACCTTAGATTGTACGCCCCTTGAGGGTTAGGGACTTTAGATTGTACACTCCTTGAGGGTTAGGGACCTTAGATTGTACTCCCCTTGAGGGTTAGGGACCTTAGATTGTACTCCCCTTGAGGGTTAGGGACCTTAGATTGTACTCCCCTTGAGGGTTAGGGACCTTAGATTGTACGCCCCTTGACGGTTAGGAACCTTAGATTGTACACCCCTTGAGGGTTAGGGACCTTAGATTGTACTCCCCTTGAGGGTTAGGAACCTTAGATTGTACTCCCCTTGAGGGTTAGGGACCTTAGATTGTACACCCCTTGAGGGTTAGGAACCTTAGATTGTACTCCCCTTGAGGGTTAGGGACCTTAGATTGTACTCCCCTTGAGGGTTAGGGACCTTAGATTGTACGCCTCTTGAGGGTTAGGGACCTTAGATTGTACACCCCTTGAGGGTTAGGGACCTTAGATTGTTCTTATACCATAGTAACAGTATTTGTAGCTGCTGACTTTTTTTTTGGGGGGGGGGACCTCCTTTTTATGTGCATATATGCCTTTATTAGGTTCTTTATAGAATAAAGGGTTCACCAGCTAGAATGAATTGGCAGCGAGATGCTACTAGAGCGCGTTGTTTCCCGTATTATCTTCAGTTTGGTGATTTTCCCGGGTACACTAAATAACATAAATATAAAATAATATTTTCATAAATAAATATTGTAAATAAATATCTAAAAGTTCTTTTTTTTTTAAGCAAACTATTTTGTAGATCGATCCATCCTGCAGGGAACGTCGGGGCATGCAACCTATACGGAGTTAACTGATCTCTCCACGAGCTCCACGAAAAGGCAAGATTTAAAGCAAGCCTACGATCCCCACAGGATGGATCGGATCTGCGGATTGAGCATAATGGATCCGAGTCCGATCCATTATGCTCCCCAATCCACAGATCCAATCCATCCTGCGGGTAACGTCGGCATGCAACCTATACGGAGTTAACTAATCTCGTCCCGAGCTCCACGAAAAGGTAAGTTGTAAAGAAAGCCGACAATCGGATGGATGGGATCTGTGGATTAGGGAACATAATGGATAGCACTCCGATCCATTATGCTGAATCCACAGATCCGATCCATCCTGCAGGGATCGTCGGCTTGCTTTAAAACTTATCTTTTCGTGGAGCGGGTCCGGTGTCACCCCGTGCAATAGGTGTCGCCCAGTGTGGCGCGCACCCCCCCCCCCCCGCACCTGCCTAGGGAAGCCACTGCTAGGGACACATGCTGTGCAGAGAAATACAAAGCAGCATGTCCTTGCTGGCAGGAGAGAGACCTAGAATGCTGCCTATAACCCCAAGAACACCATTCTAACTGTGAAACATGGTGGTGGAAACATTCTGCTTTGGGGGTGTTTTTCTGCTAAGGGGACAGGACAACTGCACCGCATCAAAGGGACGATGGACGGGGCAATGTACCGTCAAATCTTGGGTGAGAACCTTCTTCCCTCAGCCAGGGCATTGAAAATGGGTCGTGGATGGGTGTTTCAGCATGACAATGACCCAAAACACACAGCCAAGGCAACTAAGGAGCAGCTCAAGAAGAAGCACATTAAGGTTCTGGAGTGGCCTAGCCAGTCTCCAGACCTTAATCCGACTGAAAATCTGTGGAGGGAGCTGAAAGTTCGAGTTGCCAAACATCAGCCACCAAACCTTAATGACTAGGAGAGGATCTGCCAAGAGGAGTGGGCCAAAATCCCTCCTGAGATGTGTGCGAACCTGGGGGCCAACTCCAGGAAACGTCTGACCTCTGTGATTGCCAACAAGGGATTGGCCACCAAGTACTAAATCATGTTTTGTGAAGGGGATCAAATACTTATTCCCCTCATGAACATGCAGATCAGTCATCATTTGTTAGACGCATTTCTGCTGAATTTGTTGTTGTATTCTGTCTCTCAGTGTTACAATACACCGAATATTCAATATTTAGACCGATCATTTCTTTGTGAGTGGGCAAACATTCAACATCAGCAGGGGAGCAAATACGCATTTCCATCACTGTATATTCACATACACACACGTGGCTTTGCGCAGCCCTGCCGCCCTGTAGCAGTATTTCTGCTATAAGGAGGGGGGAAAGCGGTTAAAAAAAAGACAGGTTGTATAGTGCAAACACAGCCTAACCCAGGGGCGGACTGACCATTTGGAAACTCGGGCACTGCCCGAGGGCCCGGGGGCAGTAGGGGGCCCCATGAGATGCCCCTGGTACCTTTTTCATAGGCTTTTTTGAGTTTGGGCAAGGACACAGGGGCCCCATGATCCCCTATTGCCCGGGGGCCCCATGAGTTGTCAGTCCACCCCTGGCCTAACCCCAGGTTCGTTGCGTTTTTGGTTCTATAGACTTCAATAGGAATGCAATGGGGTGCGTTTTTTTGCAAAGGGTCGGGGACTTTTTTTAATTCAAAACTTTGCGTTTTTGTTTCTGTACGCAAAAACGCAGTACAGTCCATTTAGCATAATTTCCTATAGGACAGGCTCACATCTCCGCGTTTTCACCCGGTGCTTTTTTGGAAATGGTCGTCGACTTTTTTGAATGCAAAACTTTGGGTTTTTGGTTGTATATGCAAAAACGCAGTACAGTCCATTTAACATGATTTCCTATAGGAAGGGCTCACATCTCCGCGTTTTCACCCGGTGCGTTTTTTGGAAAGGGTCGGGGACTTTTTTGGATGCAAAACGTTGAGTTTTTGGTTCTATAGACTTCAATAGGAATGCAATGGGGTGCGTTTTTTTGCAAAGGGTCAGGGACTTTTTTGAATGCAAAACTTTGCGTTTTTGATTCTATAGACTTCAATGGGAACCCTGCAGAAAAGCATGCATTGCGTTTTTGCTGCGTTTTGTGTTTAAAATCTGCCTAGCAACAAGAAAGAAAATGCAAAAATGCAAAACGCAATACAGAAATGCCTCAAACGCAATGTGAACCTAGACTGATAGTATAAAGCCATTTACTTACAAACCGCATACAGCTGCTTTTGGCCGCCATCAGTGCAGTGCATGGCAATCATAGCTTTCTATGGAGTGGAGCTCCAAGGTCCCTTCCCATCATAACCTGTCTAGTCTATAAATTCTGAATTCTGATAAAAGAACTTTCTCTTTTACATGTCAAAGAATTGAAGAAGTTTCCTGAGAGCCATAACCGTGGAGAGGGGGGGCATTTTTTTTATGAGACGTTTCCTGCCGCAGCCACCGCGGCACAAATATTCAAAGCCAAAGAGATGTGACTTTGTTCTGCGCAGTAAATTGGACACCACGGGGGGCTAATTACTCATCTCCGCCATCCCCAGACATCCCCTCCAGTATCATAAACCGTGCGGAACATTCACATTTATAACAAAGTGAGAGATAAGGGAGGTAGAGCGGCGCTCAGTGCCTGCGGGACGGCTCTGCCTGTCCCCCTCCTCGCCGCCGTTCAATGGACGCACGGGGGGAGCCTGAGACTTTAAACATTCTCTTTGAAATTAATGGAGGCTTTTTTTTTCCTCCCTTCCTTTTATTTCTCCTCACCTGGCAGAATGGAAATAAAATAATCAATTGGGACGGAGCGTGAAAAAATAAAAAAAATCAGCCTTTGGGGCCGCCATTAAGGAGGAATGGCTGGCAGAGCGAGAGCCGTGCGCAATCTGTCATCGGCCATGCAAATAAATTGAGGTTTTTGTGTTTTGGGGAGGTGGTGGTGGTGTGGGGGGGTCATCAGCGATGTACAGTCACCAGTCTACGAGTAGGGTGATGTATTTAATATCAGGACGCGTTCATCCACCAACCTCCAGCAATGATGACCGATAAGCTGATACAAATGAACCTTTAGGCCTCGTGCACAGGAAATCAAAAACGTCACTTTTACAGGCATTTGATGTCTTTTTTTTCCGGTCTCTAAGCTCACTTCTATGCTAGACCACGTCTCCATGTGCCGGTGCTCCCATCTTCATGAAGTCTTACTTCCGGGTTCATGCTCCTTGAATAGCCGAGCCGCAATGGCGTCACATGGGCGTCATCGTTGCGGCACAGCCCTCTGCATTCACAGCACAGTGCATTTTATTAGTATATAATACTTTATATTATAATTTTTTTTTTACTTTATGTAAAGCTGTCAATAAAGTGGTTCTAAAGGCTCAAGGTTTCATGCTCCTTGAATAGCTGAGCCGCGATGGCGTCACATGGGAGTCATCGTCACGGCACAGCCCTCTGCATTCACAGCACAGTGCATTTTATTAGTATATAATACTTTATATTATACATTTTTTTTACTTTATGTAAAAGTGTCATTAAAGTGTTTCTAAAGGCTCAAGGTTTCATGCTCCTTGAATAGCCGAGCCGCGATGGCGTCACAAGGGCGTAATCGTTGCGGCACAGCCCTCTGCATTTACAGCACAGTGCATTTTATTAGTATATAGCACTTTATATTATACATTTTTTTTTACTTTATGTAAAAGTGTCATTAAAGTGGTTCTAAAGGCTCAAGGTTTCATGCTCCTTGAATAGCCGAGCCGCGATGGCGTCACAAGGGCGTCATCGTTGCAGAACAGCCCTCTGCATTCACAGCACAGTGCATTTTATTAGTATATAATACTTTATATTATACATTTTTTTTACTTTATGTAAAAGTGTCATTAAAGTGTTTCTAAAGGCTCAAGGTTTCATGCTCCTTGAATAGCTGAGCCGCGATGGCGTCACATGGGAGTCATCGTCGCGGCACAGCCCTCTGCATTCACAGCACAGTGCATTTTATTAGTATATAATACTTTATATTATACATTTTTTTTACTTTATGTAAAAGTGTCATTAAAGTGGTTCTAAAGGCTCAAGGTTTCATGCTCCTTGAATAGCCGAGCCGCGATGGCGTCACATGGGCGTCATGGTCACGGCACAGCCCTCTGCATTCACAGCACAGTGCATTTTATTAGTATATACCTCTTTATATTATACATTTTTTTTTACTTTATGTAAAAGTGTCATTAAAGTGGTTCTAAAGGCTCAAGGTTTCATGCTCCTTGAATAGCTGAGCCGCGATGGCGTCACATGGGAGTCATCGTCGCGGCACAGCCCTCTGCATTCACATCACAGTGCATTTTATTAGTATATAACATTTTCTATTATAATTTTTTTTTAACTTTATGTTAAAGTGTCATTAAAGCAGTTGTAAAGGCTCAAGGTTTTTTACCTTCCTGCATTCAATACATGAAGGTTAAAAAAAACCTTCTGTGTGCAGCAGCCCCCTCAATACTTACCTGAGCCTCATTGCGATCCAGCGATATGAACGACAGCCTCGGCTGTCCTGGGTCTCTGCCTCCTCATTGGCTGAGAGAGCAAGCGGGAGCCATTGGCTGTCAATCACAGCCAATCAGCCGATGAGGAGAGAGAGGGCCACCCCCCGTGTGAATGGACACACGGAGCAGCGAGTGCCCCCGTAGCAAGCTGCTTGCTGTGTGGGCACCTGACAGGAGGGAGGGGCCAGGAGAGCCTGCGGGGGACCTGAGAAGAGCAGTATTCAGGCTTCTCTTTGCAAAACCACTACACACAGCAGGTAAGTATACCAAGTTTTTGCCATATTCAATATATTTCAAAATATATCTCAATAATTGTATGTATGTATGTATATACAGTCATGGCCGAAATTGTTGGCACCCTTGATATTTTTCCTGAAAATCAAGTATTTCACACAAAAAAGGTATTGCATTAACACATGTTTTGCTATACACATGTTTATTCCCTTTGTATGTATTGGAACAAATATAAAACAGAGGCAGAAAAGCAAATATGACATAATGTCACACAAAACCCCAAAAATGGGCTGGACAAAAGTATTGGCACCCTTAACTTAATATTTGGTTGCACACCCTTTGGAAAACATAACTGAAATCAGTCGCTTCCTATAACCATCAATAAGCTTCTGACACCTCTCACCCGGAATTTTGGACCACTCTTCCTTTGCAAACAGCTCCAGGTCTCTCTTATTGGAAGGACACCTTTTCCCAACAGCAATTTTAAGATCTCTCCACAGGTGTTCAATGGGATTTAGATCTGGGCTCATTGCTGGCCACTTCAGAACTCTCCAGCGCTTCTTTGCCATCCATTTCTGAGTGCTTTTTGACGTATGTTTGGGGTCATTGTCCTGCTGGAAGACCCAGGATCTTGGACGCAAACCCAGCTTTCTGACACTGGGCCCTACAGTGCGACCCAAAATCCTTTGGTAATCCTCAGATTTCATGATGCCTTGCACACAGTCAAGGCACCCAGTGCCAGAGGCAGCAAAACAACCCCAAAACATCATTGAACCTCCACCATATTTTACCGTAGGTACTGTGTTTTGTTCTTTGTAGGCCTCATTCCGTTTTCGGTAAACAGTAGAATGATGTGCTTTACCGAAAAGCTCTATCTTGGTCTCATCTGTCCACAAGACGTTTTCCCAGAAGGCTTTTGGCTTACTCAAGTACATTTTGGCAAACTGTAGTCTTGCTTTTTTATGTCTCTGTGTCAGCAGTGGGGTCCTCCTGGGTCTCCTGCCATAGCGTTTCATTTCATTTAAATGTCGACGGATAGTTCGCGCTGACACTGATGCTCCCTGAGCCTGCAGGACAGCTTGAATGTCTTTGGAACATGTTTGGGGCTGCTTATCCACCATCCGGACTATTCTGCGTTGCAATCTTTCATCAATTTTCCTCATCCGTCCACGACCAGGGAGATTAGCTACAGTGCCATGGGTTGCAAACTTCTTGATAATGTTGCGCACTGTGGACAAAGGCAAATCTAGTTCTCTGGAGATGGACTTGTAACCTTGAGATTGTTGATATTTTGCCACAATTTTGGTTCTCAGGTCCTCAGACAGTTCTCGTCTCCTCTTTCTGTTGTCCATGCTTAGTGTGGCACAGACAGACACACAATGCAAAGGTTAAGTGAACGTCTCTCCTTTTTATCTGCTTTCAGGTGTGATTTCTATATTGCCCACACCTGTTACTTGCCCCAGGTGAGTTTACAGGAGCATCACATGCTTGTAACATTCTTATTTATCCGCAGTTGTGAAAGGGTGCCAATACTTTTGTCCAGCCCATTTTTGGAGGTTTGTGTGACATTATGTCGAATTTGCTTTCTTTCCTCCCTTTTTTTGTTTTGTCCCAATACACACAAAGGGAATAAACATGTGTATAGCAAAACATGTGTTAATGCAATACGTTTCGTGAGAAATACATGATTTCCTGGAGAAATATCAAGGGTGCCAACAATTTCGGCCATGACTGTATATATATATATATATATATATATATATATATATATATACAGTCAGGTCCATAAATATTGGGATATCAGCATAATTCTAACATTTTTGGCTCCATACACCACCACAATGGATTTGAAATGAAATGAGCAAGATGTGCTTTAACTGCAGACTGTCAGCTTTAATTTGAGGGTATTTACCTCCAAATCAGGTGAATAGTGTAGGAATTACAACAGTTTGCATATGTGCCTCCCACTTGTTAAGGGACCAAAAGTAATGGGACAGAATAATAATCATAAATCAAACTTTCACTTTTAAATACTTGGTTGCAAATCCTTTGCAGTCAATTACAGCCTGAAGTCTGGAACGCATAGACATCACCAGACGCTGGGTTTCATCCCTGGTGATGCTCTGCCAGGCCTCTACTGCAACTGTCTTCAGTTCCTGCTTGTTCTTGGGGCATTTTCCCTTCAGTTTTGTCTTCAGCAAGTGAAATGCATGCTCAATCGGATTCAGGTCAGGTGATTGGTTGCTTTTGCAGTATGCAATGGCCAAGTCAAAGAGTTTTTAAGGGAAATAAGTGGAATGTTCTGCAATGGCCAAGTCAATCACCTGACCTGAATCTATATATATAGATATAGAATATATATAGACACACTGCATGTTAAAAAACGTTTTTATTACAAAATACATGAAAATTATTTTTAAAAATACATTTCAAATATACTGTATGTCTGTAAAAATACAGATCTACATTTTTGGAATGCATTCCCAAATATATGTAAAAATATATATTAAAATGAATTTTATATATATGTTATATGTTAAAAATAAATCTGAAGAATATATTTAAAAAAAACATTTTTAAAAATATATATTTTTTAAAATATATTCTTCAGATTTTTTTTAAACATTCTTTAAAACGTCATTTTAAAAAGTCGACTTTAAAAAGTAATTTTAACATATATCTTTACATATATTTGTAAATGCATTCCAAAAATGTAGATTTGTATTTTTAAAGACATGCAGCATATTTGAAATGTATTTTTTAAAAATATTTTTCATATGTTTTGTAATAAAAATGCAGTCCATATATATATATATATATATATATATATATATTTATATATTGAATATGGCCAAAATTGTATTATTTCAAGTATATGGCAATATATTTGGGAAGAATATTTTGAAAATATATTTCAAATATATTTTTCTTCCATGTGGGTAAGTTTATAAGAATCGAACCTGATGGGATCTTTTTTTTTAATTTTTGTACTTTTCTTACATAGCCATAACCGCCCCAGAGCAGTATGGGATGCTGGCTAACTTCATTTGCTGTGTTGGGCTGCGTGTGCTGGAAAAGCGCCCGATGTTGACACGCGCTGTACTTCTTCACACTTTGTGAGTGGTCAGTTTTTATCTTCTCAGTTTATACTACTCTTAGCTGCGCCCTTTCTGTTCCCTCTTGACTGAAGCGATCTATTCTACAGTTCTCCTGGCTCTTATCGATTCCTCAGGGCTATGGTGTCATTTGTGAATACATCTGTGTTTGAAGTCCATGTTTGAAGTCCATGTGCAAGAGGTCTAACAGGCTCCAGAGTGTACAGAGAGCCTGCGTGTTTCAGCAATGTGACACTACCCTGCCTTCTCCTCAAAGGTGCGCTCAGAAGGTGAACAGAGAACTGCTTCGGCTTGACCTTCACAGGAGACGCTAAAATGCAGTTTGTCCTCTTACTCCAGTGTAGACATCATTTCTCCAAGTGGCCCTGGCGGTTTACTTTGACGTTATAACAGTTATAAATCAGCGCGGCGGACTCCCTTGTCTTCGGTTAGAAGCCGCGATGTGTCCGTGCCTCGGGCAAGATAACACTGTTCAACAAATTTTTATTTTTTGCCAGTTTTGGAAACAAAAGGATCCATTTCTTAATGAATTTCACATTCTGAGTTCAAATATAACAATGAAATTTGTCAATTGGCTCTAGTTTTTCTGTAAACGGAAAGTTTTCTACTATAGGCGTAATGACTACATAATGCACAATAATTATATAGATAGATGTCTTTCCACAAATATAAAGCAAGTGATATTGACTACATAACAAAGCCTAAATGGCATAATATATTGCATAGGATTACCAAGAAAAATTATAGCCATAAGCTAAGTTGAATCATTTTAATACTTAGGATTCTCACTAGTTTTGTCTTCAGTTTGTGTCGGTTTTGCTTCTCTTGGCTTTTCTCTTGTATTCGAGGAAAGGGCTATCTCTTACAACTGCACGTGACTACACGCTTCAGGTTCTTCCTCACTTGACTCAACCACGAAGGATTCTGGTGCTTTAGGAATTGGTAGCCCCTCTCCATGAGGAACTGGACGTATTGCCGATGGAATATTTGGATAGTGCACAGATAACTTTTTCTTCTTATTTAGCCCTTTTACAATTGGAGGCACCATACAAAAGTAACAATTACTAACATGATCTGTTGGCTCTCTCCAAATCATTGGCACAGCGAAAGGCATAGATGCCTTTTTTCCATTCAACCATTGCTCCAGTGCCGTCCCACAAGAATTGCAGCATATATGTGGTGCCCAGCTCTTGTCCTGGTCTCCTATCTTGCAGCCAAAATACAAGTTGTAGGCTTTCTTAATCATTCCTGTTATCCTCCTTTTTTGTGAGATAAAAGTTATTTCACCGCAGATATAGCAGAAATTATCTGCTTTATTCACACAAGTTGGAGGCATTACTGAGTAGCCTATATAAGCATAAAACGAAATGTAAAGACGAACTCCAATCAGCTACAGATACTGCAGCTTTTATGCAGTGAAGTGATGCAATTAAAGGCTAATATTGCATCATCTCAGTATACATGCAATTTTCTATTGGTCACCAGTATCAATTGCGCAATATGCAGCTGAAGTTGCATCATAATTTTGAATGGCTTACGTCATTTGATGGGTGAATATATCATGGAAACTAGAGACAATCAGCATTTTTTAGGGTCATTTTCGTTTTCAGCACCCCAAAATTATGTAAGATTAGCTAATTTTATGCCCAAAACTTTTTACCTGTTGAACAGTGTAATCAGCTCTGTAATAACTGCGCTCATTTGGACAATTTCATACCAGAGAGGAGCCCCTGAGGGTCTTGTTTCTGGGATTTGGGGCATTGATATGACCTAGAAAACATGCAGCTTCTGACAGTCATAGGTATAGTAACCCATGACTGAAGAGCTGACAATCCACTGAGCAGAATTCTAGCCAGAAGGGTGAGGCCAACATCCACAACTTCTTCTGACTCAATTAGAGGGTCGGTATTGGATTTTTTTTTTTCAGTTTTCCTTCTCCTTGTCTGTGGACCAGGGGCGGACTGACAACTCAAGGGGCCCCCAGGCAATAGGGGATCATGGGGCCCCTGTGTCCTCGTCCACACTCAAAAAAAGCCTATAAAAAAGGTACCAGGGGCATTTCATGGGGCCCCCTACTGACCCCGGGCCCTTGGCAGTGCCCGCGTACCCGAATGGTCAGTCCGCCCCTGCTGTGGACTGCTGAAATCTCCCCTTTGATGTTACGATCACCAAGGATTTGGGACTCCCTGGCCTGGAAATAGTCGAGGATATAAACATTTTTCTGAAGGTTGGGCAGGTCGACAGTATATTGTGAAATAAAATGTTTTATCCAATGTGAAATATATCATTTGTTCATGAATGAGCTATTCGTGCCACAATGCTATGTATTTAATGATCCAAGGATCGATGTTTTGGAGGAATCCAAATTAGTGAAAAGTGCATTCATTTAGTTTCATTCCAAATCAAAACTCGAACATATTTTCCTAATTCGCGCGGATGTGTCCGTGCCTCGGGCAAGATAATCAGCGCTGTAATAAACTGCGCTCATTGGGACAATTTCATACCAGAGGGGTCTTGTTTCTGGGATTTGGGGCATTGATATGACCTAGAAAACATGCAGCTTCTGACAGTCATAGGCAGACAGTAAGCCATGACTGAAGAGCTGGCAATCTACTGAGCTGAATCCTAGCCAGAAGGGTGAGGCCAACATCCACAACTTTTTCTGACTCATTTGGAGGGCCGGTATGGGATTTTTTTTCAGTTTCGTTTCCATGTCTGTGGACTGCTGAAAGTTCCCCTCCGATGTTACGATCACCAAGGATTTGGGACTCCCTGGCCTGGAAATAGTCGAGGATATAAACATTTTTCTGAAGATTGGGCAGGTCAACAGTATATTGGAAAATAAAATGTTTTATCCAACATGAAATTTATCATTTGTTCATGAATGAGCTATTCGTGCCACAATGCTATGTATATTAATGATCCAGGGATCGATGTTTTGGAGGAATCCAAATTAGTGAAAAGTGCATTCATTTAGTTTCATTCCAAATCAAAATTCGAACAAATTTTCCTAATTCGCGGCGAAGTGTTCGTGCCTCAGGCAAGATAATCAGCGCTGTAATAAACTGCGCTCATTGGGACAATTTCATACCAGAGGGGTCTTGTTTCTGGGATTTGGGGCATTGATATGACCTAGAAAACATGCAGCTTCTGACAGTCATAGGCAGAGCAGGGGCGGACTGACCATTTGGAAACTCGGGCACTGCCCGAGGGCCCTGGGTAAGTAGGGGGCCCCATGAGATGCCCCTGGTGCCTTTTTCATAGGCTTTTTTTGAGTTTGGGCAAGGACACAGGGGCCCCATGATCCCCTATTGCCCGGTGGCCCCATGAGTTGTCAGTCTGCCCCTGAGGCAGAGTAACCCATGACTGAAGAGCTGGCAATCCACTGAGCCGAATCCTAGCCAGAAGTGTGAGGCCAACATCCACAACTTCTTCTAACTCAATTAGAGGGCCGGTATGGGATATTTTTTCAGTTTCGTTTCCATGTCTGTGGACTGCTGAAATCTTCCCTCCGATGTTACGATCACCAAGGATTTGGGACTCCCTGGCCTGGAAATAGTCAAGGATATAAACATTTTTCTGAAGGTTGGGTAGGTTGATGGTATATTGTGAAATAAAATGTTTTATCCAACGTGAAATATATCATATGTTCATGAATGAGCTATTCGTGCCACAATGCTATGTATATTAATGATCCAAGGATCGATGTTTTGGAGGAATCCAAATTAGTGAAAAGTGCATTCATTTAGTTTCATTCCAAATCAAAATTCGAACAAATTTTCCTAATTCGCGGCGAAGTGTCCGTGACTCAGGCAAGATAATCAGCGCTGTAATAAACTGCGCTCATTGGGACAATTTCATACCAGAGGGGTCTTGTTTCTGGGATTTGGGGCATTGATATGACCTAGAAAACATGCAGCTTCTGACAGTCATAGGCAGAGCAGGGGCGGACTGACCATTTGGACAATTTCATACCAGAGGGGTCTTGTTTCAGGGATTTGGGGCATATAAGGATATAAGCATTTTTCTGAAGGTTGGGTAGGTTGATGGTATATTGTGAAATAAAATGTTGTATCCAACGTGAAGTATATCATATGTCCATGAAAGCGGTGCCCGTAACGAAAAGGGGGAGGAAACTGGACTAAATGGGGAACATAATGCAGATAGATATGCAATTTCCAGACAATAACTCACTGTGCCTGACCCGTCTGGAACCGATATATCCGCGCTATTGGTGGTGCTGCGGTAAAGTCTCCCTCACCCCCGGTTCACATATATGCGGCCGTGAAGGCCGTGTTTTGCGCGGGCACGAGAGCCCATTCATTTGAATGGACTCCCGTGCCCTGTGACTCTCAGGGTAGAAGTCCCTGCACTTCTGAAAACGCAGCCCGCACGGGAACCTCGGTTCCCAGTACGGTTGCGTTTTCCAGTGCAGGCAGCGTGCCATTAGAACTAATGGCACCTGCCCGCGGGTCCGCATTTCTCTGTGTGGGTGGTCTAGGGGCAACCCCCTCCCATCAATTTGCGCATTCACAAGTGGATTGTTTGGGCACAAAAAACAGCAAATGTATATAAACTCGAATTAACGCACATTAACGCTAGACATATTTAGGTGTGTTTGTACATTTTAAAGGCAGGGGCGTTTAGAAGCAGAAAAAAAAACCCACTGCCAGCATGTCCAGGAGTAGCTGTGTTTTGGCAGAAAAAAATGCTTGACTTGTGCAAAGGCATCCGAACACGCTTGAGCATTCAATTATTTCAATGGCCAGAATAAATGATTATTCTGGCCATTGAAATGAATGAACGCTCAAACACTTGATGTGCCTAAACGCGTTTACAAGCACCTAGCGGTTTATTTCTACCAGGAGGAAAGACGTTTATGAGAACTGGGCAAACGCCCTGTGGGCATAAGTCCTAAGGGAATATACAATCCTGGTGCTGCAAGGCAGCGACACTAGCCACTGCGCCACCATACTGACCACCCTACATACTCTGCAGACATCTGTATTCCGATGATCCGCATCTGAGAAAAAAGAATTAGTTGTCGTGACAAAAGGAAGTCACTTTTTTGTACATAGAAATGTGAAATAATACCCATCAGTCTAATAAAGGGCTTCACTAAATAGCCCCAAGACTCATGAATAAAACATCTCTGTGCACATAAAAATTATTTATGCCGGAATGAAAACCCCTCACACATTATCAGGAGCATTTCTGGATTCAGGGTGACATCGGCCATCACTTACAAAGCCCTCGGCAGACGCCTAAAGAAAAGATTATACGTTTCAGCCAACTGAGAGAAAAAAAAAAGTATTAACAAATCCCGGAGAATATTCATGATTTAAATAATAGGATGACTGTCCTCCAGATGTTCCGGGATTGTCAGTGAGCGCGGAAAAAAGTCAGTGCGACATCAGGACAAAACTGGGAATCCATCTTAGGCTCGGCACACTCCTTTAGATCTATGAACAACTATGTAGTATATGGACCTGCCTGATTGGATAGACTGCCACCGGATACTTTAGATCTTATTTTACATAGTTTGATTGTACAAAGATTGTAATGTGTATGATGACCCATAAAGGGATTCTCTACATTCATCTCTCTATAGCCCCCCCCCCCATCCTTCATATTCTACATATTCTATCTCCCCCCACCCTTCTTTGTATTCATTCTTTTCAATTTCTCTCCATTCTCTCCTCTCTCTTCATTCCACCACCATCTCTTCCTTTTCTGTCTACCTTTCTCTTGATTTTAACTCTAGATGTGTTTTATCATCTCTTCCTCTATCTCCCCCCCCCCTTCTCTTCCTCTTCTTTCTCTCTCCTCCTCTTTCCCCCCTCTTTGTTTCTTCCCCTTCTCTTTCCCTCTCTCTTCTCTTCCCCTCTCTCTTCTCCCCTTCTCTTCCTCTCTCTCTTCTCCCCTTCTCTTCCCCTCTCTCTTCTCCCCCTCTCTCTTCTCCCCTTCTCTTCCTCTCTCTCTTCTCCCCTTCTCTTCCCCTCTCTCTTGCCCTCTCTCTTCTCCCCTTCTCTTCCTCTCTCTCTTCTCCCCTTCTCTTCCCCTCTCTCTTCCCCTCTCTCTTCTCCCCTTCTCTTCCCCTCTCTCTTCTCTCCTTCTCTTCCCCTCTCTCTTCTCCCGTTCTCTCCCCCTCTCTCTTCCCCCCTCTCTCCCCCCCTCTCTCCCCCGTCATATTTCACACTCACTCCTCTCTTCCCCCCCTTTATCCCCCCCCTCTCCCCCTTACCCTTCTCTCTCTCTATCTCTCTCTCTCTCTCCCCTCCTCTCTGTCTCTCCTCCTTCTCTCCCCCTCTCTCTTTTCCCTTTCCCTCCCCCTCCTCTCTCTTTGCCCCTTCTCTCCCCCTCCCTCTTCTCTTCCTATCCTCTCTCCCTGACCTCTTTCTCTACATCTTTTATTTCTTTTTCCCACTCTCTCCTACCTCCTCTCTCTCCTCCCCCTCCTCTCCCCTCCTTTTTCTCTCACTCCCATTTACTCCCCCTTTTTTCTCTTCCCCCTCTCTCTTTCCCCGATCTCTACCCCTCCTCTCTCTCCCCCCTCCCCCTTCCCTCTCCTCCTCTCTCTTTCCCCCTTCTCTTCCCCTCCCTCTTCTCATCCTCTCCTCTCTCTCACTGAACTCTTTCTCTCCACCTCTTCTCTCCCCCCCCCTCTCTCTCCCCCCCTCTCTCTCCTCCCCCTCCCTTCTTTCTATCCCCCTCCTTTATCTTCCCTCTCTATCTTTCCCCCCTCTCTCCTCCTCCTCTCTCCTCCTCCTCTCTCTCCCCCCTCTTTCCCCCTTTGCTCCCCCTCCTGTCTCTCTCCCCTTTCTCTCTTGCCCCCTCCTGCCTCTCTCTCTCTCTCCCTCCCGATTTTTCTCCCCCTCCTTCCTCTTTCCTATTCTCTCCCTCCTCTCTCTCTCCAGGTTGTCCTCCCACTTTCATTCCCTTCCCACTCCTCTCTTTCCTCCCCTTCTCCCCCTACCCTTTTTTCCCACTCCCCCCCCCATTACCCCCACATCTCTTCTTCCTCTCCTTTCTCCCTTTTTATTCTCTCTCTCACCTCTTTGCTCCCTCTCTTCCCTCTCTCTCTCTCCCCCCTCTTTCCGTCTTTCTCTCTCTCTACCGCTTCCTCCTCCTCCTCCCTCTCCAATTCGCTACCTCTCTGCTGCTCTCCTAGACCTTTCTCTGTGTTTTTCTTCAGCTATTTTAGGATGGTGGTTATTGTTTTTTCCACTCGGATAACACAAATAAAATGTAAAAAGGTGAAGCAGATTGCTGTTCTGCAGAGCAAGAACCGGGACAGGCCTGGTTAACCCTCTGCTGGAGCATCATTTTGGAATTTGGCCCGTATCTGAATGCTGAAGGTGTTCCTCCAAACACAGGCTTCTCATAAAGTGAAGCTGGAGGGGGTCCTCAGGGAACACTTGGCACTGATGTTTAACAGCACAGCAGCACTTTGTTCAACATCACTGAAAGCTGTTCGGGGAATTTTTGAGAACCCACAAAGAGGAGGGAGTAAGTCAGATTTCATTTGTAGCATGAAAGGCGTACCAAACCAAGGATTTGCTGAAATTTATTTTGAATGTTCCCAGCTCTCGGTTCAAGTGATGATATTAAAAAGCACCATGTGGTTAGAAGCTACCAACTTTGCTATGATAATCTCAGGAGCTCATAATCCCATGAACATCTCAGAGGTTTATTGATTAAAGAAAAACCTGTATTTGTTTCTCTACATTCTAACCAGTGATATACTGGATCCAATGACATATACGGTATGTGGCCAAAAGCATGTAGACCCTTCCAAATAATTGAATTCAGGTGTCTCTGGTGAAGGGTAATTGTAAGGGGGTTCCCTTTTAATTGTAATTGGTTTCTCTCTTAAGACACTGGGTATCATGGGGTGTGTATTCCCTATTGCCCTGACACTTGGTTATATAGGGCTGAGGCTATATTAGGAGAACCAATGAATAGAAGAAACCAACCACAAAAAGGTCAATCAAAAGTCCATATATCTTCCATTCTTGATAGCAAATAACAACCAGCAGAAAATAAATACCCAACACACTTTAGGGGCTGCCTTGGAATCTAGTGTCTGTGTGGCAGATTTGCCGGTAGCACTGGCCCAAAGATTTCCATCTTGGAAGTCACACAACAGTTCTCATTGGATTGCTTACAAGATTGAGCCTGAGCCTTGATAAAGGAGTAAGCTTTGCCCCCCCCCCCCAAATGCTTTTGTATTTATTTTCCAGTGGTTGTGACTTTGCTATCTAGGATAAAAGATTTATGGACTTTTGATTGACCATTTGGTGCTTGGTTCCTCTATTCATCTAATCTCCTCAAGTCAAGTGGGTACCACTTCTATGGATTCCATTCCTCCACTTTATGTTCCTCAAGTAGCTGAGATCAATTTGACAAGAAGCACTATCAAACGGCATTTCAATAACAAGTTCTAAGTCCAGTGACTCAAATTCTTTTCTTGCAATGTCTGTAAGAGAAGGCAGCTATGTAGCAAATACAGAGGGGGAGTCCATATCTAGGGAGGCCTAAGACCTAATTTGGAGATGTGTCGAAAATTTATGTAAGTCGCGCTAGTGTCTGTGTAGCAGATTTGCCGGTAGCACTGGCCCAAAGATTTCCATTTTGGAGGTCACACAGTTCTCATTGGATTGCTAACAAGATTGAGCTTGAGCCCTGATGAAGGAGTAAGCTTTGCCCCCCCCCCCCCAAAAAAAAATGCTTTGGCATTTATTTTCTAGTGGTTGTGACTTTGCTATCTAGGATAAAAGATTTATGGACTTTTGATTGACCATTTGGTGCTTGGTTCCTCTATTCATCTTTGCTATCTAGGATAAAAGATTTATGGACTTTTGATTGACCATTTGGTGCTTGGTTCCTCTATTCATCTAGTCTCCTCAAGTAAAGTGGGTACCACTTCTATGGATTCCATTCCTCCACTTTATGTTCCCCAAGTAGCTGAGATCAATTTGACAAGAAGCACTATCAAATGGCATTTCAATAACAAGTTCCAAGTCCAGCAACTCAAATTCCTGTCGTGCAATGTCTGTAAGAGAAGGCAGCCATGTAGCAGAAACAGAGACGGAGTCCATCTGTAGGGAGGCAAAATTGTTGGCATTTTAGATATGTGGAAAAAACACTCTTCTCCTTAGCAGATGTGCAGGGCTCCCACACATCAGCAAAAGTGAGCTCTTTCACAAACACAAAACCACATGATGCCACACAATTTTAAAAAAGGGTTAGGAACTTCTCTCTGTGTTTCTCCGAAGTAGAGCAGCTCATTGAAATAAATGGGCTCTGGGAAGGATCAGAGAGGAGGCATCTAAGAACTATACAAACATTTGTTACCTTCCTTGGTAAAAAGCCGCATGTGCTAGCATTGGAGAAAGACATAGGGTCTGATATTGATGTAGATGATTGGAGGGATTGGTCAATTAGGATTTATAAGAGCGTTCTGAACATCTCCATTGTGGGGGCAGGATTCAAGGTGCTTTCTCGCTGGTACTTAGTACCCGAGCATTTAATAAAAATGTACCCGGGTTTTGCACCTCTATGCTTCCAGGGATGCGGGCAGGTAGGCTTGATGTACGATATAGGTGGTCTTGTCACAAGATGAAGCTCTTCTGGATACGAGTTTATGCCCTGATATATTCTGTGACAATGATAACTGTTTTTAAGGATCCTAGAGTAGCTTTACCTAATTAAGCTGTTGCAGGTGTGCCCAGCAGGGGCGGACTGACAACTCATGGGGCCCCCGGGCAATAGGGAATCATGGGGCCCCTGTGTCCTTGCCCAAACTCAAAAAAGCCTATGAAAAAGGTACCAGGGGCATCTCATGGGGCCCCCTACTGATCCCAGGCCCTCGGGCAGTGCCCGAGTTTCCAAATGGTCAGTCCGCCCCTGGTGCCCAGACATACTTGGACTTTGATTCCTTTTATGGTCCTTGCAGCCAAGATAGCAACTGCAACTGCTTGGAAACATCTGATAGTCGATTTGGCAGTGATAAAGCACAAACTTACACCGAATATGACTAGTGAAAAATTGATTAGTGTCTTGCCAGATGCTTACAAAGGGTTTCAGAAAGTTTGGATTCAATGAATACAATATCTTCAACCTCCTTCTTCAGGGATAGGGCAGTGGTCATAATGGTTGTGAGATAGGGCAACCGGGTGGGGTCATGGCTTCTCTCTTTCCTTCTCTTCCATTTTCCCCTTTTCTTCCTTCTTCTCTTCCATTTCCCCCCTTTTTGCAATTCTTGCTTGGGGCTTGTCCCTATTAGTCTACGACAGCTCGCAGCCCACATTTACATTTTTTACTAATCATGAGCAATGTTGATGATATTTCCATCCCATGATATGCTTTGTGTTTATATGGACAAATCTGTTATCAACACCATGCTTACTTGTTGGTTTGTCCATTTCCCCGCCTGCGTCTTGGGCTTCCAATCGATCTTGTACTTGAGTAGTAACTATATGCCTGTTGTAGTTTTTCTTTTTCATTGTGCAAAATCTAACACAAATATTGAAACAGAAAAAAATAGGCTGCCCTACACACAGCACACAACCATGTAGATGTGACCCAAGTGAGCACCACAGCAGCCCCTCCTGAGTAGTTCTACTGGGACATTGCCCTTATGGAAAAAAAATATATTTGAAATATATTTTAAAAGTATTATTTCCAAATATATTGACATATATTTGAAATACTACAATTTTGGCTATATTTAGTAGATTTAAAAAAAAAAAAAAAAAAAAAAAAAAATAATATATATATATATATATATATATATATATATATATACACACTGTATTTTAAAATGTGTTTTTATTACAAAATATATGAAAAATATTTTTTTAAATACATTTCAAATATACTGTTTGTCTTTAAAAATACAAATCTGCATTTTTGGCATGCATTTACAAATATTTGTAAAAATATGTTAAAATGACTTTTCTATATGTTAAGAAAAATCTGAAGAATATTATTATTGAAATATATTTTGAAATATATTGCATATGGCCAAAATTGTAATATTTCAAATATATGTCAATATATTTGGGAAGAATATTTTTAAAATAAATTTCAAATATATTTGTCTTCCATGTGGGTGTTACCTTATTTGGATCTGTTTTTAGGCTTTATGTCATCTTCTTGTTATTACCATATGGATCTGTAATTGACATTATGTCATACTATGTGGCTCTGAACCAGGGGCGGACTGACCATTTGGAAACTCGGGCACTGCCCGAGGGCCCGGGGTCAGTGGGGTGCCCCATGAGATGCCCCTGATACCTTTTTCATAGGCTTTTTTGAGTTTGGGCAAGGACACAGGGGCCCCATGATCCCCTATTGCCCGGGGGCCCCATGAGTTGTCAGTCCGCCCCTGCTATGAACTGTTTAAGTGTCCAGTAAACGTCATAAAAAGCCATTGTAATGCTCTGTTGCTGACTATGTATGAGATATAACAAGAGTACATGCCTTTAGGACGTAGGGTATACAGCCAACAGCAGAGAAATGTATTCCTAAGTGCTGAGTGCAAACTTGATTGAAGCAGGAGCTGGTGGTGGCTAGCTGGAATAAAGTCTATGCTCTTGAAGGTGGTTATAGACCCCTAGTTAGAATGGGAGAAGATCAGCGCGAAGAAGTGAAGGTGATTTTGAATCCACCATCTGTGCATGTTGTACTGACATGGAGGTCTGCATTGAGAACCTGGGCTGGGAACTGGCTTAACAACCCAGTCCCTGGATGACTCATGTTACTGTAGGACACTAGCTAGAGGTTCAGCAGCTAGGTGGCACCTACAGGCTTTTATTGCTACAACATACAAAAGACATTTTAGCCAATTCTATTAACAGGTTGTGGAAGGCCCTTTTCTGTTCCAGTATGACTGTTCCCCCATGAACAAAGCACTCTATAAAGACATGGTTTGACCAGTTGTGTGTGAAGGAACTTGAGTGGCCTGCATAGAGCCCTAACCTCAACCCTTACCAAACCTGTTTGGGAAGAATTGGAACACTGATAGGATTAGTGCCAATGCCATCCAGCATCAGTATCTGACCTCACAAATGGGCATACATTTCCGCAGACACACTCAAAAATCTTGTGGAAAGCCTTTCTAGAGGAGTGGAGGATATTATAGCCATAAAGGAGTGTCAACTCCTTATTAATGGCCTTGGTTTTCAAATAGGACTGTCAACAAGCTCATATAGGTGTGCTCATAATGTGTCCACAGACCTTTGGCCATAGAATGTATAAACAAGGATCATGTCAAACTTTTCCTTGTGTGTACAACTCTTCCAACCAATGGCAGTACTGTCAGCACTAGTGCCAAAAGACATGTAATGGCAGGTAGAAGGGATATGGACAATGGGTGGACAGTAAGATTGGAGATATAGGAAGGACCAAGAGGAGGGAATAAATCCAAATCTAGAGGTCAAGAGCTGGAGGAGGCACACCCTTCATACCCAAAACCATCCTCCATTGGCCTTCTGATGTCTTCTTCACTCATTTCAAGAAGCCAGGGAAAACAAAAATTATACAGATTGAACTTGACATTTATGAAGATCACCCCTTCTGCCAAAGACAGGACCATGTACCGGGACTTCATATGTGCCACCAAGAAATAAAACAAATGTAGTAAAATTGCAATCTTTTATGTAATTTTCTGAAAAACAAGACACAAAGACACAATTAAAAATAATGAATCCATGTAAATAATTGGATTTGTAGTCTTAGGCATCTAAGACCGATGCCTTTCATGAAGGACTCACTTCATCAAGATCCACACATACAATAAATTGGTTACCCAGCCCTGCCTTTAGCAGAAAGGGTGATCTTTATATTTCTGTATCCATGTGGGCATGGTGTTCACTTCATTATTAATAATTTATGTTTTTATATAAGTGTTGGTACCACCAAAACACCTTCACACAGTTGTGGATTTCTTGAACTTCAACTTTAAACCTCTTTGACAGCTTTGATGTATCTCATGGGCTCTATTGGTGAGTTCCCTGGTTTACATATCAGCTGTAGCCATTATGAGGAGCTTCCACCATCCCTGCTGGATTTTATATTAAATTCATATAACTGAGAATGCAACAGAAGGAACTGGCAGGTAAATCTCCCTATTAGAGTATCCAAGACATGTAAGGCAGAACCTGGATAACACAGTACACGTGTCAAACACAAGGCCTAAGGGCAGAATCCAGGCCTCCAGGCCATTTCATGTGGCCCTCACCCCTCTCCTGCAGCTGCTGCACCACTCTCGTATCAACTTGACCTTGTCCCAGCAATTGGCAGCAGAGAGGAGGACAGAAGCACTCTGCCAGATCCTGCGCTTCTCCATGCAGCTGTGGAGAGGCTCATCTCTTTAGCATTCGGCAGCAGAGAGGAGGACAGAACTCCTCTGCCAGATAATGCACTTCTCCATACAGCTTCAGAGAGCCTCATCACTGCACCCCTCCCACCATCTCAGCAGTTAGCAGCAGAGAGGAGGACAGAACTTCTACAGATCCTGTGCGTCTGTCAGGGATCCTGGTGTGACCAGAAATGTGTGGACTGACACAGGGAAGTAGCAGGCTTCAGGAACACTGGCGTAGTCAGGGCTGGAGAGGTGGAATGGTCAGGCGTGCCGCAAGGTACTGTCAGGCACCGCCCGGCGGGATCTCTAATGACCCACAGAACAGGGTTCCCCAGGGCGCGGAGTCTAAGCCCCAGTCTGCCTTTTCACCAGAGCCCGATGGTGGGGATGGACTTGGCGTAGGACTGAGACCAGGTCGCAGCTGCTGAGTGCACCCAACTGTGGAAGAGGGGTCCGCCGAGGGTATATACCGGGGGAAAGCCTGCTGTGGAGGGGCTGGCAGGTTTGGACAGTAGTGACTGGATCCATGCGGGATGGATGGATCGTCTGGGTAGCGTCAGGCGTAGTCAGGCAGGCCAGGTCAGCAACGTGCAGTGAGGTACCGGAGGAGCACGCAGAGAATAGTCAGGGTCACAAGCCGGGTTCAGTAACTCATGGGCAGCGCAGTACAGAGGATCAGGCAGAAGGATGGTCAGGCAAGCCAGGGGTTCAACAGGAGATGGTCAGCAGAGGTCAGGAACAAAGCAGGGTCAGCAAATAGGCAGATAGGCAGGAACACAGGATACCAGGTACAGGGGCTCATGGGAAACATACACCAAGGCACTGACTGCAGGTCTGGCCATTCCTTAAATACACCTCCTGCAATCAGCCCCAGGTGGTGGCTGATTGCAGGAGTGAGCTTCTGGCTGCTGAGAGCATCCGCTGGTCAGCCCTGGTACTGCAGCCCACACGGCAGGTGAGTCCCACCACCAGTGCTGAGTCCATTCCTGACAGCTTCTCTGTGCAGCTGCAGCACCCCCTCATCTTCGCCTCCCCCGGCCTTAGCATTTGGAAGGCTGATTCCAGCCTCCTCTGATCCTCCTCCAGACCCTGCACGTTCTGCTTCCCAGCTTCCTCTCAGTAGCAGCTCAAGGTAAGGGGGGTGCACTGTGATGTAAGGGAGGGTGGGAGACTCCTGATTTCTGATAGTGGGGAGCTTTTGATATCTGATGTACGGGGGGGAGGGGGGTGCTCTGAATTTAGTCCTACAGATAATACTGGCCTTTTGAGGTCAACCATAATGCTGATGAGGCCCACAATGAAATTGAGTTCAACAGCCCTGACCCAGTAGGTGCTACCTATAATTACAATATTCCTGTTAGGTGGACTGGCCCTTTAAGACGTAACCTGTCGAAACAAAGTATGTAAAACATTATCATGTGCTGAAAAAAAAGAAATCATTTACATTAGGCAGACCATTTTCACGTGTTTATTTAAATAGCTGTAAAACAGATCGACTTCAAGACGAAAAATCAGCACGTTGAGGTTACTCGGTGTAAAATCTCCTTCTGGATGCGGCCCTCCTCCGGGGTGTATTTTATTAGCCGGCTTAAATACGCTAATGACTAATCAGGCTGTTTTAACAGGTTCTTTTTCCAGAATTAACTGCAGTTAAACAATTAAAAATAACTGTAAGATTTCATGGCCTTTCAGCTGCTTTCGCAGCGCCGTTAATTTAAGGTGTGCGCGCGAGAGCGCTGACTGCTCCCTTGTACGGTGACATCAGACGCTGGAACGCCGCCGCAATTAGCCGGTTCTTTCAAAGCGTCACATGAAAGATCCTGCTGGTGGGATCTGCAGGGTATTATTGTATTACTTGGTGATACCTGGGGCACTCCTTGCCCCCACCCCCGCACAGGACCGTCCGCCCTGAGCTGCATACTACCTGCCTTTCTCATTTGCCGCTCGTTACGGCGGCGGTGGCGGCGGCTGGTAACAATTATCCGACTGAGAAATTTGTACAGGTGAAGTGTCTCGTTTTACACATACTGTAACATTTTGGTCAGGGTTTCAGGAAACAAAAGACTAATTGTTTCAGCTCGTAGTTTATAAAGTGCGTTCAGAGCTGCAGAAATTTACGATGAAACTCGAAAAGGTCGTATTTCTGGAGCTGGGTATCCAGTTTACCTAATGGGGAGAGGCTGAGCCCTGGAAAAGATTTGGATTTTCTGAGATTCTGATCCCTCCAGATAGCACAATCTAAAACTGGAAACATTTTGCTCTTACCCCGACTGGAGGAAATATAAATTATACAGGAGATTATGGATTCCGAAAATACAATGTTAAAGGGCAAATGAAGCTGAACAATGAACAATTATGTTCGATGTACAATGTGCATCCTTCGGTCCTTCCTTCTTAAAAGTTCTATCCTTATATTACTCATATATATACATACAGTGAGGAACAGAAGTATTTGAACACCCTGCGATTTTGCAAGTTCTCCCACTTAGAAATCATGGAGGGGTCTGACATTCACATTGTAGGTGCATTCCCACTCTGAGAGACAGAATTTAAGAAAAAAATTCAGGAAATCACATTGTATGATTTGTAAAGAATGTATTTGTCTTGCACTGCTGAACAGAAGTATTTGAACACCTAAGAAACAGCAAGAATTCTGGCTCTCAAAGACCTGTTACTGCGCCTTTAAAAAGTCCACCTCTACTCCACTCATTAATCTAACTTAGTAGCACCTGTCTGAGCTCTTTAAAGACACCTGTCCACCCCACAGTCAGTCAGACACCAACTACTACCATGGGCAAGACCAAAGTGCTGTCAAAAGACACCAGAGACAAAATTGTGGACCTCCACAAGGCTGGAAAGGGCTACGGGGCAATTGCCAAGCAGCTTGGTGAAAATAGATCAACTGTTGGAGCAATTGTTAGAAAAAGGAAGAGGCTAAAGACGACTGTCAGTCTCCCTCGGACTGGGGCTCCATGCAAGATCTCACCTCGTGGGGTATCACTGATGATAAGAAAGGTTAGGAATCAGCCCAGAACTACAAGGGAGGAGCTGGTCAATGACATGAAGAGAGCTGGGACCACAGTTTCACAGGTCACTGTCGGTAGAACACTACGCCATCATGGTTCCAAATTCTGCATTGCACAGAAGGTTCCCCTGCTCCAGTCATCACATGTCCAGGCCCGTCTGAAGTTTGCCAATGACCATCTGGATGATCCAGAGGAGGCATGGGAGAAAGTCATGTGGTCAGATGAGACCAAAGTAGAACTTTTTGGTCTAAACTTCACTCATCGTGTTTGGAGGAAAAAGAAGGATGAGTTGCCTCCCAAGAACACCATCCCTACTGTGAAGCATGGGGGTGGTAACATCATGCTTTGAGGGTGCTTTGCTGCGAAGGGGACAGGACGACTGCACTGTATTAAGGAGAGGATGAATGGGGCCATTTATTGTGAGATTTTGAGCAACAACCTCCTTCCCTCAGTCAGAGCATTGAAGATGGGTCGTGGTTGGGTCTTCCAACATGACAACGACCCGAAGCACACAGCCAGGAGAACCAAGGAGTGGCTCCGTAAGAAGCATATCAAGGTTCTGGAGTGGCCTAGCCAGTCTCCAGACCTAAATCCAATAGAACATCTTTGGAGGGAGCTGAAACTCCGTGTTGCTCAGCGACAGCCCCGAAACCTGACAGATCTAGAGGAGATCTGTGTGGAGGAGTGGGCCAAAATCCCTGTTGCAGTGCAAACCTGGTCAAGGACTACAGGAAACGTCTGACCTCTGTAATTGCAAACAAAGGCTTCTGTACCAAATATTAACACTGATTTTCTCAGGGGTTCAAATACTTCTGTTCAGCAGTGCAAGACAAATACATTCTTTACAAATCATACAATGGGATTTCCTGAATTTATTTTTTTTTAATTCTGTCTCTCAGAGTGGGAATGCACCTACAATGTGAATGTCAGACCCCTCCAGGATTTCTAAGTGGGAGAACTTGCAAAATCGCAGGGTGTTCAAATACTTCTGTTCCTCACTGTATATATATACAATTGTGTTCAAAATAATAGCCGTGTGTTGAAAAAAGTGAATAAAGCTGAAAATCCTTCTAATAGCTTTTATTTCCATCCACACAAATGCATTGCGAACACGACACATTCTATTCCAAATCAAAACATGAAGAAAAATAGATCAAATTTGTGTCGTTCCTCTAAAAAAACTGAAGAAAAGTGAATATTAGACGGTTCAAAAAAATGGCAGTGTTTGTATTCTTCTTTACAAACTCAAACATTCACTATATAAACTGAGAAATGTTTGAAGATTTTGCTTTCCTTTGAATGACTTCATGAATATTTGGTTGTAGTCGCACTGTTTCTGAGAACTGCTGTACATCTGTGTTGCATGGAGTCCCCCAACTTCTGGCCCCTGTGATCAGGTATTCCAGCCCAGGATGATTGGACCACATTCCACAGTTCTTCTCTATTTCTTGGTTTTACCTCAGAAACGGCATTTTTGATGTCACCCCACAAGTTTTCTATTGGATGAAGATCCGGGGATTGGGCTGGCCACTCCATAACGTCAGTCTTGTTGGTCTGGAACCAAGATGTTGCACGTTTACTGGTGTGTTTGGGGTCGTTGTCTTGTTGGAACACCCATTTCAAGGGCATTTCCTCTTCAGCATAAGGTAGCATGACCTCTTCAAGTATTCTGATGTATTCAGACTGATCCATGATCCCTGGTATGCGATAAATAGGCCCAACATGTATGAGAAACATCCCCATATCATGATGCTTGCACCACCATGCTTCACGGTCTTCACAGTGTACTGTGGCCTGAATTCAGTGTTTGGGGGTCGTCTGACAAACTGTCTCCGCCCACTAGACCCAAAAAGAACAATCTTACTTTCATCAGTCCACAAAATGTTGCGTCATTTCTCTTTAGGCCAGTCAATGTGCTCTTTGGCAAATTGTAACCTCTTCAGCACACGTCTTTTTTCCAACAGTGGGACTTTGCGGGGGCTTCTTGCAGATAGCTTGGCTTCACATAGGCGTCTTCTAATTGTAACAGTCCTCACAGGGAACGTCACACCTTCTTTCATCTTCCTGGAGCTGATTGTTGGCTGAGTCCGCACCATTTTGGCTATTCTTCTATCCATTTGAATGGTAGTTTTTTGCTTTCTTCCACGTCTTTCAGGTTTTGGTTGCCATTTTAAAGCATTTGCGATCATTTTAGCTGAGCAGCCGATCATTTTCTGCACTTATTTATATGTTTTCCCCTCTCCAATCAACTTTTTAATCAAGGTACGCTGTTCTTCTGAACAATGTTTGGAACGACCCATTTTCCTCAGAATTTCAGAGAGAAATGCACTGTAATCAGCATGTACAACATTTGCTGCCTTCCTTCCATAAATAAGGGCAATAATTGCCACCTGTTTATCAAAGAATGAATGACGTCACTAATAGAACTGCACACTGCTATTATTGTGAACACGCCCCTTTCAATGAGTGATTCAATGACACAGAATCAGCAGCATGCATGTCATGACTGTTGGGTCTGTTGGATTTCTATTACTCTACTACACCTGCTAGGAAATTATTTGCCATGTAGAAATATCATTTCCACCAAAAACAGTGATTGATCCGGTTAGTGATGTCTGACTGCTATTATTTTGAACACAACTGTATATATATACACTATATTGCCAAAAGTGTTGGGCCGCTGGCCTTTCCACACACTGAACTTTAATGGCCCCCCAGTCTTAGTCCGTAGGGTTCAATATTGAGTTGGCCCCGCCCTTTGCAGCTATAACAGCTTCAACTCTTCTGGGAAGGCCGTCCAAAAGGTTTAGGAGGGTGTCTATGGGAAGGTTGGACCATTCTTCCAGAAGCACATTTGTCAGGTCAGGCACTGATGTCGGGGGAGGAGGCCTGGCCTGCAGTCTCCACTCTAATTCATCCCAAAGGTGTTCTATGGGGTTGAGGTCAGGACTCTGTGCAGGACAGTCAAGTTCCTCCACCCCAAACTGGCTCCTCCATGTCTCTATGGACCTTGCTTTGTGCACTGGTGTGCAGTCATGTTGGAACAGGAAGGGGCCATCCCCAGACTCTTCCCACAAAGTTGGGAGCATGAAATTGTCCAAAATGTCTTGGTATGCTGACGCCTTAAGAGTTCCCTTCACTGGAACTAGGGGGCCAAGCCCAACCCCTGAAAAACAATCATAACCACCCCTCCACCAAACTTTACACTTGGCACAATGCAGTCAGGCAAGTATCATTATCCTGGCAACCGCCAAACCCAGACACGTACTTTGGATTGACAGACAGAGAAGTGGAACTCATTACTCCAGAGAACAAATCTCCACTGCTTAGTGGCGGCGTGCTTTACACCACTGCATCCGACGCTTTGCATTGCACTTGGTGATGGAAGGCTTGGATGCAGCTGCTCGGCCATGGAAACCCATTCCATGAAGCTCTCTACACACTGTTGTTGTGCTCATCTGAAGGCCACACCAAGTTTGGAGGTCTTTAGCTATTGACTCTGCAGACAGTTGGTGACTTTTGCGCACTGTGCGCTTCAGCCTGCGCTGACCCCGCCCTGTCATGTGACGTGGCCTACCACTGGTGGCTGAGTTGCTGTTGTTCCCAGTTGCTTCCACTTAGTTATAATCCCACTAACAGTTGAGCGTGGTATATTTAGTAGCCAGGAAATGTCACGGATGGACTTATTGCCCAGGTGACCACCTATCACGGGACCACGCTTGGAGTCACTGAGCTCCTGAGAGCGACCCATTCTTTCACCAATGTTTGTAGAAGCAGTCTGCATGCCTAGGGGCTTGATTGTATACACCTGTGTCCATGGAGGGGATAGGAACACCTGAATCACATGATTTGTGCAGAGATTACTGAGCCAGTTACATCTCTCTCTGTACCAAAGCTTGCATTCTAATGTCCCCTCTACAGTCACACTATTATTATTTTACATTTATATAGCTCTGACCAGGGGCGGACTGACAACTCATGGGGCCCCCGGGCAATAGGGGATCATGGGGCCCGTGTCCTTGCCCAAACTCAAAAAAGCCTATGAAAAAGGTACCAGAGGCATCTCATGGGGCCCCCTACTGACCCCGGGCCCTCGGGCAGTGCCCGAGTTTCCAAAAGGTCAGTCCGCCCCTGGCTCTGACTTATACTACAATGTTGTACAGAGAACACTGAGCCAGTCACCTCCACGCCTTTACCAAAGGAGCTTACACTCTAATGCTCCCACCACAGTTACACACTATTATCATTTTACATTTATATGGCTCTGACATATACCGCAGTGCTGTATGGTGAACACTCAGCAACTTGTTTAGAGGAAGCCACAGCGTCTTCACCAGAGGAGCTTACACTCCAATGTCCCACCACAGTCACACACTATTGTTATATCACATTATTAGACATTATTATCACACAGCAAAAATCAATAAAAAAATCATGAGGTCCTCCCCAAAAAATTATCCCAGAACCTTATTCAAGCATGCAGTTGGATGCATGGCCACCTCTCCTGAGCCATACCATGCCACATGCCTTCAATATGGGGGTACATTGCCATGTTGAGGAGGACAAGGATCTCTTCCCCACAACCCTAGCCTGGTGGTTGTGGGGTCTGTGGATGGGGTGCTTATCGGAATTTGGAAACTTAGCAAGAATCTGCTGCCCAGATCAGGGCTGGATCCAGCCTATCTTATCTGGGGGTGCAGTATAAAAAGTCAGGGTGCATAATGTCAACAGTGTGACAGTGATGAAAGGAACCGGTATTCCCTGTTCACCCGCATGCTTCTGTACTACAAGTCACAACCTGGAAATAACATTTGACAGGTAGTGCAGAGGTGGTGAAGGCATGAACAGGGAGCACTAAGCTGGCATTAGATTAGGACATTTAACAGAGCCTGTGCCTCCTTATATCAAGTGTTCCTAACAGAGTTCCCCCTTGCATGAGGTGTCCATATTGAAGTCCCCCCTTACATCAACTGCCCCAATTGCCCCATCAGAGTGCCCCCTTGCATCAGGTTTCCCCATCAGAGTGCCCCCTTACATCAGTTGTCCCTATCAGAGCCCCCTCTTACATCAACTGCCCAATCAGAGTGCCCCCTTGCATCAGGTGTCCCTATCAGAGTCCCCTCTTACATCGACTGCCCCATCAGTGTGCCCCCTTATATCAATTGCCCCCATCAGAGTGCCCCCTTACATAAGATGTCCCCATCAGAGTGCCCCCTTACATCAGATGTCCCCATCAGAGTGCCCCCTTACATCAGGTGTCCCCATCAGAGTGCCCCCTTACATCAGGTGTCCCCATCAGAGTGCCGCTTATGTCAATTGTCTCCATCAGAGTGCCCCCTTACATCAGATGTCCCCATCAGAGTGCCCCCTTACATCAGATGTCCCCATCAGAGTTCCCTCTTACATCAGATGTCCCCATCAGAGTGCCCCCTACATCATTTGTCCCCATCAGAGTTACCCTTATGTCAGTTGTCTCCATCAGAGTGCCCCCTTACATCAGTTGTCCCCATCAGGGTGTCCCCTTACGTCAATTGCCCCCATCAGAGTGCCCCCTAACATCGGGTTTCCCCATCAAAGTGCCCCCTTACATCAGTTGCCCCCATTAGAGTCCCCCTTATGTCAATTGCCCCCATCAGACTACCCCTTACATCAGTTGTCACTATCAGAATATACCTTTATGTCACTTGTCCCATCAGAGTCCCCCTTGCATCAGGTGTCCCTATCAGAGTCCCCCCTTACATCAACTGCCCCATCAGTGTGCCCCCTTATACAATTGTCCCCATCAGGGTGTCCCCTTACATCAATTGCCCCCATCAGAGTGCCCCTTAGGTCAATTGTTCCCATCAGAGTGCCCCCTTACACCAGTTGCCTCTATCAGAGAATCCCCTTATGTCAATTGTTCCCTTCAGAGTTCCCCCTTACATCATGTGAACGAGCAAAAACCTACAGTGTCCAAAATTGTCCATAGAGTAGGTGATGTTTGAAAAGTCTTTACAGATCGCTAGTTCAGTTAACTGTGAAGGATGACACTAGAAATATTCCTCTCACTCTGATATTTGTGGTGATAATCAACATGGTTTACATACAAGCATGTGCCCTACATGCACAGTTACATGTGAGCATGAGCAGGGTTACTTTTTTTTATTATTATAATTTGTACAGATTTTTTTTATTATTATTTAATTATTTATTATTATTATTATTGTTAATAAGTATTATTAATAATAAAGTTAAATTAAAAAAAATAAAAAAGTGATTAAAAATCATAAAAATATTATTATTATTAATAAAAATAATAATAATAGAATTTTTATGGTTTTTAATCACTTTTTTATTATTATTTTTTCTTTATTTAACTTTATTGCTACCACAAGGGGGCTAGCAAGCATCGGAAGGTGACAGATTCTCTTTATGGAGATCTCATGGGTCCCAAAGTCTCCTCTGCCCTCTGTTGCAGCTGATCAAGCAGAAGACCGCTCTTGAAGCACTGTGCAGCAGCTGATTGATAATTATAAAGTCGCTCCCATTAACATTCACTCTGCACATGGACACAGAGAAACAAACAGCTATTTCTTCAGCATAACAAAAGGTAGGAATCTGCAACAACGTTTGTTATAGAGCCCATTCACACTCGTGTAACTTGTCATCAGGGGCGGACTGACAACTCATGGGGCCCCCGGGCAATAGGGGATCATGGGGCCCCTGTGACCTTGCCCACACCCAAAAAACCCTATAAAACAGTGGTTCTCAAGCTTCCTAATGCCGTGACCCTTTAATACAGTTCCTCATGTTGTGGTGACCCCCAACCATAAAAGTATTTACCCAGTAATTATAATTCATGAAGTGTCGTTTTACCTCCAATACTGCTGCTTTCAGCACAGTAGCTGCTTTTAACAGAGTAGCTGCTTTCTACACAGTAGCTGCTCTTTACACATCGGAAATATGTTTTTTCCGATGGTCTTAGGCGACCCCTGTGAAAGGGTTTTTCGACCCCCAAAGGCGTCGCGACCCACAGGTTGAGAACCACTGCTATAAAAAGGTACCAGTGGCATTTCATGGGGCCCCCAACTGACCCTGGGCCCTTGGGCAGTGCCCGAGTGCTCAAATAGTCAGTCCGCCCCTGCTTGTCATGCGACTTAGGGGTCCAAAGTCACATGACAGGTCGCACCCAATGAGTACCATTAATATATGTACGACTTCAAGTCAAAGTGACTTAAAAGTAGTTCCTGCACTACTTTGGTCCGACTTTCATGCGACTTGAGGGCCATAGACTTCAATGTAAACCCTCCAAAGCCACACCTGAATGATATACATGCGACTTATGTGCGACTTTGTACAGCACAATCACCCTTGGTCAAAGCCAAAGTCGCACCAAAGACGCACTCATCCAAAGTCGCAACAAAGACGTTGCCAAAGTCGCAACAAGTCACACTGTAAAGTCGCAATGAAAATCGCATGCTTTTGAAATCATAATCCTTGCAATGCACATAGATCAGCCAAAGGGGAATGTTTTTTCTCAACAAAAATGGAGTTTCTCTTTAGATCATACAAATACACAAAACTCTGGAGGTGAGATCCCCGGCTCCATCTTATTTCAGTCCATTCATCATCTTTCTGACATCTGCAGGTCTGACCGACGGGACCACCACCGCTAAACGCAGCACCCCACCGCTGTCGTGGGGGCTGCAGACAACCCGGCAATGTTGTTTTAAATATCCCCGAAGCCAGGAAGACCCCTCAGATGAGAAGATACGTTCGGCGCGCAGGAACAGAGACGGCGGAGTTGAGAAATTGAGGTTGGCGGGTTGGGGTAGGCGGTCTGAGCCAGCGCAGGAGAGCGTCTTGTGCAGAGGCGACAGAACAATGCGTCTCTGTTCCAGCTGGCCAGACAAATTGGAAACAGGGAAGGTGCGGAAAGAAAAACTTGTGAATGAATAAAAGATTTCCCATTTCCAATTCCAGGCTGACCCTTTTCATCCTCCAACAGATATATTATTCCAATTTTTTTTTTCAGGACGAGAGATCTCAATTATTGGCTGGAGGCGTGCCACGCGGTGAGCTGTTCTGTAACATGTCACACCGGGGGGGGGGGGGGTCAGCTGACAAAGGAAATATGGGAGATGTGCTAATGGGGGATTGGCTGCATCTCTAGGAGGCTTCGATTGGTGAGAAAACGACATGAGGTCAGAGTATGGAGGTGTCAGGGTGTCAGGGTAAGTACGCTCCGATGTGATAAGAAGACAAGAATCCTGGACCAACCAATCCAAAACGTCTTTTACTGGGTAGCCAGGAGCCGGCTGGACAAAAATCAGTACCCCGGCTCAGTAGTACCTCCAGTTCAGTAATACCCCCAGCTTATTAGTACCCCCACTCAGCAGATCCCCAGCTCATTAGTACCCCCACTCAGCAGATCCCCAGCTCATTAGTACCCTTGTTCAGCAGAGCCCCAGCTCATTAGTACCCCCACTCAGCAGAGCCCCAGCTCATTAGTACCCCCACTCAGCAGAGCCCCAGCTCATTAGTACCCCCGCTCAGCAGAGCCCCAGCTCATTAGTACCCTTGTTCAGCAGATTTCCAGCTCATTAGTTCCCCAGCTCAGCAGATCCCTACCTCATTAGTAACCCAGCTCAGCAGATTCCCAGCTCATTAGTACCCTTGTTCAGCAGACCCCTAGCTCATTAGTACCCCCCCCTCTCAGCAGATTCCCAGCTCATTAGTTCCCCAGCTCAGCAGACCCCCAGCTCATTAGTACCCCAGCTCAGCAGAGCCCCAGCTCATTAGTACCCTTGTTCAGCAGATATTCAGCTCATTCGTACCCTCGCTCAGCAGAGCTCCAGCTCATTAGTACCCTTGCTCAGCAGATCCCTGGTCCAGTACTACCCCCACTCAGCAGAGCCCCAGCTCATTGGTACCATTGTTCAGCAGATCCTCAGCTCATTAGTACCCCTGCTCAGCAGATCCCTGGCTCAGTACTACCCCTGCTCAGCAGATCCCTAGCTCATTAGTACCCCCCCCCCACTCAGCAGAGCCCCAGCTCAATAGTACCCTTGTTTAACAGATCCTTAGCTCATTAGCACCCCCATTCAGCAGAGCCTCAGCTCATTGGTACCCCTGCTTATCAGATCCTTAGCTCATTAGCACCCTTGTTTAGCAGATCCCTGGTTCAGTAGTACCTAAACTCAATAATACCCCCAGCTCATTAGTACCCCAGTTCAGCAGATGCCCAGATTAGTATTACCCCTGCTCAGCAAATCCTCAGCTTTTTAGTACCCTTGCTCAACAGATCCCTGGCTCAGTAGTAACCCCAGCTCTTCAGATTCTTCAAGTTTTTCCCTGCTGAAGTTATTAGAAAAAAATGGAATGCATCTTTCAAAAACACATATTGCGTTTTTGATGCGTTTTTAATGAGTTTTGGTGCGTGTGTGAAATGTGGACACATGACTCAAAATGTGCGTTTTTAATGCATTTTTATGTGTTTTGGGTGCATTTTCTGGTTGCCTGACTCCCAGCATGCATCTGTGAAATACAGACATGTAATTCAAAAAGCGCACCATAAACGCAGTTGTGGTGTGTTTTTAGTGTGCTTGTAATGTGTTTTCTGGTTGCCTGACTCCCAGCATGCATCTGTAAAACATAGACACGTGACTCATGGTCCATTTTGTGATGCATTTTCCATTGATTTCAATGGGAGGTTTGTTTTGGGTGCATTTTGGAAACAAGCCACCAAAGATGCTGCATGCAGGACTTTACAAAACGCAGCACACTGGTGTGAGAAGTTCCATTGGATTTCAAGAGGAATATTTTTATTGCATTTTGCTTGCGTTTTAGGGACCAGTCCACATCAGAACTGGTCCTAAACCAACAACATCAGTGCGGGAAACTCATGCTACACCCGTGTTTCCCGCGCCACTTTGAAAATGCACTGCGGTTGCGTTTTTTTGACAACCCAAATACAGGTTGCAAATGCAGTGCATTTGCCTGCACCGGATCACATGGTACTTCTGTACCATGTGATCCTGTTGCAGTGAGTTTCCCAAAGTAGTGCATGTACTACTTAAGGCACGATGCTGTGCGATTTCAGCCCATTCGCACTGCACAGAACTGCATGAGAATCGCTGTGCGATCCAGTGCGATCCAGTGCGATTCCTGGTGGGAACCGGCCCTAAAGCAGGGCAAAAGCTCAGCAAAAGTGAATCAGTATGAAAGGGCCCTAAAGCTGGCCATACACTATACAATCTGATGCAATCCTAGAACTACAGAGCACCTCCCCCCTTCTTCACAGGGGGAAGGTGTTCTGTAGCTCACAGAACAGAACCACTGACAGCGGGTTCACACTATGTGGTGCGGGACACTGCATGTAATTCACACAGGAATCGCACTGCATTCCTGTGCGAATTACATGCAAATGTCTGTGCGGTGCAATTTGAGCCATGCATTTGTATGGCTCAAATAGCATCACATCCGCACCGAGAAAGTGCAAGACTCCTTTTTAAATCCGTACCTGAATGAGTGAGAACACCCATGCAATGCGATTTCTGGCAATCGCATCGCGTTTTGGAATCTTTTTTGGGGCGTCATTCATTTAATATTGACACTCTGATCGCATGAACGTGATGCGATTGCAATATGGTGCGGGAAATGCACAGGATTCGCAACGTTTCCCGCACCGCATTAGTGTGAACCAGAGCTCAGAGCTGGCAACTTTGTTTGAAATATCAGTTCAGTGCACAGAAAGCTTCAAGGATTTCAGGCAGGATCAAGAGGTGTGATTCTGTACATACAGAAAATATTCTTACACTGGAAAAAGAAGGTTAATGCAGCCATTATTTATTTCAGGTACTTATATAGCGCCGTCAATGTACGCAGCACTTTACATATATATTGTACATTCACATCAGTCCCTAACCCTCAAGGGACGTACAATCTAAGGTCCCTAACCCTCAATGGGTACAATCTAAGGTCCCTAACCCTCAAGGGGTGTGCAATCTAAGGGCCCTAACCCTCAAGGGTCGTACAATCTAAGGTCCCTAACCCTCAAGGGTCGTACAATCTAAGGTCCCTAACCCTCAAGGGGCGTACAATCTAAGGTCCCTAACCCTCAAGGGGCGTACAATCTAAGGTCCCTAACCCTCAAGGGGCGTACAATCTAAGGTCCCTAACCCTCAAGGGGCGTACAATCTAAGGACCCTAACCCTCAAGGGGCGTACAATCTAAGGTCCCTAACCCTCAAGAGGCGTACAATCTAAGGTCCCTAACCCTCAAGGGGCGTACAATCTAAGGTCCCTAACCCTCAAGGGGCGTACAATCTAAGGTCCCTAACCCTCAAGGGGCGTACAATCTAAGGTCCCTAACCCTCAAGGGGTGTACAATCTAAGGTCCCTAACCCTCAAGGGGCGTACAATCTAAGGTCCCTAACCCTCAAGGGGCGTACAATCTAAGGTCCCTAACCCTCAAGAGGCGTACAATCTAAGGTCCCTAACCCTCAAGGGGCGTACAATCTAAGGTCCCTAACCCTCAAGGGGCGTACAATCTAAGGTCCCTAACCCTCAAGGGGCGTACAATCTAAGGGCCCTAACCCTCAAGGGGCGTACAATCTAAGGGCCCTAACCCTCAAGGGTCGTACAATCTAAGGTCCCTAACCCTCAAGGGGCGTACAATCTAAGGTCCCTAACCCTCAAGGGGCGTACAATCTAAGGTCCCTAACCCTCAAGGGGCGTACAATCTAAGGTCCCTAACCCTCAAGGGGCGTACAATCTAAGGGCCCTAACCCTCAAGGGGCGTACAATCTAAGGGCCCTAACCCTCAAGGGGCGTACAATCTAAGGGCCCTAACCGTCAAGGGGCGTACAATCTAAGGGCCCTAACCCTCAAAGGGCGTACAATCTAAGGTCCCTAACTCTCAAGGGGTGTACAATCTAAGGTCCCTAACCCTCAAGGGGCGTACAATCTAAGGTCCCTAACTCTCAAGGGGTGTACAATCTAAGGTCCCTAACTTACATACATACACATACTAGGGCCAATTTAGACAGGAGACAATTCACCTACCAGCATGTCTTTGGAGGGTGGGAGGAAACCGGAATACCTGGAGGAAACCCACACAGGCACAGGGAGAACATGCAAACTCAAAGCAGGTGGTGCCATGGTGGGGATTTGAACCAACGACCCCAGTACTGCCAGTGCAGTAATTCAGTGTGAGACTTCCTGTAATAAAGACGGCTCACTGCTGCTCTCTGTCCATGTGCAGGGGGACTGGTCTTGTCTCCACCCCCTCTTGTAGTTTTTTTGTAGTAGGTGGAGTCTGCTGGGCCCCTCCCACGGCTCTGCTCTATGTTCAGCACAGTGATGATGTCAACTCTATTTTTCCAAAGTAATATCTGGGTTTGCAAAGACATTTGGTGCACACAAAGTGGATGTACAGTCCCGTCCTTTCTGGCTATTGAGGAATATGTCTGAATAAATTCCCGACATGTCACAATATACAGCAACAGTATAATGTCTTCAGAAAATCATTATAAAGCCACCTTTGAGCTCCAGTCAAGGACTTTGCACTTCCGAACATACAAGATAGTCATTGATCCGCCTGGGGATTGGCTCCCTGAGATGATGTCATCAGCAGCGCTGGTGCTAGACTACTTTGCGCCCTCAGCAGGGCCAGCTGCTGGTCCCCCCCCCAAAGAAAAAAATTGAAAACAGTAGTAAATATTACATCACAAAACATGAAACTTCTAGATTTCTTTTAATTTGCACAAATAAGACCCCACCGGCACCAATATTAAAGCGGAGTTCCACCCAAAAGGGGAAGTTCCTCTTTAAAGATTGGTCCCCCGCACCCCATTAAGGATTGGCGCTTTTGGGGAGCAGGGGTGATGGGTATCCGAATTTGACAGCAGGTACCAGCTCCCATGCGGAAGTTGTCCTCCCCCCCTCCCTCCCTGAAGTCTTGTGGGACATGTGACAGGTCCCAGAGGATGACGGGGCCATTCAGGAAGTGCAGCGCTGCTACTCGCACATGCGCAGCCCCTTTCACCAGCTGTCCTGTATTCCAGGAGGCCGGCATCTTCAGTGTGGGCACCCGGCTGTGACAGCTTGCGGCTTCACATCCGGGTGCCCACACTGAAGATGCTGGCGCCTGGAATACAGGATGGCCGGGGAAACGGGCTGCGGGGGACACACCGCGGGACCGAGGGACAGGTAAGTGGCTGTTTTTTAAAAGTCAGCAGCTACAGTTTTTGTAGCTGCTGACTTTTATTTTTTTTAAAGAGTGAGTGGAACTCCGCTTTAAAGACACAATCAGTGTCATGGACGGACTGTATCTGTGGCTGGAAGTGGCAGGGTGACGGTTGCACTGAATGGAGGAGGATGGATCCACCCTCTGACAGATCCCACATCCACAGATCCCAGGCTGGAATTCCCCAGGCAATGGGGGGAGGTAAAACGCTGTGACAGCAGGCATCTGAGCTGAGTGATCTCACACAGTGACAGATCCGACACAACACCCCACCACCAACACTGACACAGATCAGCAGGCCCAGCAGGCACTAGAAGAGCAGGCTGTGGGATGGTGATGATGTCATCACTCACTGACACATTACACATGTGATGGATGGTCGGGTCACACAGACACGTGACATCAGAGTCAGACATTACCTTCCTCCACCAGCAGTGATGAATGGGAAGAGAAGGGCTGAAACGCCACAGTGATCAGCAGTTGCCACCCGGCTTGCAGCAAGGGACTGAGTCTGAGAGGAACACTGGGAGAAGCTGCAGCTCAGCTGCTACACTTGCCCCAGGCACTGGGCATCTTCCTCTGTCCTTTCTTCCTCCCCTCTGCCGCCCCTCCTCTCAGCTGAAATATCATTCATGACATGTCGGCGTCCCACAGAGAGACAGTGCCAGCCTGTGCTCTGCCCAGGCACCCCTAGGTGGCACTGTGCCCTAGGAAGTCGCTTAGTTTGCCTAGTGGAAGCACAAACCCTGGTCATCAGGCTGCTGCAGACGGGGGGGGGGGGGGAAGCGTTTCCTCAGTCTCCTCTCCCCAGGGATCAGACGGCAACATTGTAATTTTGTAGCAAGTCGCAAGGTGAGAAGCGGCAGCAGGGGCTGATCTGTGTCAGACATTTGTGAACACAGCCAAGAGCTACTCAGGCACCAGAATTTACATGATTTTTCCATTTCTGCGCTGGTATCTCAGTCCAGGAAGTAGATGGTGACCCTGGATGATGCCTGAGCAGAAATGGTGCTTCTTTCCTGGAAAAAAAGTTCAATGAAGGCATTGTCGGGGGTGGGGTATTATGATCTCTGGGAGAGGTAATTAATACCTGGAAGGGTTACACTGACACATTACTCAGCATGCTGCACTTAACTTGCAATAAAATATCTGTCGTTAACAGTTTCCCATGTTAATAGAAGCAGCAAATCTTCTTGACCCCCCCCCCCCCGTTTCTTGGCATTCTTTTCTGCAGGAAAGGAGGACTACATGACCCAGCAAGCCCTCTATACTATTGATGTGATGGCTCTGCGGGCTGCGGGTTGTATGATTGGCTTATTAGGCAGAAGTGTGTGTGACCTCCAGATAGAAATGTCCTGGAACGGCTGCCAGCTCCCTTCCGCTCCCTCTGCACTCGGATACTATACATCAGACTGACGCGTTTTTGGCCCCAGCCATGGCTCCCTCTCCAGCAATCTGTGCGGGGGAAATTGACGACGGATTTCAGGGACGGATCTTGACCTCTCCCGTCCTCTGCGCTCAATTATTCTTTCAGTTCAAATTTAAAGGGAGGCTCCAGCTCCATTCACATCAACCGTCTCCTCATTTACTGCAAGATTCAACTCCGGCCTTCCCTTCAGTCTTGCACAGTTGTAGCGGCTCCTCTCCTGGACTGAAACGGCTTTCTCTGATTTCAGCGCACACTGTGAGCTTCTCACCATGTGCATTAGAAGCCACAGCTCTGCCTCCTTTCCTGGCTGAAGGGCGTCCAGCATCATCTAGCTTGACTGTCCCAGCTTTTTATGGCTAGCTTCAAGTGTAGTATCTGTCCTTATCAGTGTCCAGTAGGGGCGCTCTGCCTCATTTCCAGGATGGGGGTGCAAAGCATCATCTAGCTTGACTGTCCCAGCTTTTTTGGCTAAGATCAAGTGTAGTATCTGTTCTTAACAGTGTCCAGTAGGGGCGCTCTGCCTCATTTCCAGGATTGGGGGGCGCCCAGCATCATCTAGCTTGACTGTCCCAGTTTTTATGGCTAGTTTCAAGTGTAGTATCTGTTCTTAACAGTGTCCAGTAGGGGCGCTCTGCTTCATTTCCAGGATGGGGGGCGCCCAGCATCATCTAGCTTTACTGTCCCAGTTTTTATGGCTAGCTTCAAGTGTAGTATCTGTCCTTATCAGTGTCCAGTAGGGGCGCTCTGCCTCATTTCCAGGATGGGGGTGCAAAGCATCATCTAGCTTGACTGTCCCAGCTTTTTTGGCTAAGATCAAGTGTAGTATCTGTTCTTAACAGTGTCCAGTAGGGGCGCTCTGCCTCATTTCCAGGATGGGGGTGCAAAGCATCATCTAGCTTTACTGTCCCAGTTTTTATGGCTAGGATCAAGTGTAGTATCTGTCCTTATCAGTGTCCAGTAGGGGCGCTCTGCCTCATTTCCAGGATGGGGGGCGCCCAGCATCATCTAGCTTGACTGTCCCAGTTTTTATGGCTAGCTTCAAGTGTAGTGTCTGTTCTTATCAGTGTCCAGTAGGGGCGCTCTGCCTCATTTCCAGGATGGGGGTGCAAAGCATCATCTAGCTTGACTGTCCCAGCTTTTTTGGCTAAGATCAAGTGTAGTATCTGTCCTTATCAGTGTCCAGTAGGGGCGCTCTGCCTCATTTCCAGGATGGGGGGCGCCCAGCATCATCTAGCTTGACTGTCCCAGTTTTTATGGCTAGCTTCAAGTGTAGTATCTGTTCTTATCAGTGTCCAGTAGGGGCGCTCTGCCTCATTTCCAGGATGGGGGTGCAAAGCATCATCTAGCTTGACTGTCCCAGCTTTTTTGGCTAAGATCAAGTGTAGTATCTGTCCTTATCAGTGTCCAGTAGGGGCGCTCTGCCTCATTTCCAGGATGGGGGGCGCCCAGCATCATCTAGCTTTACTGTCCCAGTTTTTATGGCTAGCTTCAAGTGTAGTGTCTGTTCTTATCAGTGTCCAGTAGGGGCGCTCTGCCTCATTTCCAGGATGGGGGGCGCCCAGCATCATCTAGCTTGACTGTCCCAGTTTTTATGGCTAGCTTCAAGTGTAGTATCTGTCCTTATCAGTGTCCAGTAGGGGCGCTCTGCCTCATTTCCAGGATGGGGGTGCAAAGCATCATCTAGCTTGACTGTCCCAGCTTTTTTGGCTAAGATCAAGTGTAGTATCTGTCCTTATCAGTGTCCAGTAGGGGCGCTCTGCCTCATTTCCAGGATGGGGGGCGCCCAGCATCATCTAGCTTGACTGTCCCAGTTTTTATGGCTAGCTTCAAGTGTAGTATCTGTTCTTATCAGTGTCCAGTAGGGGCGCTCTGCCTCATTTCCAGGATGGGGGGGCGCCCAGCATCATCTAGCTTGACTGTCCCAGTTTTTATGGCTAGCTTCAAGTGTAGTATCTGTTCTTATCAGTGTCCAGTAGGGGCGCTCTGCCTCATTTCCAGGATTGGGGGGCGCCCAGCATCATCTAGCTTGACTGTCCCAGCTTTTTTGGCTAAGATCAAGTGTAGTGTCTAAAAAGAAAAAGAACAGTGAGCGCTGGTCCTAAAAGCAGCTAAGCACTCTAAGCAACCGATAAATACTTAAACAGAATAACATAAAAATAGTGCAGCGCTGAGGGTAGTGATCATAAAACAGATATGAGTCCACTGTAAGTCCAGTTCATAAAAACGTGTCAAGTGACAAGTGGGGATTCAATGTTGGTGATCCGTGAGGAAGCGGCTGAAAAACGCACTCACCAGAAAGAAGACGCATAAACGCAGTATGCATCCAGAGCTCATGGATCCTCAATCCAGAAGAGAATAAAGCTGGTCCGGTTACAGGAAAATGGGTCCCTCCTATATGGATGCAGCAACAGATCCTCCTCCTCCCAGTTAGGTGTAGGATTCCAAAGTCAGTGTTCCGCAAGCAAAGTGCTCCTGCTCCCCGTTGTATCCGGCCAGGTCTTCCTCGGTGAAGAGGCGGACAGGTTTGCGCTCCTCCGGCTCCCCCCACACCAGAGCACACAGCAAGCCACCGAGCAGCAGCACGGAGCACCGTGCACTTGTTAGGCACACAGTTAACCCCTTGATTGCCCTTCTGATTACCCTGTCACCCATTATTGCCTTTAGTACATTGTTAGTGTACAGTAATACCACTGATCACTGTATTAGTGTCACTAGTAATGTCAGTTAATCAGTTAGTGCCAGATTGCCCGCCACACTATCACAGTCTCACCAGGGGCGGACTGACCATTTGGAAACTCGGGCACTGCCCGCGGGCCCGGGGTCAGTAGGAGGCCCCATTAGATGCCCCTGATACCTTTTTCATAGGCTTTTTTGAGTTTGGGCAAGGACACAGGGGCCCCATGATCCCCTATTGCCCGGGGGCCCCATGAGTTGTCAGTCCGCCCCTGAGTCTCACTATAACAGGGTTGCCAATCGTCAGTTAGTCCCCGGTCACACTGGGTGTGAATTGTGAATTACAGCGGTCACATCGGTGCGTTTCAGACTTGGTCTCTAACGTAGTGCATGCATAACTTTTGGTGCGATTTGCATAGACATCTGTGTCAGATGTCTCGCAAATCGCACCTCAAAATCGGCATGTCACCCGACTTATCTATTTATTTGCTGTAGCGCTGCACTTCCTATTTTTATTTTGTATTTACAGAAAGGCTCTGTGGTTCCTTTTAGTGCAATAGCTGCTCACACTGTGCGCTCGCTAGCCCACACACATACATGTCAGTATTTCTGTGCTCAAAGCGGTACATTTTTTTGCATGGAAATATGTAGTTTTTTTATTGTAGGCCTGTAATTCTTAGGAATAACTCACTGAAATCTGTCTGAACAAGAGTCTAGTAAACATCCCGGGGATGATAAAACTTGAAACACGAAATCATAAATTATAATTTAATAAATAATCATAAAAATAATAATATAATAATAATACATTTAATTCAATAATATAATCAAACCAAAAACACTGAAATTTGAAATATAGCGCCAAGTTCGCACATCGCTGAGCAAAGTCGCAGAATCGTTTTCAGTGTCTGATGAGGAATTTCCCCCACGAATCATTATCACTCAATTCTGAAAGTGGTTCTGATTTACTATCGCTGTTCTCTAGCCGGTCTAAAACCGATTACATGTATTTTTATATTGTAAAGCATTGAGAAAACTGTTGGCTCTATATAAATCCTGTATAATAATAATAATAATAATGTATTCATTCAGACCTGCAAAATGAATAAGAGGCACGTGTTAAGAAAAGAAAAAATAATCTTTAACCTCCCTAGCGGTCTGATTATGTCAGGAATTTTGTACCAAAAGCGGTACATTTTTTTGCATGGAAATATGTAGTTTTTTTATTGTAGGCTGTAATTTTTAGGAATAACTCACTGAAATCTGTCCGAACAAGAGTCTAGTAAACATCCCGGGTAGGATAAAACTTGAAACACGAAATCATAAATACTCATAAAAAATAATAATATAAAAATAATAAATGTAATTCAATAATATAATCAAACCAAAAACACTGAAATGTGAAATATAGCGCCAAGTTCTCACATCACTGAGCAAAGTCGCAGAATCGTTTTCAGTGTCTGATGAGGAATTTCCCCCACGAATCATTATCACTCAATTCTGCAAGTGGTTCTGATTTACTATCGCTGTTCTCTAGCCGGTCTAAAACCGCGTCTGACCTAAAGGGACGCTTTTTGGACGCCATGGACGTTTCTCAGTTTCCAGGCAGAAAGAACAGACAAAATGCAGACAGGGCACCGGACAAAGCACTCGGGACAAAATGTATGTGAAATGGTTTGATACAGGAATGGAATACCATCAGATTTTAGTGTATTTAGTGAATGTCACATTTTTGAATTTCCCGCCGGTTCCGCCCAACGTACGTCCCGATGCTCGCATGGAATGGAACCCCGGAAGATGGATGCCGGCATCGGCCAGAGGACATTACAGGGGACACTGCAGGAGGGACATCGTGGGAGCACAGGACGAGGTAAGTGATCGAGGGATCCCAGAGCAGGGGCGGACTGACCATTTGGAAACTCGGGCACTGTCAGAGGGCCCGGGGTCAGTAGGGGGCCCCAGGAAATGCCCCTGGTCCCTTTTTCATAGGCTTTTTTGAGTTTGGGGAAGGACACAGGGACCCCATGATCCCCTATTGCCCGGGGGGCCTCATGAGTTGTCAGTCTGCCCCTGTTCCAGAGCAACGCTGCATGGTATTCCTGAGCAGGGGCAGACTGACAACTCATGGGGCCCCTGGGCAATAGGGGATCATGGGGCCCCTGTGTCCTTGCCCAAACTCAAAAAATCCTATGAAAAAGGTACCAGGGGCATCTCCTGGGGCCCCCTACTGACCCTGGGCCCTCGGGCAGTGCCCGAGTTTCCAAATGGTCAGTCCGCCCCTGTTCCCGAGTGTAATTCGGGGTTACCGCTTGTGGTGCTGAAACTTTTCCCCCGAGCTACACTCGGGAATACCGCCAGGGGGGTTTTGCGTCACGCAAAAAAATGGCCTGCTCAGGAAGAGGGGGGGGGGAATCCTCTGGAGGGCGAGGGGTTAATATTGAAAGTTTTAAAAACTTGGATCTGAATTGTCCTGGTGGACGGAGACTTTTCTTTGCTGCCTTAGTGGGTCCAGGGATAATAGAGAGCGCATCCGCACACTTTTAGACGGCTGACAGCGAGCTCCAGCGAAGGATGAAAAGGATTACAGAGGAGAGGAGAGAAAATAGCCGGGTACATAATAAGCCGCCTTCCAATCCTCCATCGAAGAATCCTAAACACAAATATTTTATACAACCATCTCCCGGCCTGGAAAATTACTGGGGGAAAGAAGGAACTGTATTCCACTCTCTAAAACATTGCAGATGAAACCATCATGTTTCCTATTCACCCGGGCGGAACAGAAGCGTGATTTACCCTGGAAACCTGCCAGCTGAAAATTCACATAAATAAACTTTTTTCCATGCTCTTGAAAGGGGTAGGGGGGGAATCGAGGGCGATCCGACAATATGTTCCATTTTCCTGGGTTTCTCGCAGTCTCTGAATGTTTATCGAGCCCCGCGGCCGCAGTAAATAAAATCTGAGCGAGATTTCTCACCCGCAGGGGCAGACGGCTTTTCACAAATGATAATTGATGGTCTTCATGAATAGGATTGTATCACGTTGCCGATAGTTGTTACTCTACGGCTGACCTTCGGCCCAACGTTTCCCGTCCGCACGTAATAGACATGCGCAGTTCGTTTTGCTCCAAATCGAAATTGGGACAAATTTTCCATTATTCGAGTTGCAATAGCAACGAATTTAAATGAATCTGAAATGACGAGATGAGGCAGAAATCGATTTGAATTTGAAAACAAATTCAAATTGGAAAAGAATTTGGAAAACCAATCCGAATTTGAAAAGAAGAATAGAATAAAATAGAACAGAAAATGAAGATATGATGGGAGTCACTTTGGGTGGGGGGGCCCATGGAACAAAGCTCACTTTGGAGAGGTGGGGAGACCCTTGTCTCAGCTCCTCATATCCCTATTATGTGTAAGTCGCCCTGTGCCTGTTAGGGGTGCAGGGTGATAAGTCCTGATATTGTGTAGACATGTCTAGGAGATCGGTGGGGTGAGGGGTTGTTGATTGTTAATGCCATGTGGTTGCATCCCATTGTTCTATTGTGTTCTTGGGAGCAAACTATTATGTGTTTGTGTGTATTGGCTTGGTGGGGGGTGTTTCCGGCAGCCCTCCCCCCTGATGGGACTGTCTGCTGATGTGTCTCTTGTTACTGGGTGTGGATTGCTCCGCCCTGTGTATATATCTTGTATCTGTGTTAAAATAAAGTAGTCTATTTCCTGGTTTTACTTTAAGTCTGGTGACGTTTAGTCTTGTATGGTCAGCGGTGGTGTCTGTGGTTGGTGTTCAGACAGGGAAGCGGTAGTCTAACGGAAGTACCCTAGTGCAGTCGGGGTTCTGTTCCGTTACAGAAGAGAGAGAAAATTTTGGTGAGGAGTTATTTACCCGGAAGTCATCACAGAGGACAAGGGGGCGCGCTTTACGTCTGGAGGAAAAGAGGTTTAATCTCCAAGTACGCAAAGGTTTCTTCACAGTGAGAGCTGTGAAAATGTGGAATAGACTCCTTCAAGAGTTGGTTCTGGCCGGCTCAGTGGATTGCTTTAAAAAGTCCTGGATTCTTTCTTAGATACACAGAATATAACTGGATACTAACATTTATAGGGAAAGTTGATCCAGGGAATATCCGATTGCCTCTTGGGGGATCAGGAAGGAATTTTTTCCCCTGCAGGAGCAAATTGGATCATGCTTTGCTGGTTTTTTTGCCTTCCTCTGGATCAACTGTGGGTATAGGATTGTAACTTTTTTTTTGGGTTGAACTGCATGGACTTTTTTCAGCCAGACTAACTATGTAACTATGAAAAGAATAGAATAGAAAATAAAAGAATAGAATATAAAAGAATAGAGGAAAACAGAACAAAGTGGAACAGAAAATAAAAGAATATAAAATAATAAAAATCCTTTAAAACAGAATAGAAAAAAATTAGAAAAGAAAATCAGAGAATAGAATAGAAAAGAATAGGAAAGATTAGAATAGAAAATCAAAGAATAGAAAAGAATAAAATCAATAGAAAAGATTAGAATAGAACAGAAAATCAAAGAATAGAATAGAAAATATTAGAGTAAAACAGAGCAAAATAGAACAGAAAATAAAGGAATAGAAGGGAATCAATTAAAATAGAATAGAGTAGAATAGAAAAGAAAAGATTAAAATAGAATAGAAAATCAAAGAATAGAAAAGATTAGAATAGAGAATCAAATAATAGAATACAATAGTTAAGAAAAACAACAGAATAGAATTAAATGTGGAAAGAATAGAAAGAATATAACTGCCTTCTGAAATTCAAAATTGTAATAGAACAAATTTGAATTAGAACAGACTACATTAGAATAGAATATAAAAGAATAGACTAGATTAGAAAAGAGTAAAATACTTTACAAAAAATTGTGAGCTGCGCTATGGTGACGTGAGTAGTGATCAACAAAGGCACTGTGAAAATTTTGCTGAAATAGAATTTTCCAATATGGTCCAGCAACTCTTCCTATAGCCCATATACCATCAAAAAAACACATGGATTGTGAATTATAATCGAATCCACTGAAATCATTACAAATATTTTTGAATCCGTTTGAAATTTCAAATTCGGTCGAATTCAAATAAAACTAATTCCGAAAAACGAATTAAACGAATTTAACTGATCAAACAAAATGAAATGAGTCAAATTATGAATCAAAACGAAACAAATGTTTTCATTTTGCACAGGTCTAGCACATAACACCCTTTTGTCGGCTTGTGTTGGGATGACTCCATAGTGCTGGCTGGGTGCTGAAGGTAAGTCGTCACGTAGCCCGCCGGTCTCTGCGCTGCCCAACGGTTGTGTATAAAGTCTAAGAGCGCCAGACAAAGAGTCCCAAAACATTTATTATGAACAAGGCCCCAGATAATGGGGTAGAGGCAGCCCTACTGTACCAGGCCTGGGACCCCTGCTGACCTGATGAGGACCAGGGCTTCTTTTGGGTTGCCCTGTGCAGGAACATATGGTGCCCTTGCCCCATGATTTCTAATGGTGGCCCCAAGTTTCCCCCCTCACCAGCCACTGATTGAAGGAGGAGGAGACTTGGGGCAGGAACGGACCATTTAGCTCTATCCACAGAGAGGATTTGTGGGTAAGGAGGGGGTACAGACAGTCCTACCATAACAGGCCTAGGACTCCTGATGACTTGATGAGGCCCAGAGCTGCCTGTGAATGCATCCCCCCCCGTAGCATTGTATGGGTCCCAACCTCATGATTTCTAATGGTGGCCCCAAGTTTCCCCACTCACCAGCAGGGGCGGACTGACAACTCATGGGGCCCCCGGGCAATAGGGGATCATGGGGCCCGTGTCCTTGCCCAAACTCAAAAAAGCCTATGAAAAAGGTACCAGGGGCATCTCATGGGGCCCCCTACTGACCCCGGGGCCTCGGGCAGTGCCCAAGTTTCCAAATGGTCAGTCCGCCCCTGCTCACCAGACACTGAAGGGACTTGGGGCAGGAACGGGCTATTTAGCTCTATCCACAGAGATGATTTGAGGGTAAGGAGGGGGTACAGACAGTCCTACCATAACAGGTCCAGGACTCCTGATGACTTGATGAGGCCCAGAGCTGCCTGTGGATGGCCCCCCCCCTGTGGCATTGTATGGGTCCAAACCTCATGATTTCTAATGGTGGCCCCAAGTTTCCCCACTCACCAGACACTGAAGGGACTTGGGGCAGGAAAGGCTATTTAGTTCTATCCACAGAGAGGATTTGAGGGTAAGGAGGGGGTACAGACAGTCCTACCATAACAGGCCCAGGACTCCTGATGATTTGATGAGGCCCAGAGCTGCCTGTGGATGCCCCCCCTCCCCCCATGGCATTGTATGGGTCCCAACCTCATGATTTCTAATGGTGGCCCCAAGTTTCCCCCCTCACCAGCCACTGATTGAAGGAGGAGGAGACTTGGGGCAGGAATGGACCATTTAGCTCTATCCACAGAGAGGATTTGCAGGTAAGGAGGGGGTACAGACAGTCCTACCATAACAGGCCCAGGACTCCTGATGACTTGATGAGTCCCAGAGCTGCCTGTGAATGCATCCCCCCCCCCCCGTGGCATTGTATGGGTCCCAACCTCATGATTTCTAATAGTGGCCCCAAGTTTCCCCACTCACCAGCAGGGGTGGACTGACAACTCATGGGGCCCCCGGGCAATAGGGGATCATGGGGCCCCTGTGTCCTTGCCCAAACTCAAAAAAGCCTATGGAAAAGGTACCAGGGGCATCTCATGGGGCCCCCTACTGACCCCGGGCCCTCGGGCAGTGCCCGAGTTTCCAAATAGTCAGCCCGCCCCTGCTCACCAGACACTGAAGGGACTTGGGGCAGGAATGGGCTATTTAGCTCTATCCACAGAGATGATTTGAAGGTAAGGAGGGGGTACAGACAGTCCTACCATAACAGGCCTAGGACTCCTGATGACTTGATGAGGCCCAGAGCTGCCTGTGGATGCCCCCCCCCTGTGGCATTGTATGGGTCCAAACCTCATGATTTCTAATGGTGGCCCCAAGTTTCCCCACTCACCAGACACTGAGGGGACTTGGGGCAGGAACGGGCTATTTAGCTCTATCCACAAAGAGGATTTGAGGGTAAGGAGGGGGTACAGACAGTCCTACCATAATGGGACTCCTGATGACTTGATGAGGTCCAGGGCTGCCTGTGGATGTCCCCCCCTTGGCATTGTAAGGGACCCAACCCCATGATTTCTAATGTTGGCCCCAGGAATTCTGGTGGAAATGGGCCTCTTTAACTTTCTGGCAGAGGGTGTGGGTGTGTATGTGTCAGATCAATGTTGGAGTTCATCTTCTCCTCCTGGAGAGCCATGGCCTCAGCTGACACCAGGGACTCATGAGTCTGGATTATCTCCCCTTCTTTACTGTACTGATTCAGCAGGTTGAGCACCAGGGCTGTAGAACTTTTATGGCCATTGGCAGATTGGCAGCTACAATCTCATTTTTTCATTGACTCTGAGCATTTCCTTTTACATTACATTAAAGTAATAATAATAATAATTATTATTATTTATTTTATTATTATTATCATTGTTTTATTATTATTTTTATTATTATTATTATTATTATTGTTCTTTTTATTATTATTATTAATTTTTTTATTATTATTATTATTATTATTTGTAGCCTGGACATAGGAAAGTTTGTCCCCTGTCTCCAAAGCTTGCAATTCTGCAGCGTAAGGCTCATCTCAGCGGCCTCGGTGAGAGAGAGATGATTAATGTCACTGAGGATATTTGCATAAGTAATTATTGCCAAGCGTTGACACTGGTGACAAGTATTGAGCTGGCAGCGGCCGGAGTGGGAAGGACGGGGACACATCTTAATGGACTTGATTTCCAGCAGCTGGTTGAGTCCTGAGAAAATGAAGACAAATCTAAGCTGCCAGCTTCAGTAGCCACCATGTGACCAGAACTCTTCCGTCCTCAACAGCCAGTTCCACCGTGGCTTCATGGCCCCTGGTTATCCTTTTTTTTTTTTTTTTTTGCAATGCGAATTTCCCTTGCAGATACAGAACATTAACCCCAGAAGAGGGGGGGGGTGTGTGAGAAGATGAGATTTGGATAGGGTGCACATCGCATCAGTTCACATTTATAATTGTCAATAATATTTTGCTCAGGTGGACACTTTTATTTTTGCTCATTGCGTTGCGTAGGCAACATTTGTTTGAAAAAAATATTTTTTTTTCCCAATTAGATGCCGTTTTTTTTTTATTTATTGTATTTTTTTCATTTATATTTTAATTTCTTATTTAGGGTATTTTTTTTCATTTATTTTTTAATTTCTTATTTAAAGTATTTTTTTTCATTTATATTTTAATTTTTTATTTCATTTTTTTAAATGTTTTATTTTTGTTTTTCCTTTTCTGTATATATGACTGTTATTTGTGTGCTGCAACTTTTTAGCTTCATTTATTTCATATTTTTACTGTCTGTGTTTTGTTTTTTTTTCTTTAAGAAAAAAAAAATAATGAGACTCACAGGAGGCCATCTTTTGTCCCAAAGACATTTCCAGGAGTTTCCATATCCCTCATGAACCATTTAAAGCCAATTGCATTTATAAACTCCAATGCATTTTCCCAAAATGGTCAAATTTTGCTAATATCTGTTTTTGCCAATATTTTTGGGGAAAAAAAGCACTGTTTTACTTATCTTATTTATGTACATTCACTTTTTAACTTTACTTATTTATTATTTTTTCAAGTTGATTTTAATTTTTTGCTTTTTTTTGTTTCTTTAAATGTTTCTTTTTTTCTAAATTATTTTCCTTTTTTGTATGTATGACTTTTATTTATGTTCTGCCACTTTTTAACTGTACTTATTTATTATTTTTTCAAGTTTATTTAAATTTTTTGCTTTTTTTTGTTTCTTTAAATGTTTTTTTTCTAAATTATTTTCCTTTTTTGTATGTATGACTTTTATTTATGTACTGCCACTTTTTAACTGTACTTATTTATTATTTTTATTGTTTTTTTTTCTTTATTAATATAAAAATGAGGCTATTCCAGAATAGATAAAAAGAAATTCCATAACCCTCATAAACCATTTAAAGCCAAATGCATTTTTAAACTCCAATGCATTTTCCCAAAATGGTCAAATTTTGCTAATATCTGTTTTTGCTAATATTTTTGGGGAAAAGAAAGCACTGTTTTACTTATCGCACGTACTGATTCAAAGACCACGAAGATACGTTTTTAAGGTTTTCTTTTACAAATTAGATGGCATTGTTTTCTTTTAGGGTAGTTTATTTTATTTGTTTGCTTTTTTTTTGTTTCTTTAAATGTTAATTTTTTTCTAAATTATTTTCCTTTTTTGTATATATGAATTTTATTTATATACTGCCACTTTTTAACTTTATTTATTTAATATTTTTACAGTTTTTTTTTCTTTATTAATATAAAAATGAGGCTATTCCAGAATAGATAAAAAGAAATTCCATAACCCTCATAAACCATTTAAAGCCAAATGCATTTTTAAACTCCAATGCATTTTCCCAAAATGGTCAAATTTTGCTAATATCTGTTTTTGCTAATATTTTTGGGGAAAAGAAAGCACTGTTTTACTTATCGCACGTACTGATTCAAAGACCACGAAGATACGTTTTTAAGGTTTTCTTTTACAAATTAGATGGCATTGTTTTCTTTTAGGGTAGTTTATTTTATTTGTTTGCTTTTTTTTTGTTTCTTTAAATGTTAATTTTTTTCTAAATTATTTTCCTTTTTTGTATATATGAATTTTATTTATATACTGCCACTTTTTAACTTTATTTATTTAATATTTTTACAGTTTTTTTTTCTTTATTAATATAAAAATGAGGCTATTCCAGAATAGATAAAAAGAAATTCCATAACCCTCATAAACCATTTAAAGCCAAATGCATTTTTAAACTCCAATGCATTTTCCCAAAATGGTCAAATTTTGCTAATATCTGTTTTTGCTAATATTTTTGGGGAAAAGAAAGCACTGTTTTACTTATCGCACGTACTGATTCAAAGACCACGAAGATACGTTTTTAAGGTTTTCTTTTACAAATTAGATGGCATTGTTTTCTTTTAGGGTAGTTTATTTTATTTGTTTGCTTTTTTTTTGTTTCTTTAAATGTTAATTTTTTTCTAAATTATTTTCCTTTTTTGTATATATGAATTTTATTTATATACTGCCACTTTTTAACTTTATTTATTTAATATTTTTACAGTTTTTTTTTCTTTATTAATATAAAAATGAGGCTATTCCAGAACAGATAAAAGGAAATTCCACAACCCTCATAAACCGTTTAAAGCCAATTTCATTTTTAAACTCCAATGCATTTTCCCAAAATGGTCAAATTTTGCTAATATCTGTTTTTGCCAATATTTTTTGGGAAAAGAAAGCACTGTTTTACTTATCGCCAATACTGATACGAAGACCAGGAAGGAAAGTTGTATGGTTTTCTTTCACAATTAGATGGCATTGTTTTCATTTAGGGTAGTTTTTTTTTAATTTTTGGGGGGTTTTTTTGCCCTTACTCAAGATGGCCACAGCCAGAAATGCAAGGAGGTGTTTTTTTCAAAGTGATTTCTCAGCAAAATACTGTAAAGCATGGAAACATGGATGGATGGGGGAGTTTGCTTTGAATATTAAAACTGAATTAAATATCATTTTTTGGTTTGTGGTGCTGAGATGCAATGTAGTTCTGCTTTAATAATGAATAATAAAAATAATAATAATAAAAAAAGAAAAAACAAGGATCAACCAGGAGTAAATGCTCACACCTGAACAGGACGCATGGCAGAGTACTGTCAAAAGACATTAACCTCTTCCCGTCCGGCCCATGTACATAAACGGCCAGACAGGAGCAGTGCAGGAGAGGGCGGCCGTTCATAAATGGCTCCCGCATTTTCAGCCTGTGCATGCTCCCTGGGAGCGCGCGGCACCAGGATCCGGAACACCAATCGCTGTACGGGACATCTGTGTGAGGTCCCGATCATGTGATCACTAATTGGCCAATCAGTGATCACATGAATAGTAGTAAGCAAGATGTCACTTCTGACATCATTGCTTACTACGTGTGAAATCTGTGACTGATCACAGAGATCACATGGTACAGGGCTATTCACAATAGCCTTGTACCATGTGACAAGCTGTGACCAATCACAGCTCACACAGTATTTCTCAATGGCTGCAGGAATGCAGCCCGAGAGGAGAAATGATTGCTTTTATAGCCTTTATGGGTGTAAAAAAAAAAAAAATCCTCATCACCCCCACAAGTAGTACAGTGTCACTAGGCTGACAGTATGTAAAAAAAAATAATAATATAAAAAAATAAAATAACAATGTAAAAAAAAGGTTTTGAAAAATTATAATTTTTGGTTATAAACTAATTTGGTTATTTTTTTTTTTTACTAAAAAGATAAAATGAATACATTTTGGCCAAGATTTATGAAGAAAGATTATATATTTGCAAAATTTTAAAAGAAAAACACTTTTTTTTCAAAATGTTTGGACTTTTTCATTTATATAGCAAAAAAAAAGAAAAATCCCATGAAAATAAAGTTTTATCTGTCTCAAAAAAATGCTAAAAAATTTTTGGTTATAAACTAATCTGGGTTATTTTTTTTTTACTATAAAGATAATGGAATAAATTTTGGCCAAGATTTATGATGAAATATTATTTATTTGCTAAATTTTATCCTAGATTGTAAGTTCGAAAGAGCAGGGCCCTCGATCCCCTCATGTTTTGCATTGTATTGTTGTTGTTCTGTCACATGTTCTGTCCCCCTTTGTAATGTACAGCGCTGAGCGAACTATTGGCGCTTTATAAATACTGTATAATAATAAGAAGAAAAACACTTTTTTTCAAAATTTTTGGACATTTTCATTTACATAGCAAAAAAAATAAAAATCCCAGTGGTGAATAAATACCACCAAAATAAAGCTTTATCTGTCTCAAAAAATGCTAAAACATTCATATGGATACAGTGTTGCATGACCGCGCAATTGTCATTCAAAATGTGACAGCGCTGAAAGCTGAAAATTGGCCTGGGCAGGAAGGGGGGTGAAAGTGTCCGGACTGGAAGGGGGGAAAGTGTCCGGACTGGAAGGGGGTGAAAGTGTCCGGACTGGAAGGGGGTGAAAGTCTCCGGACTAGAAGGGGGTGAAAGTGTCCGGACTGGAAGGGGGTGAAAGTGTCCGGACTGGAAGGGGGGGAAAATGTGTCCGGACTGGAAGGGGGGGAAAGTGTCCGGACTGGAAGGGGGGGGGGAAGTGTCCGGAGTGGAAGGCGGAGAAAGTGTCCGGACTGGAAGGCGGGGAAAGTGTCCGGACTGGAAGGGGGTGAAAGTGTCCGGACTGAAAGGGGGGGAAAGTGTCCGGACTGGAAGGGGGTGAAAGTGTCCGGACTGAAAGGGGGGGAAAGTGTCCGGACTGGAAGGGGGGGAAAGTGTCCGGACTGAAAGGGGGTGAAAGTGTCCGGACTGAAAGGGGGGGAAAGTGTCCGGACAGGAAGGGGGTGAAAGTGTCCGGACAGGAAGGGGGTGAAAGTGTCCGGACTGGAAGGGGGGGAAAGTGTCCGGACTGGAAGGGGGTGAAAGTGTCCGGACAGGAAGGGGGGGAAAGTGTCCGGACTGGAAGGGGGGGAAAGTGTCCTGACTGGAAGGGGGGGAAAGTGTCCGGACTGGAGGGGGGGAGGGGAAAGTGTCCGGACTGGAAGTGGGGGAAAGTGTCCGGACTGGAAGGGGGGGAAAGTGTCCGGACTGGAAGGGGTTAAAGAAAGTCGCCTCTAAGTGGGATCCTCATCAGGGGCGGACTGACAACTCATGGGGCCCCCAGGCAATAGAGGATCATGCGGCCACTGTGTCCTCACCCACACTCAAACCACACCCAAAAAAGCCTATGAAATGTACCAGGGGCATCTCATGGCGCCCCCTACTGACTGAATGCCCAAATGGTCAGTCCGCCCCTGATCCTCATCTATATTATTATTATTATACAGTATTTATATAGCACCAAAGGGTATGCTCAGCGCTTTACAATAGCAGGGGGAACAGAACATGAGACAAGACAGAAACAATACAATACACAAGGGGTTCGAGGGCCCTGCTCTTTCGAGCTTACAATCTAGATTGATGTGATTTGGATCCAACATTACAGTGAAAGTGTCCAGACTTGAATAGAAAAATAAAAGTTTTTTTTTTTTTTTTAAACGGCACTCAATAATAATGGAATTAGAATTCCGCTCTAATTGTGTAATTGTTGTTTTTTTTACTTCTTTTCATTTCTGTACGGCTCCTTATTAACCTTCGGAAGCACAGAAGAATATTTTTTATTTTTCCGTGTATTTATTTCATCCGATGACAAGGGATGGGGCTGTATCGTGGCAGAGTTTAGGCCTTGTCAGCCGCTTTCTTATTAAGCAAGTCTTTCTAATTAACGAGTTCAGAGGTCAAGCAAGATGTCAGCTCCCCGCGGCGCATTTCAAGCGAGCCTCCATCACGCTGGAAGTGTGGATTTAAATGGTAAGAGGCATGGATTCCTAATTAAGAACTCCAGTCCAGTATTGTCGTGTCTGGTATCATTGCAGAAATCAGCCATCGGAGATGGATTTATTCACACCCCGAGGCATTTAAAGGGGTGATTATCCTAAATGGACATTAGAGAAAGTAGGAAAATGTTTCAATCTATCGTACGAAGGGCGGCCCTGAGATTAGAGGACAAAAAGCAAGTGTTTTTGTTACTTTGAAAATGTGGAATCCGGACAATAGATCTGGTGGAAAGTTCCAGAGTTGGGTTGGAACCTTTCCCGAAATAAACATTTATGAAAAGGATACTTAGCAGGATGTTGTTTCCTCCAATTTGCCACAAGGAGTCAGGATGGGATATGTTTCTTTTATAAGGGGATGTGAAGTGGATGTTGTACATGATTTCCTTTTTATTTTTACTTATTATGCCCAATGCTACAAAAAAAAATAAAATACAAAACATTTTTTAACCTCCCCGGCGGTATTCCCGAGTGTAGCTCGGGGTAAAATTTCAGTACCAAAAGCGGTAACCCCGAGCTACACTCGGGCTTACCATGCAGCGTTGCTCAGGGATTCCCTGCAGAGCTTACCTTGTCCTTCGCTCCCGCGATGTGTCCCCTGCAGCGTCCCCGGCCATCTCCTCCGGCCGATGCCGGCATCCGGCTTCCGTGTTCCGGTCCCTGTGACGTCGGGACGTACGGGCGCCGGAACCGGCGGCAAATTTGAACATTTAAAAAAATTACATTTTTTTTTAAATGATTATTTCGTAGCAAAACATTCCTGTATCAAACCATTTCACATACATTTTGTCCCGAATGCTTTGTCCGGCGCCCTGCCTGCATTATTACTGTTCTTTCTGCCTGGAAACTTAGAAAAGTCCATGGCGTCCAAAAAGCGTCCCTTTAGGTCAAAAGCGGTTTTAGACCGGCTAGAGAACAGCGATAGTAAATCAGAACCACTTGCAGAATTGAGTGATAATGATTCGTGGGGGAAATTCCTCATCAGACACTGAAAACGATTCTGCGACTTTGCTCAGCGATGTGCGAACTTGGCGCTATATTTCACATTTCAGTGTTTTTGGTTTGATTATATTATTGAATTAAATGTATTATTATTATATTATTTTTTATGAGTATTTATTAATTATAATTTATGATTTCCTGTTTCAAGTTTTATCATATCCGGGATGTTTACTAGACTCTTGTTCAGACAGATTTCAGTGAGTTATTCCTAAATATTACAGGCCTACAATAAAAAACTACATATTTCCATGCAAAAAAATGTACCGCTTTTGGTACAAAATTCCTGACATAATCAGACCGCTAGGGAGGTTAAAGATTATTTTTTCTTTTCTTAACACGTGCCTCTTATTCATTTTGCAGGTCTGAATGAATACATTATTATTATACAAGATTTATATGGCGCCAACAGTTTTCTCAGCGCTTTACAATATAAAAATACATGTATAACACGTGGCAATATACAGCGACGGTACCGCTTTAACCCTCTCGCTGCCACAGCTGTTTTTGCACACTTTTTTGCACACGTTTAAAAAAATCAAACATTTTTTAAAGATTATTTTTTCTTTTCTTAAAACGTGCCTCTTATTCATTTTGCAGATCTGAATGAATACATTTGTGGCAATACACAGCGATGGTACCACTTTAACCTTTTCGCTGCCACAGCTGTTTTTGCATTTTTTGCACGCATTTAAAAAAAAATCAAACATTTTTTAAAGATTATTTTTTCTTTTCTTAACACGTGCCTCTTAGTCATTTTACAGGTCTGAATGAATACATGTATAACATGTAGCAATATACAGCGATGGTACCACTTTCACCCTTTGGATGTTGTATATGATTTCCTTTTTTTCACTTATTATGCCCAATGCTTAAAAGAAAAAAAAAAAAAAAATTGCAAAACATTTTTTAAAGATTATTTTTTCTTTTCTTAACAAGTGCCTCTTAGTCATTTTACAGGTCTGAATGAATACATGTATAACATTTGGCAATATACAGCGATGGTACCACTTTAACCCTTTTGCTGCCACGGCTGTTTTTGCATTTTTTGCACGCATTTAAAAAAAAATCAAACATTTTTTAAAGATTATTTTTTCTTTTCTTAACACGTGCCTCTTAGTCATTTTACAGGTCTGAATGAATACATGTATAACATGTAGCAATATACAGCGATGGTACCACTTTCACCCTTTGGATGTTGTATATGATTTCCTTTTTTTCACTTATTATGCCCAATGCTTAAAAGAAAAAAAAAAAAAAAATTGCAAAACATTTTTTAAAGATTATTTTTTCTTTTCTTAACAAGTGCCTCTTAGTCATTTTACAGGTCTGAATGAATACATGTATAACATTTGGCAATATACAGCGATGGTACCACTTTAACCCTTTTGCTGCCACGGCTGTTTTTGCATCTTTTGCACGCATTTAAAAAAAATCAAACATTTTTTTAAAGATTATTTTTTTCTTTTCTTACACGTGCCTCTTAGTCATTTTACAGGTCTGAATGAATACGGTACATTATTATTATAATACAGGATTTATATAGCGCCAACAGTTTGCTCAGGGCTTTACAATATAAAAATACATGTATAACACGTGGCAATATACAACAATGGTACCACTTTAACCCTTTCGCTGCCACAGCTGTTTTTGCATTTTTTGCTCACTTTTAAAAAAATCAAACATTTTTCAAAGATTATTTTTTTTCTTTTCTTAACACGTGCCTCTTAGTCATTTTGCAGGTCTGAATGAATACATGTATAACATTTGGCAATATACAGCGATGGTACCACTTTAACCCTTTCACTGCCACAGCTGTTTTTGCATCTTTTGCACACTTTTTGCACACGTTTAAAAAAATCAGTAAGCTTTTAAAGATTGTTTTTTTCTTTTCTTAACAAGTGCCTCTTAATCATTTTACAGGTCTTGATGAATACATGTATAACACGTGGCAATATACAGCGATGGTACCACTTTCACCATTTCGCTGCCACGGCTGTTTTTGCATTTTTTGCACACATTTAAAAAAAATCAAACATTTTTTAAAGATAATTTTTTCTATTCTTAACACGTACCTCTTAGTCATTTTGCAGGTCTGAATGAATACATTATTCTTATTATTATACAGGATTTATATAGCGCCAACAGTTTGCTCAGCTCTTTACAATATAAAAATACATGTATAACACGTGGCAATATACAGAGATGGTACCACTTTAACCCTTTCGCTGCCACAGCTGTTTTTGCATTTTTTGCACACTTTTTTACACACGTTTAAAAAATCAAACATTTTTTAAAGATGATTTTTTTTCTTTTCTTAACACGTGCCTCTTAATCATTTTACAGGTCTGAATGAATGCATGCATAACATGTGGCAATATACAGCAATCTTTCATCAAATTTCTCTTTCATCCACATCCAGGGAGATTAGCTACAGTGCCATGGTCTGTAATCTTCTTGACAAAGTTGCGCACAGTGGACACAGGAACATTAAGATCCCTGGAGATGGACTTGTAACCTTGAGATTGTCCATGCTTTTTCATCAATTTTGTTCCCAAATCCTCAGACAATTATTTGCTGCTCTTTCTCTTCTCCATGCTCCATGTGGCATACAGGGACACGCAACAGAAAGGTGAAGTCAATTTTTCACCACTTTAACTGGTTGCCGGTGTGATTTCTATATTATCAGCACCTGTTAATTGATACAGGTGAGTTTGATTACAAAATTACAGGAGCATCACAAACCTGGAAATTATTTCTTACAATTTTGAGAAGGTGCCAATAATTTTGTCCAGTCCATTTTTGGGGTTTTGCGTGGAATGTATCAGATGTGGCTTTTTGTTTCTCCACGTTTTGTGTCATACCAATACAAACAAAAATAAAAATGAGAATCCCAAAACATTTGTAATTGCAACAAATTTCTGGGCGAAGTGGTGCGTTATCTGACAGAAATGCAGGGAGGCCAATATTCTTGGCCATGACCAGGGACAGTGCTAGACCATTTTGCGCCCTAGGCAAGACCAGTTAGTTGAGCTCCCCCCCCAAAAAAAAAATGTTTTAAAAACAGTAGAAAATCTTACATCAACAAAACATGAAACTGCAAATTTCTTTTAATTTGCAAAAACCAGCATCACGGGCTGACTGTATCTGTTGCTGGCAGTGGGGGGGTGACAGTTTCAGTGAGTGGAGGATGATGGATCCACTCTCTGACAGATCCCAGGCTTGAATTCTCCAGGCAATGGGGGAAAGTAACAGCAGGCAGCCCAGCCCCCCCCCCCCCACGCACACAGATAACACCTGAACTGAGCGATCCTACACTGTGACAGATCTGACACAACACACCACTACCAACACTGACACAGATCAGCAGACACTAGAAGAGCAGGCTGTGGGATCTTGATGATGTCATCACTCACTGACACATTGCACATGTGAAGGATGGCCGTCCAGGCGGGTCACGATCATGCAGACATCAAAGTCAGACATCACCTTCCTCCACAGGTGCAGCTCCGCCTCTGCTGATGAATGGGCAGAGAAAGGCTGGAATTCTACAGTGATCAGCAGCCACCAGGCGGCTTGCAGTAAATGACTGAGTCTGAGAGGAACACTGGAAGGAGTTGCAGTTCAGCTGCTACACTGGCCCTAGACACACCGGCATTTTCCTCTGTTCTTTCTTCCTCCCCTCTGCCGTCCCTTTTCGCAGCTGAAGGATCATTCATGACGTGGTGGCGTCCCACACAGAGAGAGTGCTGATCTATGCTGTACCCAGGCACCCCTAGGTGGCAGTGCACCCTAGGTGGCTGCCTAGTTTGCTTAGTGGAAGCACCGACCCTGGCCATGACTGTATGGATGACATGTAGTTTACACGTGGATACCATATAGTATACACATTGACGATATACTGTGTACCTTACACATGAAAAGCATATAGTATTCATATAAATGACACATAGTACACATGTACAGCATAAAGTATGAACTATGCACACAAAGTTTTCACTCCTCTCCCTTCTGTACAGTGTAACACTTCTGACAAGGTGAAAAACAACTTTTTTTGTGCGGTGAAATCTTCGCCTCCATCCATCTTCTCTCCATGTCAATACATCGACTGTTCATAAAAACTGCTAAACTCAGAATAAATTCCCATTAATTGTGAATTTCCATCGCACTCTCAATAAGTCAATGGATTTCTGCTTCACGTCAGAAAAGAAAGCCTGCAAGGCACGAAGGTGACCCCGTCCTTACAAAGTGCACTGCAGTGGGGTGCAACAACCAGCTGAACTAACAGTCCCAGTATTCTAAGCCAGCAAGAGGGTCAGTACAATTTTACCTTCACCTGCTGCTTGAGATCAACCTTTTAATGGAAGGGCTGATCAATCATTTATTTACTAAACCTATTCCATCGTGAGTATACAGTATATGGCCATGCATATGTGGACCTCCCTCCAAATGATGGAGTTGAGGTGTTTCCAGTGAAGGGTGCTGTTAATACTACAGCATACATGGGCATTATGGTAGTTGTGCTCTTCCATCCTGGTGACAGTTTGGCTAAGGACCTTTTTTGTGCCCCTTTGTACAAAACCAACTCCATAAAGACATGGTTTGACCAGTTTGCTGTGGAGGAACATGAGTGTCTTGTATAGGGCCTTGACCTCAACTCTACTGAACACCTTTGGGATGAATTAGAATTTTTGAATATGAGTCAAGTCTTCTAATCCAACAGTATCTGACCTAATAAATGGTGGCCAGCTCCAAAGACGTGGTTTGACCAGTATGTTGTGGAGGAACAGTGTCTTGTATAGAGCCCTGACCTCAGCCCTATTGAACACCTTTGGGATGAATTAGAATTTTGAATATGAGTCACGTTTTCTTATCCAGCAACACTATCTGACCTAATAAATGGTGGCCAGCTCAAAACACATGGTTTGACCAGTTTTGTGTGGAGGAACAGTGTCTTGTATAGAGCCCTGACCTCAACCCTACTGAACACCTTTGGGATGAATTACAATTTTCAATATGAGTCAAATTTTCTAATCCAACAACAGTACCTGACCTAATCAATGGTGGCCAGCTCCAAAGATGTGGTTTGACCAGTATGTTGTGGAGGAACAGTGTCTTGTATAGAGCCCTGACCTCAGCCCTATTGAACACCTTTGGGATGAATTAGAATTTTGAATATGAGTCAAGTTTTCTTATCCAGCAACACTATCTGACCTAATAAATGGTGGCCAGCTCAAAACACATGGTTTGACCAGTATGTTGTGGAGGAACAGTGTCTTGTATAGAGCCCTGACCTCAGCCCTATTGAACACCTTTGGGATGAATTACAATTTTCAATATGAGTCAAATTTTCTAATCCAACAACAGTACCTGACCTAATAAATGGTGGCCAGCTCCAAACACATGGTTTGACCAGTTTGGTGTGGAGGAACTCGAATATTATTATTATACAGTATTTATAAAGCGCCAATAGTTCGCTCAGCGCTGTACATTACAAAGGGTGACAGAACATGTGACAGAACAATAGCAATACAATGCAAAACATGAGGGGATTGAGGGCCCTGCTCTTTCGAGCTTACAATCTAGGAGGGAGGGGATGGTGGCACTGAAGGAGATAGCTGTGGGGGATGGAGTGGTAGGAAGAGTGGAGGAGGTCGGCAAGTTAGCAGGGGGTGGGGTAGGCTTCCCTGAAGAGATGGGTTTTCAGGGTGCACCTAAAGGAGAGGAGAGTAGATGATAATCTGATGGGTTGGGGCAGGGAGTTCCAGAGGATGGGTGACACCCTGGAGAAGTCCTGGAGGCGGGCATGGGAGGAGGAGACCAGGGAACTAGAGAGAAGGAGGTCTTGTGAGGAGCGGAGTGTGCGTGCTGGGCGGTACTTGGATATTAGGTCAGTGATGTAGTTCGGGGCAGTATGGTGGACGGCTTTGTACGTCAGTGTTAGGATTTTGAATTTGATCCGTTGCGCAATCGGAAGCCAGTGGAGGGATTGGCAGAGGGGGGTGACGGAGATGGAGTGGTTGGAAAGGTGAATGAGTCTGGCAGCCGTATTCAGGATCGACTAAAGCAGGGATAGCCAGCGTTGAGGCAGGCCAGTGAGGAGGGAGTTGCAGTAGTCAAGTCGTGACATGATGAGGGAGTGGATGAGCTGTTTAGTGGTTTCTGGGGCTAGGAACGTGCGTATTTTGGCGATGTTGCGGAGGTGGAGTCTGCACGAGTTTCTTAAAGATTGGACTTGGGGCTGGAAGGATAGATTGGAGTCCAGAATGACACCAAGTACTCTGGCCTGCGGGGCGGGTTTGATGGTGGCTTGTTGGACATGATGGAGAAGTCAATGGGGGGTGGTGTCCGGGCTGAGCCCTGAATCCAACCCCACTGAACATCTTTTGAATGAACTGGAACTGTGGGCCAAATCTTCTCATCCAACATTAGTACCTGACCTCATGAATGGGCCAAATTCCCACAGACATGCTTTAAAATTTTTGAAAGCCTTCCCAGACGAGAATCGTTCATTTGGTGTATCACTGGCTTCTGGAGAGATCCCACCTTCACCGGCAGGAGGAACAAGCAGGAACACCCCTTAGTGTCATTCCGCTCTGGGCTTGCTTGCTACTTCCTTCTGGTGAGTGCATTACGGTGGAGGTGCAGTGCGGAAGTCACAGAAGTCAATACATTTTGTTGATTTGATCACATCACTGTTTTTGGGGCTATTATGATATTTAGAGGACTTATATATTTTCATTTGTAATTTGTTATACCATCCATTTTGTTTCTTCATTGGAGTATTCACTATTCTCTATTTCTTTTTTATGATGTTTCCTTTCTCTTTTACTATCACACTGGCCATCATTGATTATAACACACATTTTTATTAGCACTGCACATTGATATTATACCACCAAAAGAAAGCTCTATTTTTGTTGAAAATAAAAGTACATACAATTTGTTTGGGTACAGTGTTGCATGACCGAGTGACTGTCAGATAAAGTAGACTGCCAGATAAAGTAGTGCAGCGCTGAATAGCAACAAAATGCCCCTGTCATAAAGGGCGTAAAACATTCTGGAGGTCAAATGATTAAGTTAGCACTTAAGTAAACAAACTACTGTATGCAAGGGCCCTAATGGCTGCACAATAAGCACCAAAAGGTTCCATGTTAAGCACCAGGTATACAGAAGAAAGAAGTAAGGCCAATAATGTTACCCAACATTCCTAATATCACAGTGATACAATGTAGGTCAAAGGCCTAAGACAGGACCATCAACAGGTCAGCACAATGTTGAAAAGCCCATTCTTAGAAACGTGCAACTGTGTCCAATCCTCTGCAACCAAATGCAAATGGCAGCCCTGATGAGGGGGAACCTTCAGAATCACCTAACAGTGTTGGATTTTATTGAACACATTTCTGGAATCTATGTGAATTGGACTCTGCTTTTGCCCATGAACAAAAAGTTTATCAAACTGGCCCACAACGACCCTTGTCCACTGGAGAGCTGCCTGAAGGAACTTTCCCCAACACTAGATCTGATACGTGCCTTGACTTAAAAATCTGGCTCGCCTTATCTCTCGTTTCACATTTCAGAAGATGCTATGCTGTAACCAGGGGCGGACTGACAACTCATGGGGCCCCCGGGCAATAGGGGATCATGGGGCCCCTGTGTCCGTGCCTAACCTTAAAAAAGGCAATGAAAAAGGTACCAGGGGCATCTCACGGGGCCCCCTACTGACCCCGGGCCCTCGGGCAGTGCCCGAGTTTCCAAATGGTCAGTCCGCCCCTGGCTGTAACTCATTTACTGCCAGGATCACGACCTTTCCAATACAGCGCTCGATCTCCTTTCTGGTGCCGCTAATCAGTAAAAATAACTGTCCTGATTAGCCTGTCTTCATACTGGAAAGCAATGTGTGGCTTAATTTTTTACCAAAGCATTGATAGACTACCCTGCCACTGTTACCTACTTGACAAGCTCCCCTGCCACTGTTACCTACTTGACAATGACCCATGAACATCTTGTGACATGCAGTGCCCACGGAGCAACTTGTACTAACTTAATTTTGTTCGCCCATTGACCCTGGAGAATCCTGTGTTACCCAGACACAATTGCACCCCATGATCCTATCTTGGAGCATCCTGTATAGACAGGTGACTCCAGCACACACTGAGTGCCTCCGTGACACCTGTGTCCCCACTTAGCCTCAGGTATGCTCCTATATTCTCCTAGACTGTCTCTCAGTGGATACGCATTTTGGGAGTCCAAACAATCCCCCTTAATCAGAGTTTTAATGCTTCAAACAGTGTCTGATGGAGTCAGAATAAATATCCTGGACACCCACTAAAGCCAATAATATCACTGTTCAACAAATTTTTATTTTTTGCCAGTTTTGGAAACAAAAGGATCCATTTCTTAATGAATTTCACATTCTGAGTTCAAATATAACAATGAAATTTGTCAATTGGCTCTAGTTTTTCTGTAAACGGAAAGTTTTCTACTATAGGCGTAATGACTACATAATGCACAATAATTATATAGATAGATGTCTTTCCACAAATATAAAGCAAGTGATATTGACTACATAACAAAGCCTAAATGGCATAATATATTGCATAGGATTACCAAGAAAAATTATAGCCATAAGCTAAGTTGAATCATTTTAATACTTAGGATTCTCACTAGTTTTGTCTTCAGTTTGTGTCGGTTTTGCTTCTCTTGGCTTTTCTCTTGTATTTGAGGAAAGGGCTATCGCTTACAACTGCACGTGACTACACGCTTCAGGTTCTTCCTCACTTGACTCAACCACAAAGGATTCTGGTGCTTTAGGAATTGGTAGCCCCTCTCCATGAGGAACTGGACGTATTGCCGATGGAATATTTGGATAGTGCACAGATAACTTTTTCTTCTTATTTAGCCCTTTTACAATTGGAGGCACCATACAAAAGTAACAATTACTAACATGATCTGTTGGCTCTCTCCAAATCATTGGCACAGTGAAAGGCATAGATGCCTTTTTTCCATTCAACGATTGCTCCAGTGCCGTCCCACAAGAATTGCAGCATATATGTGGTGCCCAGCTCTTGTCCTGGTCTCCTATCTTGCAGCCAAAATACAAGTTGTAGGCTTTCTTAATCATTCCTGTTATCCTCCTTTTTTGTGAGATAAAAGTTATTTCACCGCAGATATAGCAGAAATTATCTGCTTTATTCACACAAGTTCGAGGCATTACTGAGTAGCCTATATAAGCATAAAACGAAATGTAAAGACGAACTCCAATCAGCTACAGATACTGCAGCTTTTATGCAGTGAAGTGATGCAATTAAAGGCTAATATTGCATCATCTCAGTATACATGCAATTTTCTATTGGTCACCAGTATCAATTGCGCAATATGCAGCTGAAGTTGCATCATAATTTTGAATGGCTTACGTCATTAGATGGGTAAATATATCATGGAAACTAGAGCCAATCAACATTTTTTAGGGTAATTTTCGTTTTCAGCACCCCAAAATTATGTAAGATTAGCTAATTTTATGCCCAAAACTTTTTACCTGTTGAACAGTGTAATCAGTGTGTGAATGGATGTGTTAGTGGCAGACCTTTAAGTGCTAAAGCCCTGATGAAGGGGGATTGCTTGGACAAAACAAGTTGGTGTCTTTTTACATTTGGTCACTTGTAGAAACATTTATTTGAAGCTCCTTCATGCTCAGTTATACATAGATTATTCAATTACTGCTGCTAAACATAGCCATTGGACTAAGGACGTCTAAGGACTATGGACATAAGCTATTGGACTAAGGACATCTAAGGACTATGGACATAAGCCATTGGACTAAGGACATCTAAGGACTATGGACATAAGCCATTGGACTAAGGACGTCTAAGGACTATGGACATAAGCCATTGGACTAAGGACATCTAAGGACTATGGACATAAGCCATTGGACTAAGGACATCTAAGGACTATGGACATAAGCCATTGGACTAAGGACGTCTAAGGACTATGGACATAAGCCATTGGACTAAGGACGTCTAAGGACTATGGACATAAGCCATTGGACTAAGGACGTCTAAGGACTATAGACATAAGCCATTGGACTAAGGACGTCTAAGGACTATGGACATAAGCCATTAGACTAAGGACATCTAGGAACTAAGGACATAAGCCATTGGACTAAGCACATCTAAGGATTAAGGACCAAAGACATAAGCCATTGGACTAAGGACATCTAAGGATTAAGGACCAAAGATATAAGCCATTGGACTAAGGACATCTAAGGATTAAGGACATAAGCCTTTATACTATGGGTGTCTAAGGATGAAGGACATAAGCCATTGGACTAAGGATGTCTAAGGACTATGAACATAAGCCATTGGACTAAGGGCATCTAAGAACTAAGGACATAAGCCATTGGACTAAGGACATCTAAGGATTAAGGACCAAGGACATAAGCTATTGGACTAAGGATGTCTACGAATTAAAGACAAAGGACATAAGATATTGGACTAAGGACATCTAAGGACTGAGGACATAAACCATTGGACTAAGGGCATCTAAGAACAAAGAACATAAGCCATTGGACTAAAGACATCTAAGGATTAAGGACCAAGGACATAAGCCATTGGACTAAGGATGTCTAGGAATTAAAAACAATGGACATAAGCTATTGTACTCAGGACATCTAAGAACTAAGGATATAAACCATTGGACTAAGTGTGTCTAGGGACGAAGGACATAAGCCGTGGGTTAACGATGTCTAAGGACTATGGATATTAACCATTGGACTAAGGGCATCTAAGAATTAAGGACATAAGTCATTGGACTAAGGACATCTGGGGATTAAGGACTAAGAACATAAGCCATTTGACTAAGGACATCTAAGAATTAAAGAAAAGGGACATAAGCTATTGGACTAGGAACATCTAAGGACTAAGGACATAAACCATGGGACTAAGGGTGTCTAGGGACGAAGGACATAAACCATTGGATTAACGATGTCTAAGGACTATGGACATAAGCCATTAGACTAAGGGCATCTAAGAACTAAGGACATAAGCCATTGGAATAAGGACATCTGGGGATTAAGGACCAAGAACATAAGCCATTGCACTAAGGACATCTAAGAATTAAAACCAAAGGTCATAAGCTATTGGACTAAGGACATCTAAGGACTCAGGACATAAACCATTGGACTAAGGGTGTCTAAGGAAGAAGGACATAAGCCATTGGACTAAGGATGTCTAAGGATTAAATACTAAGGGCATAAAACATTGGACTAAGGAAGTCTAAGGAGTAAGGACATAAGCCACTGGACTAAGGACATGTTTGGACTAAGGACATAAGCCATTGGAATAAGGATGTCTGCTTGGAGATTCATGTCTAGTCCTTCATCCCTATCTCTCCTTGGTGCTCAGTGGATACGGACACCTATCCATTACACTTACACACTTCCTCCTCCTAATTCCAGCAAAGGACAATCACTGGCCATTACTGAATAACTGTGCTGTAGACAGAATCCATAAAATATTGCCAGTCCTCACCCCAGGGTGACACTGGAAGATGAAGGGTTCAGCTATGCTGAAAGTGATCTCAGCTGGATCACTAGTATCAAACAAAAAACAATCAACCTGATCCTTATTCCCTTCAGTTTCTGCAAAGATCCTCAGGCTGAGAACATATGAAGCATACATTTCTTTTTTTGCCTGGTTTGCCGAGCTGGGACTGGACTCCCCGAGATACAAATGACCTTCAAATTGTTTTAAGATGGAGGTCATGAAAATGACCTTATGAATGAAATTGCCGCCTCGCTCGTCAGATAAAATATGAAAGCAGCAAAGTGACCCCACAGTCCACATAGCCCCTTAGAGATATAAATGGCCCGCATGTGAAACAACCTGTCAGTGAGCCCAGAGAACCAACACATCAATTCTGGGTGGAGCTGCTCTGACCTGCCATTATTCCTGCACTAAGCCGCATTTGTTGTCATAGCCTGAGATCTGCTGTACTTCATCGTTCCTCTCCGCACCTGACAACACACTGCGTTTGATTACACAAGTCTGCGCGCCCATTATTGTGGCAGGTGCCTGCATTCGTCACGCCCGTGCCAGCAGAAATTGTTTTTGTTCCATCAGCAATCCGTCCATTCCTGCTGGTTTGTTTTCTTACAGTCTGTGTGTATGTTCTGGAATTTACCTTCCAGGAGAGATGATGAAGTAAGACTTGTGATAGGGGGGCATCTGTCGCTCCGCTCAACAGAAGGTCACAGAGAGTGCAGATTACCTCTTGGTTCTCCGTGATGACCAAGGGGGTCCGCGCCAAATACAGACAGGTCCAAGCAAAGAGGAGCTCCAGGCAAGGAAGGAAAAAACAGTCGCATCAGTCTCTGTATCAGTGGAGCTTACAATCTAATGTCCCCGGCATTACACATTGATATAGCTCTAACATATTCCATAGTGTTGTACAGAAACCAATGAACCAGCCACATCAGTCTCTGTACCACTGGAGCTTACAATCTAATGTCCCCGGCATTACACATTGATATACAGTCAGGTCCATAAATATTGGGACATCAACACAATTCTAACTTTTTTGGCTCTATACACCACCACAATGGATTTGAAATAAAACGAACAACATTGTGCTTTAACTGCAGACTGTCAGCTTTAATTTCAGGGTATTTACCTCCAAATCAGGTGAACAGTGTAGGAATTACAACAGTTTGCATATGTGCCTCCCACTTGTTAAGGAACCAAAAGTAATGGGACAGAATAATAATCATAAATCAAACTTTCACTTTTTAATACTTGGTTGCAAATCCTTTGCAGTCAATTACAGCCTGAAGTGTGGAACGCATAGACATCACCAGACGCTGGGTTTCATCCCTGGTGATGCTCTGCCAGGCCTCTACTGCAACTGTCTTCAGTTCCTGCTTGTTCTTGGGGCATTTTCCCTTCAGTTTTGTCTTCAGCAAGTGAAATGCATGCTCAATCGGATTCAGGTCAGGTGATTGACTTGGCCATTGCATAACATTCCACTTCTTTCCCTTAAAAAACTCTTTGGTTGCTTTTGCAGTCTGCTTTGGGTCATTGTCCATCTGCACTGTGAAGCGTCCAATGAGTTCTGAAGCATTTGGCTGAATATGAGCAGATAATATTGCCCGAAACACATCAGAATTCATCCTGCTGCTTCTGTCAGCAGTCACATCATCAATAAATACAAGAGAACCAGCTCCATTGGCAGCCATACATGCCCACGCCATGACACTACCACCACCATGCTTCACTGATGAGGTGGTATGCTTAGGATCATGAGCAGTTCCTTCTCCATACTCTTCTCTTCCCATCACTCTGGTACAAGTTGATGTCGGTCTCATCTGTCCATAGGATGTTGTTCCAGAACTGTGAAGGATTTTTAGATGTCGTTTGGCAAACTCTAATCTGGCCTTCCTGTTTTTGAGGCTCACCAATGGTTTATATCTTGTGGTGAACCCTCTGTATTCACTCTGGTGAAGTCTTCTCTTGATTGGTGACTTTGACACACATACACCTACCTCCTGGAGAGTGTTCTTGATCTGTTGTGAAGGGTGTTTTCTTCACCAGGGAAAGAATTCTTCAGTCATCCACCACAGTTGTTTTCCGTGGTCTCCGATTCTTTTGGTGTTTCTGAGCTCACCGGTGCGTTCCTTCTTTTTAAGAATGTTCCAAACAGTTGTTTTGGCCACGCCTAATGTTTTTGCTATCTCTCTGATGGGTTTGTTTTGTTTTTTCAGCCTAATGATGGCTTGCTTCACTGATAGTGACAGCTCTTTGGATCTCATCTTGAGAGTTGACAGCAACAGATTTCAAATGCAAATAGCACACTTGAAATGAACTCTGGACCTTTTATCTGCTCATTGTAATTGGGATAATGAGGGAATAACACACACCTGGCCATGGAACAGCTGAGAAGCCAATTGTCCCATTACTTTTGGCCCCCTAACAAGTGGGAGGCACATATGCAAACTGTTGTAATTCCTACACCGTTCACCTGATTTGGATGTAAATACCCTCAAATTAAAGCCGACAGTCTGCAGTTAAAGCCCATCTTGTTCGTTTCATTTCAAATCCATTGTGGTGGTGTATAGAGCCAAAAATGTTAGAATTGTGTCGATGTCCCAATATTTATGGACCTGACTGTAGCTCTGACATATTCCACAGTGCTGTGCAGAAACCAATGAACCAGCCACATCAGTCTCTGTACCAGAGGAGCTTACAATCTAATATCCCGGCATTACACATTGATATAGCTCTGACATATTCCATAGTGCTGTACAGAGAACACTGAGCCAGTCACATCAGTCTCTCCAAACTCAAAAAAGCCTATGAAAAAGGTACCAGGGGCATCTCATGGGGCCCCCTACTGACCCTGGGCCCTCGGGCAGTGCCCGAGTTTCCAAATAGTCAGTCCGCCCCTGGTCCCCAGCATTGTACATTGATATAGCTCTAACATATTCCATAGTGCTCTACAGAAACCAATGAACCAGCCACATCAGTCTCTGTACCAGAGGAGCTTACAATCAAATGTCCCCAGCAGGGGTGGACTGACAACTCATGGGGCCCCCGGGAAATAGGGGATCATGGGGCCCCTGCGTCCTTGCCCAAACTCAAAAAAGCCTATGAAAAAGGTACCAGGGGCATCTCATGGGGCCCCCTACTGACCCCGGGCCCTCAGGCAGTGCCCGAGTTTCCAAATGGTCAGTCCGCCCCTTGTCCCCAGCATTGTACATTGATATAGCTCTAACATATTCCATAGTGCTGTACAGAAACCAATGAACCAGTCACATCAGTGTCTCAACCAGGGAAACAGACATTTTTATCATCTTTATTAGGGGTAAGCTGAGTGTTTGGTGTGGAGGAACATGATAGCTTACTGCTGTCAACAGTTGCTAAGGAACTGCGGGTGCCTGCACCCTGTGTCCCTCAAGTGTTCCTAAACCCACAACAGTACAATCAGTCTGTAGATGCAGTAAGGCATGCTTGCTATACACACTGTGGAACCTAAGGGGTTAATCCTCTGCATTGTGAAAAAAAGGACGTTTGATCCTGACTTCTCTGATCCTCCCCTTCTTTCAGTATCAACTTTATATGTCCTGATAGAACAGAGGCTCCGGGGCAAGCTGCACATGCTCAGTTTACTGTGTATTGCTGGAGAGTTTTTTTCTTCTTGGATGTGATCAGCACAGGGCCAATCAGCGCTGTTTTGACAGAGGTCAGGGATTCTGCATCCTCCTAGAGCAGAATGAAAACTCCTCCTACAAGCTTTAACCAGTGCTCTGTTAGACACTGATAGAAGCCACAAGACTGCTCTAACTGCTGATGAAAAAAGGTATTTAGCCGTTTATATTTACTACAATAATTTCATTTCCATTTTGTGTGTACTGTGGGAGAGCAGATAGGAGTGAATGCAGGGTCCAGGGAGAGCGGATATAGTGAATGCAGGGTACAGGGAGAGCGGATATAGTGAATGCAGGGTCCGGGGAGAGCAGATATAGTGAATGCAGGGTCCGGGGAGAGCGGATATAGTGAATGCAGGGTCCGGGGAGATCAGATATAGTGAATGCAGGGTCCGGGGAGAGTGGATATAGTGAATGCAGGATCCGGGGAGAGCGGATATAGTGAATGCAGGGTCCGGGGGGACCGGATATAGTGAATGCAGGGTCCGGGGAGAGCGGATATAGTGAATGCAGGGTCCGGGGAGAGCGGATATAGTGAATGCAGGGTCCGGGGAGAGTGGATATAGTGAATGCAGGGTACGGGGAGACCAGATATAGTGAATGCAGGGTCTGGGGAGAGCGGATATAGTGAATGCAGGGTCCGGGGAGAGAGGATATAGTGAATGCAGGGTCCGGGGAGACCAGATATAGTGAATGCAGGGCAACGGGGGATTTCTCCATAATTCCTACCAGGCCATTCAGGTCAGGTGTGAATTTGAAGCTCCAAGCAAAAAAGCTAAATAAATAAAATGGCATGCACCCTCCCCTCCTGAACAATAATTTATTTATTTCAGGTACATATATAGCACCAGGGGCGGACTGACCATTTGGAAACTCGGGCACTGCCCGAGGGCCCAGGGTCAGTAGGGGGCCCCATGAGATGCCCCTGGTACCTTTTTCATAGGCTTTTTTGAGTTTGGGCAAGGACACAGGGGCCCCATGATCCCCTATTTCCTGGGGGCCCCATGAGTTGTCAGTCTGCCCCCTGTATAGCACCATCAATTTACGCAGTGCTTTTCATATATATTCACATCAGTCCCTAACCCTCAAGGGGCGTACAATCTAAGGTCCCTAACCCTCAAGGGGTGTACGATCTAAGGTCCCTAACCCTCAAGGGGCGTACAATCTAAGGTCCCTAACCCTCAACGGGTGTACAATCTAAGGTCTTTAACCCTCAAGGGGCGTACAATCTAAGGTCCCTAACCCTCAAGGGGCATACAATATAAGGTCCCTAACCCTCAAGGGGCGTACAATCTAAGGTCCCTAACCCTCAAGGAGTGTACAATCTAAGGTCTTTAACCCTCAAGGGGTGTACAATCTAAGGTCCCTAACCCTCAAGGGGCGTACAATCTAAGGTCCCTATCTCACATTCATACATACAAATACTAGGACCAATTTAGACAGGATCCAATTAACCTACCAGCATGTCTTTGGAGTGTATGAGGAAACTGGAGTACCTGGAGGAAACACACGCAGGCACAGGGAGAACATGCAAACTCCAGGCAGGTGGTTCAATGGCTGGGATTCAAACCAACGACCTGAGTACTGCCAGGCAGAAGTGCTAAGCAGTTAGCCACTGTGCTGCCCAGAAATACTATATGCCCTCAACAAAGTGGGGTACCTTGCCAGGGGGGGACCCACATGCCAAAGCACATTGTCCACATGTTGATGTGGGCAAGGGCCTCTTCCCCACAACCCTGTAATGGTGTTTGTGGGGGTCCGTGGGAGAGGGGCTTATTGGAATCTGAGAGGCCCCCATTAACAACAAGGGGGCTCCTAGAGACCGCTTCCTCCATAGTACTAAAATGTCTCACGGTGTACATCCATTGTCATTCACATAGTCCAGCCAACCTGCTGAAAGGAGAAAAAAAACACCAACGCATGTTTTTTCCAGTTTCAGTCCCTTTCATTGGATGAATTACAGCTCCAGCGCATGACAGCTGAGGGGCGGGGTAACCAGAGTGACATCACCAACCAAAATATGGATATAACCATTATTATTATTATTATACAGGATTTATGGTGCCAACAGTTTGCTCAGCGCTTTACAATATAACGGGAGACAATACAGCAACAATACAGTTCAAAACAAGAGGGATAGGAGGGCCTGATCCTTGGAGCTTACAATCTAAGAGGGGATAGTGGTACAAAAGGTAGTAAATGTGGGGGATGGACTGGTAGGCAGAATAGAAGATTCCAGTATTAGCTGAGGGCAGGATAGGCTTCCCTGAAGAGATAGGTTTTCAGAGATCACCTAAAAGTGAGCTGAGTAGGCGATAATCTGATAAATTGGGGAAGAGAGTTCCAGAGGACAGGGGAAGCTCTGAAGAAGTCCTGGAGATGAGCATGGGAGAAGGAGACAAGGGAGCTAGAGAGCAGGAGATCAATGACATATTCAGTCAAATTCTTCATGGGCAGGGTCGGACTGACCATTTGGAAACTCGGGCACTGCCCGAGGGCCTGGGGTCAGTAGGGGGCCCCATGAGATGCCCCTGGTACCTTTTTCATAGGCTTTTTTGAGTTTGGGCAAGGACACCGGGGCCCCATGATCCCATATTGCCTGGGGACCCCATGAGTTGTCAGTCCGCACCTGTTCATGGGGATCCCAGTTCAACTTCAGTGCTGGTCATGGTTGGCCTACAGACCTGGAGCCTCCCCTCCTGAACAATACCAGAATATTTGCCTTCAGCAAAGAAGGGGCCATGGCTGGCATACAGACCTACATGCATCAGAAGTGACTTTTGAGCTCCATATTGATGCCAGTGACCGCTCTGTCTCCATGTGAAGCAGTATGATCCAGCCTCGGAGCCCCTCTCTCCTTGAAGCACCTTGAAGGAGAATTCTGGATGGCCAAGTGCCTGGAGAGAGTGCCGCTGCCTCCATTGTTAGGAATTATGGCTCCGCAGAGAACAATTGATTTTTCCTTTAATTTGAATTTCTGCAGTTCAAAGCCTTGTTTGATGCAGGAAAAAAAAAATCAATCGTTCAGCTTATTTTTAACAATGGTCAGTTTAGCCGGTACTTAAATAAAACGGGCCCATATCTGAATCCTATTAGAACCTCAATGACCATGTGGAAATGTTTCCCGGGAGTAATTGATGGGATATTTACAATGGGAATTACAATGGAGGCATTAAACCGATTAGAACGTAGAACACATTAACAATATATTCATAGTTAAAAAAAAAAATACTAAAAAAAGTTCCATAGGTTTTCTGAGTTGCATCTCAGTAGCTTAAGGTGGACTTGTCATCAGGTAAGGTGGACTTGTCATCGGGTAAGGTGGACTTGTCATCAGTTAAGGTGGACTTGTCATCAGTTAAGGTGGACTTGTCATCAGGTAAGGTGGACTTGTCATCAGGTAAGGTGGACTTGTCATCGGTTAAGGTGGACTTGTCATCAGTTAAGGTGGACTTGTCATCAGGTAAGGTGGACTTGTCATCGGTTAAGGTGGACTTGTCATCGGTTAAGGTGGACTTGTCATCGGTTAAGGTGGACTTGTCATCAGTTAAGCTGGACTTGTCATCGGTTAAGGTGGACTTGTCATCAGTTAAGGTGGCCTTGTCATCAGGTAAGGTGGACTTGTCATCAGTTAAGGTGGACTTGTCATCAGGTAAGGTGGACTTGTCATCGGTTAAGCTGGACTTGTCATCGGTTAAGGTGGACTTGTCATCGGTTAAGGTGGACTTGTCATCAGTTAAGGTGGACTTGTCATCAGGTAAGGTGGACTTGTCATCGGTTAAGCTGGACTTGTCATCAGTTAAGCTGGACTTGTCATCGGTTAAGGTGGACTTGTCATCAGTTAAGGTGGCCTTGTCATCAGGTAAGGTGGACTTGTCATCAGGTAAGGTGGACTTGTCATCAGTTAAGGTGGACTTGTCATCAGGTAAGGTGGACTTGTCATCGGTTAAGCTGGACTTGTCATCGGTTAAGGTGGACTTGTCATCGGTTAAGGTGGACTTGTCATCAGTTAAGGTGGACTTGTCATCGGTTAAGGTGGACTTGTCATCAGTTAAGCTGGACTTGTCATCGGTTAAGGTGGACTTGTCATCACTTAAGGTGGCCTTGTCATCAGGTAAGGTGGACTTGTCATCAGTTAAGGTGGACTTGTCATCAGGTAAGGTGGACTTGTCATCGGTTAAGCTGGACTTGTCATCGGTTAAGGTGGACTTGTCATCGGTTAAGGTGGACTTGTCATCAGTTAAGGTGGACTTGTCATCAGGTAAGGTGGACTTGTCATCGGTTAAGCTGGACTTGTCATCAGTTAAGCTGGACTTGTCATCGGTTAAGGTGGACTTGTCATCAGTTAAGGTGGCCTTGTCATCAGGTAAGGTGGACTTGTCATCAGGTAAGGTGGACTTGTCATCGGTTAAGCTGGACTTGTCATCGGTTAAGGTGGACTTGTCATCGGTTAAGGTGGACTTGTCATCAGTTAAGGTGGAATTGTCATCAGTTAAGGTGGACTTGTCATCAGTTAAGGTGGACCTTCACCCTAAATTCACTTTAGTTTTGCCCTCCCTTCCCCCCCTTCCATCTCTCAGTTTACTTTTTTGTAATTTTAACATTTTTCATACTGCAAAATGTCCTGCCTAGGCAAAAATTAATTTGAAGTTCACCCCTCCTCTGGGATTTTGCACATGGGCAGATGGCCCATGCTGCAACACACCTGCGCATGCATGGGTTTCAAAGTTCCGAGTCTGCTGTGTTTGCGCACGCGTAGAAAGTCCCCCGTGTATGCACAGATGTTCCGAGGGGCTTTGTCAGTACTGGAGGGCTGGGCAGAGCTCTTCGGCACATCTGTGCACGCACCAGAAATACAAAAATGACAGCGCCGGGGACGGGGTGGGGGTGGGGGGGGTTTCTAGCCAAACAAAAGGGGACTACAATTGCTGCAGTTAAGCAATAACTTCCAGGTATTTGTTACGTCTCACAGACAGTGCCGGGACAAGGCCATCTAGAGCCCAGGGACAACACATCAAATTGCACCCCCCCCCATGATGTATGAGCATTATATGTCAGCAAAAATCCCCTCCCCCCAAAAAAAAATCGAGCTCTAATCTGCATGCCCACCTCCAAGCATAAATTAACCTCCTCCCAGGACAAATCCAACCCCCCAAAATGAAATCCCCCCTCCCAGCACAAATCCAACCCCCTAATGAAATCCCCGCTCCCAGCACAAATTCAACCCCCTAATGAAATCCCCCCTCCCAGCACAAATCCAACCCCCTAATGAAATCCCCCCTCCCAGTACAAATCTACCCCCTAATGACATCCCCGCACCCAGCACAAATCCAACCCCCTAATGACATCCCCACTCCCAGCACAAATCTACCCCCTATTGAAATCCCCCCTCCCAGTACAAATCTACCCCCTAATGAAATCCCTGCTCCCAGTACAAATCTACCCCCTAATGAAATCCTCGCTCCCAGTAAAAATCTACCCCCTAATGAAATCCCCGCTCCCAGTACAAATCCAACCCCCTAATGAAATCCCCCCCTCCCAGTACAAATCTACCCCCTAATGACATCCCCCTCCCAGTACAAATCCAACCCCCTAATGAAATCCCCACTCCCAGCACAAATTTAACCCCCTATTGAAATCTCCCCTCCCAGTACAAATCTACCCCCTAATGACATCCCCGCTCCCAGCAAAAATCTACCCCCTATTGAAATCCCCCCTCCCTGTACAATTCTACCCCCTAATGAAATCCCCACTCCCAGTACAAATCCAACCCCCTAATGAAATCCCCGCTCTCAGTACAAATCTACCCCCTAATGACAGCCCTGCTCCCAGCACAAATCTACCCCCTATTGAAATCCCCCCTCCCAGCACAAATCTTTGCCCCCCCATCCCCCCAGCTCAAATCCTCTATCTCCCTATATGCCCCAGCACAAATTCCCCTCTCCCAATTCCCCATCTTAGCACAGATCCCCATCCCCCAAATTTCGCCCCCTAGCACAAATACCTCCACCAATCACCCCTATAAGTACAAATCCCCCCACCCCAAAAAAATAAAATTCCCTTCTTAGCACAAATCTCTTCCCCCCTCTACCATATCAGCTTTTCTAGCACAAACTCCCCAATTCCCCCCTCTCAACACAAATCCTCCCAAATTGCCACTCCTAGCACACCTTCCCAGTTTTAACTCCTTGCAGCCCCCCCAAATTCTTCCTCCCAACACAAATTCCCTCACCCCCAATCTTCCAGTGGTGCCCCCCCACCTCAAATGATATCACAGTGCCCAGGGCAGCTTCCCCTCATGCAGAGATCACAGTATTCCCCCAACAATGCCTTCAAGTGATTTGTTTTCTAGGAAGCATCATTCAGGGTCAACACCTACTTCCTGAACTGAACTGTTGGCTCAGAGATGGCACAATCGTTGAACTGGATGGGCTTTAGTCTTTTTTCAGGCAAACTAACAATGTAACAATCATGTCACTACCATTGCCTTTCCGTGATGTTCTTGGCTGTGTTCACAACTGTCTGACACAGATCAGCCCCTGCCACAGCCTCTCATCTTGTGATGTGCTACAAAGTTATAATCTGATGACTGAAAGAGACTGGGGAAATGCTCCCTCCTGCCTGTAGCAGACTGATGACCTCATCTCAGCTCAGGCAAAGTCACTGACTGGGGCTCAGGGATGACTTTTTAATGATAAAAGGTGATACAGTTGCTGTATATTGTAACATTTCAGAAATACATTAATGCAGATTTGTTACGTTTCTATAAGTTTTCAATTTAACTTGTTCCCACCAGCTGGATATGTGATGGCTGGATGGGAGAGCATTAATGATGCTCACTACCAGGGGCGGACTGACAACTCATGGGGCTCCCGTGCAATAGGGGATTGTGGGGCCCCTGTGTCCTTGCCAAACTCAAAAAAGCCTATGAAAAAGGTACCAGGGGCATCTCATGGGGCCCCCTATTGACCCCGGGCCCTCGGGCAGTGCCCGAGTTTCTAAATGGTCAGCCCGCCCCTGCTCACTACGCACTCTTAGGAAAGCAACTAAGCTGTCATGGACAGCTCCTGACTCATAGTTGACAGTCAATCACAGTGTGACCATGCATAGCTTGGGGCACCAATCTAATTAAACATCTGAAGCTCCAGTGACTCCCACTGTTTGGTGCAAGAGGAAAAAAAGAGCTTGTCCTGGCTCTGTCTACACACTCTTAAGAGGAAAATGTCAGACCCCTACACCAGTTCAACTTAAGTGTAGAATCAGTAAGTACGGCTTCAGCTTGACTCCATACAGACCATGGCCCCGACGCGTTTCGCCCTATCCACAGGTCTTAGTCATGGAGGTCCTCCATGACTACGAGCTGAAGCTGTATCTACTGATTCTACACTCAGGCTGAACTGGACCGCGGCGGTTTGACTTTTTCTTCCTAAGGGTCAATCACAGTGGTCACACAATCAAAAAGCTCCACCTCACGGGCATTTAGATCCTCTACAAGGGACGGGCAATGGCAAGGAGTTAAAAAGATCAACCATTTAAGCCATGGAAGATTTTTCCCCCCTTCATGACCATGCTATGCTATGCGACACTGCTTTACTTTAACTGGCAGTTGTGCAGTCATGCAACACTCTACCTAAATTAAATTTAGATCATTTTTTTTCACACAGTTAGAGCTTTCTTTTGGTGGTATTTGATCATCACTGGGTTTTTAAAATTGTAATATGGAAATTAAAAAAGACCATCAATTTTGAAAAAAAACAAACAATATTTTTTACATTTTGCTATAAAGCATACCAAATAAAAAATGTAAAAAAAAACTAATTTCTTCGTAAATTTTGGCCAAAATGTATTCTGTTACATGTCTTTGGTAAAAAAAAAAAGGTGTATATTAATTGGTTTGCATGAAAGTTATGATGCCTACAAATGGAGGTATATATACTGGATGTTTTTTTCATTTTTTTTATACTAGTAATGGTAGTGATCAGCAACCTATAGTCGGACTGTGATAGTGCGGCGGGCAATTTGACACTAACTGACACTGATATCTCCAGTGACACTAATACAGTGATAATAGTATACACCGGGGCGGACTGACAATTTATGGGCCCCCCGGGCAATAGGGGATCATGGGTCCCCTGTGTCCTTTCCCAAACTCAAAAAAGCCTATGAAAAAGGTACCAGGGGCATCTCATGGGGCCCCCTACTGACCCCGGGCCCTCAGGCAGTGCCCGAGTTTCCAAATGGTCAGTCCACCCCTGGTATACACTGTCGCTAATGATACCGGCTGGGAAGGGGTTAACATCTAGGGGCAATCAATTTGTGTGCCTAACATTGTGTAACGTGTGTTATATTTGCTGCCTTTTACTACAAATTGATGTTTTTTTTCCTTCCTTTGCATGCAGAAGAAACACAGAGGTTGTTCCCTCTGTATAGACCCCTATGTTGATTGTCAACACAGAGCTCTGGGCTGTGATTGGACACACCCAATCAGCAGGTCCCATCCATGAATGAATTTGGCCGGGATCTGCTGGAAAACTCCCGCTGTGTAAAATTACAGGGGAGTAGGTGGGCGGGGGCACGCATGCACACAAAACCTAGAAACTGGCAGCGGCATACAGGCACATCACTGTGCCTGCAGCAGTTGCCCCGACACAGTATATGTAGCGTGGCTGGTTGGCAATCGGTTAAAAAATGCAAGAACACCGAAATGGCAAAGTGTCATCAAACCGTCAGTAGCTTACAACAGATGATGCCTTGTGACTTGCTACAAAGTTACAAATCTGAACACAGAGAGAGGAGACTAAGGAAATGCCTCCTCCTGCCTGCAGCAGATCAGGATTTCTGAAATCACTCCGACTGGCTTCTCTCTTGTTTGAGGTCTGTGACTCAGTGGCATCCCGAGGCAGGTGCAGGAGGTGCGGCCCGCACCGGGTGACACCGACCACGCGGGGTGATACCGGACCCGTTCCACGAAAAGGTAAGTTGTAAAGCAAGCTGACGATCCCCGCAGGATGGATCCGATCCATCCTGTGGGGATCGTCGGCTTTCTTTACAACTTACCTTTTCATGGAGCGGGTCCGGTGTCACCTCATATAGGTTGCATGCTGACGACCTCCGCAGGATGGATGGGATCTGTGGACTGAGGAGCATAATGGATCAGACTCTGATCCATTATGTTCAATCCACAGATCCAAACAATCCTGCGGGGATCGTCGGCATGCAACCTATACGGGGTGACAACGGACCCGCTCCATGAAAAGGTAAATTGTAAAGAAAGCCGGCAATCCCCGCAGGATGGATCGGATCTGCGGATTGAGCATAATGGATTAGACTCTGATCCATTATGCTCAATCTGCAGATCCAATCCATTCTGCGGGGATCGTTGGCATGCAACCTATACGGGGTGACAACGGACCCGCTCCACGAAAAGGTAAATTGTAAAGAAAGCCGACGATCCCCGCAGGATGGATCGGATCTGCGGATTGAGCATAATGGATCGGACTCCAATCCATTATGCTCAATCCGCAGATCTGATCTATTCTGCGGTGATTGTCGGAGGGGGTGTCACCAAGTGTTACTGCACCGGGTGACACCAACCCTAGGGACCCCTCTGCTGTGACTCATAGTATAAAATCCAGACATGGTCACACAAGTAACGCTTTTTGGAAGGAGGAGGACATTGGGGGCAGTTTGGGTAGGGTATCAATGAACCTTCCAGGAAACACAACCCTATGCCTAGAGAGCATACTAAATCTGTGCAGATGAGGAGAATTGAACCCTGGACCCCAGTGCTAACCACTAAACCACCATCCCGCCTGACTATTCACGTCTATCAATTTCCCGGGACGTAGAAGCGAGTACCAAGTAACTTAATCCTTCATTCTCTATTCTGCATGGCTGACATCGGATCTGCAAATATTCAGTGGTGAGAAAAGAGGCTTTTATAGAACGGAGTTCGGCTTATCTCCCAGCAAAGCCGCAGAATAATATTTATGTACAGTTTACAGCCTCCCCTAGGAGATGCGGAAAGGTGAATATCTAATCCACGTTTATCTGACTTACTGACGGTGAATGCGATTTGTCACCAGTTAAAAAAAATCTCAGTTGTATTTTTTAACTGGCTTTTCAGGTTTTTTCTTGGCAAAAGATTCATAATAGAGCGGAGGTCCGAGGGGGCCGCAGAGGGCCTGTGCTGAAAGAAACGGAAAAGTAAGATATCATCAATGAGAAAAGATAGTTTGATTTAATTTACATTCATACACTATATTGGCAAAAATATTGGGCTGCCGGCCTTTCCATGTACATGAACTTTATTGGCCCCCCAGTCTTAGTCCGTAGGGTTCAATATTGAGTTGGCCCCGCCCTTTGCAGCTATAACAGCTTCAACTCCTCTGGGAAGGCCGTCCACAAGGTTTAGGAGGGTGTCTATGGGAAGGTTGGACCATTCTTCCAGAAGCACATTTGTCAGGTCAGGCACTGATGTCGGGGGAGGAGGCCTGGATCACAGTCTCCGCTCTAATTCATCCCAAAGGTGTTCTATGGGGTTGAGGTCAGGACTCTGTGCAGGTCAGTCAAGTTCCTCCACCCCAAACTGGCTCCACCATGTCTCTATGGACCTTGCTTTGTGCACTGGTGCGCAGTCATGTTGGAACAGGAAGGGGCCATCCCCAAACTCTTCCCACAAAGTTGGGAGCATGAAATTGTCCAAAATGTCTTGGTATGATGATGCCTTAAGAGTTCCCTTCGCTGGATCTAGGGGGCCAAGCTCAACCCTTGAAAAACAACCCCCATATCATAATCCCCCCTCCACCAAACTTTACACTTGGCACAATGCAGTCATGCAAGTACCGTTCTCCTGGTAACCGCCAAACCCAGACATATCCATCGGATTGCCAGACAGAGAAGGGTGATTGGTCACTCCAGAGAACACATCTCCACTGCTCTGGAATCCAGTGGTGGCGTGCTTTACACCACTGCATCTGACACTTTGCATTGCACTTGGTGATGTAAGGCTTGGATGCAGCTGCTCGGCCATGGAAACCCATTCCATGAAGCTCTCTACGCACTGTTGTTGGGCTCATCTGAAGGCCACACCAAGTTTGGAGGTCTTTAGCTATTGACTCTGCAGACAGTTGGCGACTTCTGCGCACTGTGCGCTTCAGCATGCGCTGACCCCGCTCTGTCATGTGACGTGGCCTACCACTTGGTGGCTGAGTGGCTGTTGTTCCCAGTTGCTTCCACTTTGTTATAATCCCACTAACAGTTGAGCGTGGAATATTTAGTAGCCAGGAAATGTCACGGATGGACTTATTGCCCAGGTGACCACCTATCACGGGACCACGCTTGGAGTCACTGAGCTCCTGAGAGTGACCCATTCTTTCACCAATGTTTGTAGAAGCAGTCTGCATGCCTAGGGGCTTGATTGTATACACCTGTGTCCATAGAGGGGATTGGAACACCTAAACATTGTTCGGACAGGAGACAGAGAGATACAAAGCAACATTGTTTATAAAAATGGTTCAGACAGGGGATAGAGAGATACAAATTAATATTGTTTATAAACATTGTTCAGACAGGAGATGGATAGATAGAAGGTAACATTGTTTATAAACATTGTTCAGACAAGAAATAGAGATATACAAAGTAACATTGTTTATAAACATTGTTCAGACAGGTGATAACGAGATACAAAGCAACATTGTTTATAAAGATTGATCAGACAGAAGATAGAGCGATACAAAGTAATATTGTTTATAAACATTGATCAGGCAGGATACAGAGAGATACAAAGTAACATTGTTAATAAACATTGTTCAGACAGGATACAGAGAGGTACATAGTAACATTGTTTATAAACATTGATCAGACAGGAGATAGAGAGATAAAAAGTAGCAACCTTAAGGATTTAGAGAAGATCTGTAAAGAAGAGTGAACCAAAATCCCTCCTGAGATGTGTGCAAACCTGGGAACCAACTACAAGAAACGACTTACCTCTGTACTCACCAAGAAGGGTTTCTCCACCAAGTAGTAGGTCATGTTTTGCTTGGGGAACAAATACTTATTTTACTCACTGAACTGCAACTTAATTTATCGTGTGTTTTTTTGGATTTTTGGTTGATATTCTGTCTCTATCATTTAAAATACACCTATGATAACAATTATAGACCCTTCATTTCATTGTAAGTTAGCAAACCCACACAATCTGCAGGCATCAAATAATTATTTCCCCCACTGTAAGTGGTAATGACAAAGTTATTAAGGAATAAACAGGCCCGTAGGAGGAATATAAAACTGTCTGTGGTCCATAAGTGGTGTAGAGATGTGAGGGATGAAGGGACTAACAGCAACAACAATAACAATCCCGACGATGCCCTTCCTATAAATACACTGCGCTTTCCTGCATAGATATTGTCATATAATGACCCGGGTCTGTGTGAAGAGTTTCCATCAGACAAAGATCACAATGTGCATGGATGATGATAATCCATAGAGCAGCAGAGATGAAGAGGGACGAGTATACAGGAGCTCCGCAGTAACAGAACGTTTCCTGTTATTACTTTTATTTATTTATTTATTTATGTCTCGTGTTCCGCCTCGTACTGATCTATACCGGAGTAATATAAACAGAAAATAGATCAGAGCGATGTCTGCAGTCTCCTAGGTAACAACAGGGCGCGCAGAATAGTATCATCAGTGTTTTCCTGAAATTTCAAAGGGTCGTGACATTTATTTCCTTTAAAGTTCCAGCCAGTTACAGACATAGGAAGCCCCCCCCCCCTTCCTTACTTTCAGTTTATATCTAAGAAATGTTATTAAAAAAACAAATAAATAAATTGTTCGTTTCAAATGCTACTTCATGCATTGACATACCAACTTAGATCCAGCTTGTCTTGAAGTATGGCCATTGAGTCCCATATATATATATATATATATATATATATATATATATATATATATATATAAAATTAAATACTCTGTATTGGATATATTAAAGTTGTTTGGTAATTGTACAATTTTCCTTTGATATACCTTTAGACTGCCTCGGCGGTAGAAATTTCTTAAAAAAAAATCTCCCCTGAAGAAGCCCGTGAGGGCAAAACATGTAGGGAGTAACTACAATTACATAACCAAGTTTGAATCTCAGTTTTACTCTTAGAACTGAAATTGTTTTTATGTTTCTGTATTTTTTCTTTTCTTGTTGTGTTTTTTACAAAAATAGGAAATAAAAATTATATAACTTTTTAATATGTTTGGTAATCATGTTCATGCACCCTGAAAGTCCCATCTTCTGCACTATCCGAGGGTGAGCCATTGAGTCCCATATATATATATATATATTTGATTAAATACTCTGTATTGGATATATTAAAGTTGTTTGGTAATTGTACAATTTTCCTTTGATATACCTTTAGACTGCCTCGGCGGTAGAAATGTCTTCAAAAAAATCTCCCCTGAAGAAGCCATTGAGCCCCATATATATATATATATATTTGATTAAATACTCTGTATTGGATATATTAAAGTTGTTTGGTAATTGTACAATTTTCCTTTGATATATCTTTAGACTGTCTTGGCGGTAGAAATTTCTTCACAAAAATCTCCCCTGAAGAAGCCATTGAGCCATTGAGTCCCATATATATATATATATATATATATATATTTGATTAAATACTCTGTATTGGATATATTAAAGTTGTTTGGTAATTGTACAATTTTCCTTTGATATATCTTTAGACTGCCTCGGCGGTAGAAATTTCTTAAAAAAATTGCCCTGAAGAAGCCCGTGAGGGCGAAACATGTAGGGAGTAACTACAATTACATAACCAAGTTTGAATCTCAGTTTTTCTCTTAGAACTGAAATTGTTTTTATGTTTCTGTATTTTTTCTTTTCTTGTGTTTTTTACAAAAATAGGAAATAAAAATTATATAACTTTTCAATATGTTTGGTAATCATGTTCATGCACCCTGAAAGTCCCATCTTCTCTATTGGATAATGCTATCCACAGGCAGCTTAACTCTTCAATAGGAAGACAGGAGTTGAGCACAATTGGGGTTTTTATTTATATATCAGGTACTTATATAGCGCCGTCAAGTTACGCAGCACTTTACATATATATTGTTCATTCACATCAGTCCCTAACCCTCAAGGGGTGTACAATCTAAGGTCCCTAACCCTCAAGGGGTGTACAGTCTAAGCTCCCTAACTCACATTCATACATACACATACTAGGGAGAACTTCGACAAAAGCCAATTAACCTACCAGCATGTCTTTGCAGTGTGGGAGGAAACTGGAGCACCCAGAGGAAACCCATGCAGTCACAGGGAGAACATGCAAACTCCAGGCAGGTGGTGACATGGTTGGGATTTGAACCAACGACCTGAGCACTGCCAGGCAGAAGTGCTACCCATTTAGCCACCATGCTGCCACGATTGTTGATTTGCCAAAGGCAAATAGCCCGTGCACTTTGCAAAGTGCTGTTGCGCTCTGCAAGTGCAGTTGCTCCCGAGCTTAGTAAATGAGGTACAGCTTCACTTTGCAAAGAATACCCAATCATGTGCAGGGAAAATTAAAAAAAAAAAAACAGCATTTTTTGCTTGCATGTGATTGGATGATGGAAGTCATCAGAGCTTCTGCTCATTTACTAAGCTCTGGAGTACCTGCGCTGCAAAGTGCACGGTCTATTTGCTTTTAGTAAATCAACCCCAATTGTGCTCAACTTCTGTCTTCTCATTGAAGAGTTTCAATAAGTCTGTTTCACAATGGATCTGATACAGAATGACGGTTGGGTCTCACAATGGATCTGATACAGGATGACGGTTGGGTCTCACAATGGATCTGATACAGGATGTCGGTTGGGTCTCACAATGGATCTGATACAGGATGACGGTTGGGTCTCACAATGGATCTGATACAGGATGACGGTTGGGTCTCACAATGGATCTGATACAGGATGACGGTTGGGTCTCACAATGGATCTGATACAGGATGACGGTTGGGTCTCACAGTGGATCTGATACAGGATGACGGTTGGGTCTCACAATGGATCTGATACAGGATGACGGTTGGGTCTCACAGTGGATCTGACAAAGGATGACGGTTGGGTCTCACAATGGATCTGACACAGGATGATGGTTGGGTCTCACAATGGATCTGACACAGGATGACGGTTGGGTCTCACAATGGATCTGACACATGATGACGGTTGGGTCTCACAATGGATCTGATACAGGATGACGGTTGGGTCTCACAATGGATCTGATACAGGATGACAGTTGGGTCTCACAATGGATCTGATACAGGATGACGGTTGGGTCTCACAATGGATCTGATACAGGATGACGGTTGGGTCTCACAATGGATCTGATACAGGATGACGGTTGGGTCTCACAATGGATCTGATACAGGATGACGGTTGGGTCTCACAGTGGATCTGATACAGGATGACGGTTGGGTCTCACAATGGATCTGATACAGGATGACGGTTGGGTCTCACAGTGGATCTGATACAGGATGACGGTTGGGTCTCACAATGGATCTGATACAGGATGACGGTTGGGTCTCACAGTGGATCTGACACAGGATGACGGTTGGGTCTCACAATGGATCTGACACATGATGACGGTTGGGTCTCACAATGGATCTGATACAGGATGACGGTTGGGTCTCACAATGGATCTGATACAGGATGACGGTTGGGTCTCACAGTGGATCTGATACACTGGGCCACTGCGGGAGTACATTTTAAGGCTCCCCCATCCAGGGGGGAAATGATTAGGGCGTTATAAAGAATATTTTCCTGGCAGTGGGAGGGGATACCGGTACCTGCCTGACCCACATCATGGATAGCTGGGCCCCCAAACTCCGGAGGGCCCTTTCGCAGTTGTACTGACTGTAAAAATGATGCACCCACCCTGCTCCGCTGATCAGAAATAACAATCATGTTATTTCTCTGATTGACGTATTTCAGAATAATATCAAATTATGGTCACTAGATGGCGCTGACGATCATAGGAAATAAAGGTATTAGACACAATACAGAGATTATTTGTGAGGGCTCTAATTACAAAATGTTCATAAAGCTGTGAAAAAGATCAATAGTTTGTTGAGTAACTCTTTTATGTCTTTGTGATGCAAGGTATTTGTTGGATGCCCCGGGCTCTTCGCCTGTCGCTGGAGACCGGAGATTGGAGCGTGGCTCGTCATACACAATCAGAGAGAATACGGCTCCTTCCAGGGATGTCAGTGACCGGCAGCCGCACATTGTACCACGTAGACAGCGAATGACCTCCACAAGGTCCCTTTTACATTGTTACAGGAGATGTTCTCAATGCCGCTTGTCTGAATGCGTATTGACGGCGACATTTCAGACCCGCCACGCTTAACGCGCTTATCGAGTGCCAGTTCTCCTCTTACAAGGTTCATTTGTAAACAAGATTTATTCAAATGCGTCTGCCAGGCTCGGGGAAATGTGTTCTGAATCAGACCTGCGATTCTTCTCGGTAAGAACAGCCCCGGGGATGAGGATATCTACTCGTTCCTGAGAATGGCGGATTCCGATCCAACGCCATTAATTCTGTCCGATCGCTGAACGATAATAGCTGCGAGACCGTCCGCTTCCCCGGGGCAAAGCTTGGGTGCTGATCGCCAAACCGCGAGGAATGTACGAGATGAATGCATATTTTTCAGCCTACAGAACAAAAATCAACATTTAAAGTAGACGTGAACCCAACCACAGCACAGTGCAGGCTCTGGGAGGGTGTCCATGGATGTCCTCCTAGAACATACCTCCCGTCTTATCAGTGCAGTCTATCAGTGCCCATCAGTGCTGCCTCATCAGTGCCTAGCAGTGTCCATGAGTGTCACGTATCAGTCCTGCCTATCAGTTCCCATCAGTGCAGCCTAGCAGTGCCCATCAGTGCTGCCTCATCAGTGCCCATTAGTGTCCATCAGTGGTGCCTCATCAGTGCTCATCAGTGACTATCAGTGCAGCCTAATCAGTGCCCATCAGTGCCACCTATCAGTGCCCATCAGTGTCACCTATCAGTGCCCATCAGTGCAGCCTCATCAGTGCTCATCAGTGCAGCCTCATCAGTGCCTTCTCATCAGTGCCTTCTCATCAGTACCCATCAGTGCAGCTTAATCAGTTCACATCAGTGCCGCCTATCAATGTTCATCAGTGTCACCTCTCAGTGCCCATCAGTGCAGCCTTATCAGTGCCTTTAATCAGCCCCCATCAGTGCCGCCTCATCAGTGCAGCCTCATCAGTACCCATCAGAGCAGCCTCATCAGTGCCTCCTCATCACTGCTCATCACTGCCACCTATCAGTGCCCATCAGTGTCACCTATCAGTGCCCATCAGTTCAGCCTCATCAGTGCTCATCAGTGCAGCCTCATCAGTGCAGCCTCATCAGTGCTGTATCATCAGTGCCCATAAGTGCAGCTTAATCAGTGCCCATCAGTGCCACCTATCAATGTTCATCAGTGTCACCTCTCAGTGCCCATCAGTGCAGCCTTATCAGTGCCTTTTAATCAGCCCCCATCAGTGCCGCCTCATCAGTGCAGCCTCATCAGTACCCATCAGAGCAGCCTCATCAGTGCCTCCTCATCACTGCGACCTATCAGTACCCATCAGTGCTACCTCATCAGTGCTGTATCATCAGTGCCCATAAGTGCAGCTTATTCAGTGCCCATCAGTGCCACCTATCAGTGTCGCCTATCAATGCCCATCAGTGCTGCCTCATCAGTGCAGCCTCTCCAGTGCCTATCAGTGAAGTCTATCAGTGCTCATCAGTGCAGCCACATCAGTGCCCATCAGTGCTGCCTCATCGGTGCAGCCTCTCCAGTGCCTATCAGTGAAGTCTATCAGTGCTCATCAGTGCAGCCTCATCTGTGCCCATCAGTGCAGCCACATCAGTGCCCATCAGTGCTGCCTCATCGGTGCAGCCTCTCCAGTGCCTATCAGTGAAGTCTATCAGTGCTCATCAGTGCAGCCTCATCAGTGCCCATCAGTGCCCCCCTGACATCTTCATGCGTGCAGAGAACTCACAAAACATTTCAGTGGCTCTTCCAGGGGTGGCCCTACATGAGCAAAAGCCTAAGAGTGGGAAATGATGATGTCGGTGGTGCAGGGGCTGCATGCGGTTCTCCTGGCAGTAATGCGCGGTACGGCGGTGGATTCTCGGTGTTTATTCGTACATTATTGGAGTCATTATTTTTTCAATTGTGGAAAAACAAACGTTCTGTTAAAGTGCAGCAATTAGCCTGATTCAGCCACCATTAAATCGATGGCTGTAAAATAAACTTACTTAAATAAATGGCATCTCTCCTTCTATAAATATAATTATAATCATCCTGTGAGTCATCGGCGTGTCTCTGCAGCTGACCTGTCCGCCATATGTCAGCATAATGTTTCGTCCCCGCTTCCTCCAACAAACTCCTCGGATGGATACCTTCAGCAAAGCCTTTGCCTTTCACCATGCTGGAAGGAAAGAAAAAAAACATCAGTTCCCTCCGGGTGATGAGATATAGAAATGTTCCTCTGGGCAGAAGAGAAGAAAGATCGATCTTGAAGGGTAACTCCACACCTCGATGTACTACTTCAATACGGTCAAATGTCTCTAGACGGGGTCAAGACAAGAGGTGGGCAGGAGGGGCATTGATAGGGGTGGTCAGGGCTGTAGATAAGGGGGTACCACCAGTTCCTCTGTATGGGGTCAAGGCCAGCAGAGGGGCCTAGGCAGCTGGGTGAATCAGATACGGACTGGGAGGGTGATCAGCATGGCAGGGGGCAATTACTGGAACCCATCCCCCGTATGGCTCTCTCTGCAGCAGCTGAAAGCTGGCTTCTTCTCTTCTCCATCCCACTGGCTTTCATCTGCTGCAAAGAGAGCCATACAGGGGATCGGTTCCAGTAACTGCCCCAAACCCTGACACCTACCCCGCACCCATCACCCTCACTGTGCTCCATATGTTTCCCCCTCCTGCCCAGGACCTTGTTTCTTCTTGTTGATCCACAGTGGTGAAGTGTGGACCTTCCATTTACTGTCATTTACTTCTCATCGATCCACAGTGGTGAATAGAGATGAGCGAATCGAACTTGGCGAAGTGGAATTCGTTTCGAATATTAGGAAAAATTCGATTCGCGCCGAATCCGAAAATTAGCAAACTTTGGATGCGCGAATCGAATTTTCCCCGATCGGCCGATTTTCATCCCTTCTACAGCCGGCAAAAAGTGTCCCTGCAGAGAGCTCCGCTATTTCTGACAGTTCTCTGACAGTTCCTTCACATTTACAGCGGTTGAAACATTGTATCTATTTGTTTCCATTTAGGATACAGATGTTTTTATTCGGAAACAAATAGATACAATGTTTCAACCGCTGTAAATGTGAAGGAACTGTCAGAGAACTGTCAGAAATAGCGGAGCTCTCTGCAGGGACACTTTTTGCTGTACTGGAATTCTTCTTATTTTCATCCTACTTCTTCTTCTTCTTCTTCTTCATCCTCATCCTCTTCTTCTTCTTCATCCTCATCCTCTTCTTCTTCTTCTTCATCCTCATCCTCTTCTTCATCCTCATTCTCTTCTTCTTCATCCTCATCCTCTTCTTATTCATCCTCATCCTCTTCTTCTTCTTCATCCTCATCCTCCTCTTCTTCTTCTTCTTCATCATCATCATCCTCATCCTCCTCTTCTTCTTCTTCTTCTTCTTCCTCTTCCTCACCATCATCCTCTTCTTCTTCTTCATCCTCATCCTCTTCTTCATCCTCATCCTCTTCTTCTTCTTCTTCTTCTTCTTCACCCTCATCCTCATCCTCTTCTTCTTCTTCTTCCTCATCCTCATCCTCTTCTTCTTCTTCATCCTCATCCTCTTCTTCTTCTTCTTCTTCTTCTTCTTCTTCTTCATCATCCTCATCTTCCTCTTCTTCTTCATCCTCATCCTCTTCTTCTTCTTCTTCTTCTTCTTCTTCATCCTCATCCTCTTCTTCCTCATCCTGATCCTCTTCTTCTTATTCTTCTTCTTCTTCATCCTCATCCTCTTCTTCTTCATCCTCATCCTCTTCTTCTTCTTCTTCATCATCCTCATCTTCTTCTTCTTCTTCATCCTCATCCTCTTCTTCTTCTTCTTCTTCTTCTTCATCCTCATCCTCATCCTCTTCTTCTTCATCCTCATCTTCTTCTTCTTCTTCATCCTCATTCTCTTCTTCTTCTTCTTCTTCTTCTTCTTCTTCTTCTTCTTCTTCTTCTTCTTCCTCATCCTCATCCTCTTCTTCTTCAACCTCATCTTCTTCTTCTTCATCCTCATCCTCTTCTTCTTCTTCTTCTTCATCCTCATCCTCTTCTTCTTCTTCCTCATCCTCTTCTTCTTCTTCTTCATCCTCATCCTCTTCTTCTTCTTCTTCTTCATCCTCATCTTCTTCTTCATCCTCATCCTCTTCTTCTTCTTCTTCTTCTTCTTCATCCTCATCCTCTTCTTCTTCTTCTTCATCCTCATCCTCTTCTTCTTCTTCTTCCTCATCCTCTTCTTCTTCTTCTTCTTCTTCTTCATCCTCATCCTCTTCTTCTTCTTCTTCATCCTCATCCTCATCCTCTTCTTCTTCTTCTTCTTCATCCTCATCTTCTTCTTCTTCTTCATCCTCACCCTCTTCTTCTTCTTCTTCTTCTTGTTCTTCATCCTCATCCTCTTCTTCTTCTTCCTCATCCTCATCCTCTTCTTCTTCTTCTTCTTCTTCATCCTCATCCTCTTCTTCTTCTTCATCCTCATCTTCTTCTTCTTCTTCTTCTTCTTCATCCTCATCCTCTTCTTCTTCTTCATCCTCATCCTCTTCTTCTTCTTCTTCTTCTTCTTCATCCTCATCCTCTTCTTCTTCAATTGAAGCTGCTTCTGCTCCGCCACTCTGCCATTGGACTCTTGAAAGTCGTCTCCCCACACTGCTGCTGGGGGGACTTTTTAACATAGGCCTCTGTATGGCCTTCAATTTAAGCTGCTTACGCTTCGCCACTCTGCCATGGGCCCCTGTACCGCCTCCTCATGCTGCTGCCAGGCCCGTAATCTGTCATGGGCCCCCGTACCACCTCCTCATGCTGCTGCCAGGTCCAGAGTGTGTCATGGGTCCCTGTACGGCCTCCCATTGCTGCTGTCTCCATCGCCACACTCTGCCATGTGCCACTTTCAGGTCTCCTCACACTGCTGGTGGGTTCCATTTTGTCATAGGGTGCTGTATGGCCTCCCATTGCTGCTGCCTCCACCGCCACACTGTGGCTCCACACTCTGGTTTTGGCCCCGTGACTGCCCAAATGAGTGAAGTGTGCGGTGATTCTAAGATCGACGGCACTCATCTGCATGTCATACTGACTGACAGTATTATTTCTCTTCCCCAGCAGACTCCAAGGGCATTTAAATTAAAGGTACAGTGTTCTGCACTAATATAAAGGCTCTCTGAAGCCTAGAAACACCCTTTTATAAGTTAAATTCGCAGCGAATAAATTCGCATCGAATCGAATTTATTCCGCAAATTCGGCGAATCAGCCGAATCGAATTTTTGAATAATTCGCTCATCTCTAGTGGTGAAGTGTGGACCTTCCATTTACCGTCATTTACTTCTCGTAGATCCACAGTGGTGGAGTGTGGACTTTCCATTTACTGTCATTTACTTCTCGTAGATCCACAGTGGTGAAGTGTGGTCTTTCTATTGACTGCCATTTACTTCTCATTGATCCACAGTGGTGAAGTGTGGACCTTCCATTTACTGTCATTTTCTTCTCATTGATCCACAGTGGTGAAGTGTAGACCTTCAATTTACTGTCATTTACTTCTCGTAGATCCACAGTGATGAGGTGTGGACTTTCTATTGACTGCCATTTACTTCTCATTGATCCACAGTGGTGAAGTGTAGACCTTCAATTTACTGTCATTTACTTCTCATTCATCCACAGTGGTGAAGTGTGGTCTTTCTATTGACTGTCATTTACTTCTCGTTGATCCACAGTGATGAGGTGTGGACTTTCCATTTATTCCCGCCGCACCCATCACCCTCCCTGTGGACCATATGTTTCTCCCTCCTGCCCAGGACCCCTTGTGTGCCCCCACCTCCACAGTGCTGCCGCAATCCTTCCTCTTCTTTCTACTTCCAGCTGCAAGCACACAGTAGGATCCTTCAGGATGGGGAGTAGGGGAAGGGTCCAGTAAATATGTCACATTTTCCAGCCCCTTCCTTTCCTGAATGAACTCAATGAGTGATTGGTACTCACTGTGTTCATTCATAAATGAAACATAGTAGACTGTGGTTTTTTTTTTTGGGGGGGGGGCTGTAAGGTTGGCTGTATGGGACCCTGTGATTTCTCACAGCAGTCCTGGGGTGGTGCCCTCTCACTGCATGCTCCTGATCAGTAGCAGGCAAAGGCCGTCCCACTCTCCACCCCATCCACCCACAACCAGCGGAATATTTATCGCGAGGCAAAGGATTGCCTAAGGCGGCAATTTTTAGGGTGCAGCCCCCCAGAAGAAGAGATGCACGTGGCAGGGAGACCTGGTGAGGCTCCGCCATGGAATCCAAGGAGGCTGCGTGCTGCTGGAGGGTGTGAGCTGCCCGTACAAGAAAACTCAAGGAAGGAAGACACTGGGCTTGGCTCTGGGGATGGCTGGCTGCTTTCTGGAGAGGTTAAGGGATGGGGGAGGGGGGAGGTTGTACGTGGAGACTGGGAGGGGCCAGGGGCAGAGGGAGGTGGTGGGGTAATTTTGTGGTGAAAGTGTGGGGCACCCAATTTTAGTATTGCCTAGGGCAGTACAACAACTAAATACACCACAGCTGACACGAAAAACACACTGTGCATGCACAACTACCTTCTAGGTGCTAGAAAGCCTGTGATTGGCCATGCATGTTTGGTGCACACGCCATGCCAACCTTGGGCAGCCAGAGCAAAGGGGGCAAAGATGGCTGCCCTACACCCATTCTACATCATACATTAGCAGCAGGGGAGGGGGGCACAGTTCCCCTTCCTTACCCTGGGAGCTGGGTGAACCCTTCCTGGTTCTGCTCCTGGATCATCCTTACAAATAAAGGAAAAAAAGTTGCAGACTTCATTTCTTACCCTTATTCATATTATATCAGATTCAGTTTAGGATGGAGGGGTGAGAGGTTCACATCTCTGGGGTTTTTTCTCTGCATCCCCTGTGCAGGTAGTCCCATTCTGGTCACAGACACAGCTGCCGCTCCCAGTTTTACGTTGGTGCGGGTGCAGGGCCCCACACGGAAAAACTTGACAAAACGCAAATGTATGGCATTTATGAACAATTTTGAGACTAAAGCTTTTTTTACAGTAAATTCCTACATATTTAAGTGTTCTTTGCTGCTCATGCTTTCATTGTCTGACCTATGCTGTGTGCAAACAGGAAAAAAATTTCCAATGTCCTTTGCTGCCTCATTGTCTCAGGTGACTGAACTGTGTGGGAACAGGAAATTCTTTTTATGGACATTTCTCAATGTCCTTTGCTGCCTCATTGTCTCAGGTGACTGAACTGTGTGCAGACAGGAAATTCCTTTTATGGACATTTCTCAATGTCCTTTGCTGCCTCATTGTCTCAGGTGACTGAACTGTGTGGGAACAGGAAATTCCTTTTATGGACATTTCTCAATGTACTTTGCTGCCTCATTGTCTCAGGTGACTGAACTGTGTGCAGACAGGAAATTCCTTTTATGGACATTTCTCAGTATCCTTTGCTGCCTCATTGTCTCAGGTGACTTGAACGGGGTGCAAACAGGAAATTCCTTTTATGGACATTTCTCAACGTCCTTTGCTGCCTCATTGTCTCAGGTGACTGAACTGTGTGCAGACAGGAAATTCCCTTTATGGACATTTCTCAATGTCCTTTGCTGCCTCATTGTCTCAGCTGATTGAACTAACAGGGAATTCCTTTTATGGAATTTTAGCAGTGTCTTTTTGCTGCTTCATTGTCTCAGCTGGCTAAACTATTCCTTCAATGTCCTTTGCTTCCCAGTGTGCTTTGCTGCTCTTGCTTTCATTGTCTGACCTATGCTGTGTGCAAACATTTTCCAATGTCCTTTGCTGCCTCATTGTTTCAGGGGGACTGAACTGTGTGGGAACAGGAAATTCCTTTTATGGACATTTCTCAGTGTCCTTTGCTGCCTCATTGTCTCAGCTAGAAGAACTGTGTGCAAACAGGAAATTCTTTTTATGGACATATGGAGGATACATGACGGGATGTCAAAAGTTGGGTCCAGAATCGTCATTAATAGCTGCTTCTCACCTCCAGCTGTCTCAATCTCCTCACCATCCTTAACAGAATCAGTGGCATAGCCTCACCCATTTTCTGCATTACAGGATACATGATGGATGCAGGAGGAAAAAGAAAGATAGCTCCTGAACAACATAAAACTCTCTGTGCTGGAGCTTTTTCTGCTCTGAAAATGGGGACTAAACAACTACACAATGACTAGTCAGAGATGCACTGTAAAGTGGACGTTAAAAATAGCAGAGAGGTGCTAAAAAACAATAATGCGGGAAAAACCCTAAAAAAAATGCAAAAAAAGGCATTCCCTGATATGCAACTCCACGGGAGATACTCAAGACATCTTTGATCTTTGACCTTTTATGGCCACATAACACATAAAGTCAATGCCCATATTAGGTCAATGTCATTTGGCCACATGGCCATATTATTTTTTTCAGGTACTTATATAGTGCTGTCAATTTGCACATCACTTTACATATATATTGTACATTCACATCAGTCCCTAACCCTCAAGGGGCATACAATCTAAGGTCCATAACCCTCAAGGGGCGTACAATCTAAAGTCCCTAACCCTCAAGGGGCATACAATCTAAGGTCCGTAACCCTCAAGGGGCGTACAATCTAAGGTCCCTAACCCTCAAGGGGCATACGATCTAAGGTCCCTAACCCTCAAGGGGCGTACAATCTAAGGTCCCTAACCCTCAAGGGGTGTACAATCTAAGGTCCCTAACCCTCAAGAGGCGTACAATCTAAGGTCCCTAACCCTCAAGAGGCGTACTATCTAAGGACCCTAACCCTCAAGGGGAGTACAATCTAAGGTCCCTAACCCTCAAGGAGCGTACAATCTAAGGTCCCTAACCCTCAAGGAGCGTACAATCTAAGGTCCCTAACCCTCAAGGGGCGTACAATCTAAGGTTCCTAACTCACATTCATACATACACATACTAGGGACAATTTAGACAGGATCCAATTAACCTACCAGCATGTCTTCGGAGTATGGGAGAAAACCGAAGTACCTGGAGGAAACCCATGCAAGCACAAGGAGAACATACAAATTCCAGGCAGGTGGTGCAGTAGTTGGGATTTGAACCAACAACCCTAGTATTGCCAGGTGGAAATGCTAACCATTTAGCCACTGTCCTTAGGTCAATGCCATTTTGCCATGTGGCCATATTAGGTCAATGTCATTTGGCCATGTGGTCATTTTAGGTCAATGCCATTTGGCCATGTGGTCATTTTAGGTCAATGCCATTTGGCCATGTGGCTATATTAGGTCAATGCCATTTAGCCACATGGCCATATTGGGTCAATGCTATTTGGCCATGTGGCCATATTAGGTCAATGTCATTTGGCCATGTGGCCATATTAGGTCAATGTCATTTGGCCATGTGGCCATATTAGGTCAATGTCATTTGGCCATGTGACCATATTAGGTCAATGCCATTTGGCCATGTGGCCATATTAGGTCAATGCCATTTGGCCATGTGGCCATATTAGGTCAATGCCATTTGGCCATGTGGCCATATTAGGTCAATAATGTCACAATCATCCCCACCTCTTTATGCATGTGGTGAATGGCCCAGCCATAGTTCCTTGGGCCGGCACTGACAGCTTCCATTACGTGTTTTGCTGAACATGGGTCCAGACCATAGACGGACTGACCATTTGAGCACTTGGGCACTGCCTGAGGGCCCAGGGTCAGTAGGGGGCCCCATGATATGCCCCTGGTACCTTTCATTGTCTTTTTCATAGGCTTTTTTGGGTGTGGGCGAGGACACAGGGGACCTATGATCCGCTATTGCCCGGGGGCCCCATGAGTTGTCAGTCCGCTCCTGGTCCAGACAGAATCCAAGCACCTCCCTAGCAAGGACTGATGGGAATGCACAGCACTGCATAACTTGTCAGCACCATATAACTGCCTAAAACAAATAAAATAAATAAATATGTATATTTAATTAAACATATCATTTTCATTGTATATCTTGCAACAACAGTTCCCAACAGCGGTCCTAGCTGGATACTGTATACGCGTCCATCATGGCGAGAGGAGGGAGTAACATAATCCACCAGCAGCTCACGAGGTGTCAGATTTGGGATTTTCAGTTAGGTGAATGTTCTGGGTCGTCCTTCTGTTTTGGACGCCGCTGATTTAACGCGAACGGGGAAAAATGTTTTCTTAGCTACCTGATCCAAGGTCCGGACAGCCCGGAGAGAAGAACACAATGACTTGTTAATGAGGGGAGAATATGTGACTTCATACATCAGCACAGCTGACTAAACTGTGAGTGGGCGGCTCAGACGTTACGCCATGGCTGGGCTGCGTTCACAGGAGATCGGACGCTGGAAGGCGAGGAAACACATATTATATAGAAATGTATTACATGTCGGATTGGCTGTTGATTAGGAAATGGAATATCAGCTTGCATAACAGCTAACAGCGTCCCTTTAATCCGATAATATTTTATTTCTGTTATGAGACGCACGCACACACGCAGATGTCATTAAAGGAAATATGAAATGGGTATATATAAAAAATCCAAATATATATAAAAAAAATCCAAATATAAAAAAAATACAAAAATACAAAAAAATCCAAATATGTAAAAAAAAATCCAAATATATAAAAAAAATCCAAATACCAAAAAAATCCAAATATATAAAAAAATCCACATATGTAAAAAAAAAATCCAAATATATAAAAAAAATCCAAATACCAAAAAAAATCCAAATATATCAAAAAATCCAAATATGTAAAAAAAATCCAAATATATATAAAAAATCCAAATATATATATAAAAAAATGTAAACATATATTAAAAATAAAAATCCAACACTGGATATGAACCCAGAACGCATGACAGAGGAAGTAGGACAGGAGAACTGACAGCAATTTTTGTAATACTGGTCATGTCTAATAGGGATGAGAGAAAATTGAAAGCTTTTCATTTCCCTTCAGCTTTGGTGAAATTTTGCCATTTTGGAAATTGGCGTTAATGTGGAAAATGAAATTAAAGTGGATTTGGGTGATTTTTAAGGTTGCTTTGGGCTTTAAATATTTCCTATGAGTTACGGAAGCTCCTTTCATCAATTCTGGACCTGCTCTTATGGCAAAAAGTGCCCCTCATCTCCTTGTTTCCTCATTGAGCCTCATTGTTTTGAAGTGTAATTTCAAATTTGTAGTCAAATTGATAACAGCCATTTTATAGGCCCCTGTACATGGTGTCATTCACATAGCATAACTTAAAAAAAAATAAAATTGCTACTGTACATTTGGCTGGCTGGCGAGTTATGTTTATCATATTTAGCATACAGTAATTACCCCAACAGTACTTTGCTGGCAGATTTCATTATCAGGTGTAAATTAAATTTGAACATTGTCCTAACAAAGGGTTAAAGATCTCAGGGCTCCAGTTGTGCATTGTATTTGAATAAGGAAATTTAGTCTGTCCCCATTTTGTCCCTCTAGTATCCTCCTGATAGGGATCCCTCTAGTGATAACTGAAATCAATAAAGAGAAATCAGAACCTCCTTCTTCCTGCTGGTGACCCCTCTAGTGATGTAAAGATCTATATAGAGGAATCAGGACCTCCTTCCTTCTGCCGGAGATCCCTCTAGTGATATAAAGATCTATATAGACGAATCAGGACCTCCTTCCTCCTGCCGGTGACCCCTCTAGTGATAGGATCTATATAGAGGAATCAGGACCTCCTTCCTCCTGTCGGTGACCCCTCTAGTGATATAAAGATCTATATAGAGGAATCAGGACCACCTTCCTCCTGCTGGTGACCCTACTACTGATATAAAGATCTATATATAGGAATCAGGACCTCCTTCCTCCTGCCGGTGACCCCTCTAGTGATATATAGATCTATATAGAGGAATCAGGACCTCCTTCCTCCTGCCGGTGATCCCTCCAGTGATATAAAGATCTATATAGAGGAATCAGGATGTCCTTCCTTCTGCTGGTGACCCCTCTAGTGATATAAAGATCTATATAGAGGAATCAGGACCTCCTTCCTCCTGCTGGTGACCCCTCTAGTGATATATAGATCTATATTGAGGAATCAGGACCTCCTTCCTCCTGCCGGTGATCCCTCCAGTGATGTAAAGATCTATAGTGGGATCAGGAACTCCTTCCTCCTGCCGGTGACCCCTATTTTGATACAAAGATCTATATAGTGGGATCAGGACCTCCTTCTTCCTGCCGGTGATCCCTCTACTGATATAAAGATCTATATAGAGGAATCAGGACCTCCATCCTCCTGCTGGTGACCCCTCTAGTGATATAAAGATCTATATAGAGGAATCAGGACCTCCTTCCTCCTGCCGGTGACCCTCTACTGATATAAAGATCTATATAGAGGAATCAGGACCACCTTCCCCTGGCTGATGATCCCTCTAGTGATATAAAGATCTATATAGGGGAATCAGGACCTCCTTCCTCCTGCTGGTGACCCCTCTAGTGATATAAAGATCTATATAGAGGAATCAGGACCTCCTTCCTCCTGCTGATGATCCCTCTAGTGATATAAAGATCTATAGAGAGGAATCAGGACCTCCTGCTGGTGATCCCTCTAGTGATTTAAAGATCTATATAGAGGAATCAGGACCTCCTTCCTCCTGCTGGTGACCCCTCTAGTAATATAAAGATCTATATATAGGAATCAGGACCTCCTTCCTCCTGCTGGTGACCCCTCTAGTAATATATAGATCTATATTGAGGAATCAGGACCTCCTTCCTCTTGCCGGTGATCCCTCCAGTGATATAAAGATCTATATAGTGGGATCAGGACCTCCTTCCTCCTGCCGGTGATCCCTCTACTGATATAAAGATCTATAGAGAGGGATTCGGACCTCCTTCCCCTGGCTGGTGATCCCTCTAGTGATATAAAGATCCATATACAGGAATCAGGACCTCCTTCCTTCTGCTGGTGATCCCTCTAGTGATATAAAGATCCATATAGAGGAATCAGGACCTCCTTCCTCCTGTTTGTGATCCCTCTAGTGATATAAAGATCTATATAGAGGATTCAGGACCTCCTTCCTCCTGCCGGTGACCCCTCTAGTGGTATAAAGATCTATATACAGGAATCAGAACCTCCTTCCCCTGGCTGATGATCCCTCTAGTGGTATAAAGATCTATATAGAGGAATCAGGACCTCCTTCCTCCTGCTGGTGACCCCTCTAGTGATATAAAGATCTATATAGAGGAATCAGAACCTCCTTCCTCCTGCTGGTGACCCCTCTAGTGATATAAAGATCTATATAGAGGACTCAGGACCTCCTTCCTCCTGCTGGTGACCCCTCTAGTGGTATAAAGATCTATATACAGGAATCAGGACCTCCTTCCCCTGGCTGATGATCCCTCTAGTGATATAAAGATCTATATAGGGGAATCAGGACCTCCTTCCTTCTGCTGATGATCCCTCTAGTGATATAAAGATCTATAGAGAGGAATCAGGATGTTCTTTCTTCTGCTGGTGCCCAATCTATGGATTCTATAGAATCTGTTCCCTTTCCCCAGTACCTGGTCACACTCTTTGATCATTTTTCAACAATCTAAAGTGAAAACCTCCATATCTTTTCCATCTGTATTTCTGGCCAGTATTATACTCCCAATGTTGTACTTTTTATGGGGATTTTTTTTAGACTGAGAAAATACAATCCAACTCTCTGAAGATGTCTTTCAAAACAGCTCAAGGATAAAACCGAGCGCTTGTTTCTCCCAAATGTTTACATTTGTAGACCGTGGATGGGACGAGGTGCATTCAGACACCTTCCACACATATTCCAGTCTATGGAAACACTCACAAAACATGTAAAAATGTTGTGTAAAAACACTTACATGTATTTTCATTGCCAGAAAACACCAAAATATGCTTTAAAAAGCTGAAAACGCTCATAAAATGCTTGTAAGAATTGGTACAAGATGCTTTGAAACTTGTTATCAAGGCCAATGAGTGAAGGCTGCCAAGAGCCAGGGAGGCCTTCCAGGAAAATAAAGCTGGGAAAAAAATTCAGACTCCTCCAAGTTCTTTGCTGCTGGAGTTTTTAGTTTAATTTTTTTTTTGTATATTTCAGGTTACAAAGCACTTTCCATATATTATGCAAATACCAAAACGGTGTTAATTCTCGCTGACAAATTCTTCACTTTTCAGTAACTCTAAACCTGGGGTCTAAACAACCATCTAAACAAAGGCCAGTTTTGAAATCTGTGGTCAGTAATAGGAGAAATAGTGTCTCATCAATGGTGTCATTAAGAGTAATGGTGTCCTATCAGTGATGTCAGTGGGAGGAATAATGTCCCATTTTTGGTGTCAGTGGGAGAAATAGTATCCCATCATTGGTGTCAGTGGGAGGACTAGTGTCCCATTTTTGGTATCAGTGGGAGAAATAGTGTCCCATTTTTGGTGTCAGTGGGAGGAATAGTGCCCCATCAATAGTGTCAGTGGGAGGAATAGTGCCCCATCATTGGTGTCAGTGGGAGGAATAGTGCCCCCTCATTGGTATCTGTGGAAGGAATAGTGTCCCATCATTGGTGTCAGTGGGAGGAATAATGTCCCATTTTTGGTGTCAGTGGGAGAAATAGTGTCCCATCATTGGTGTCAGTGGGAGGAACAGTGTCCCATCATTGGTGTCAGTGGGAGGAATAGTGTCCCATCATTGGTGTCAGTGGGAGGAATAATGTCCCATTTTTGGTGTCAGTGGGAGAAATAGTGTCCCATCATTGGTGTCAGTGGGAGGAATAATGTCCCATTTTCGGTGTCAGTGGGAGAAATAGTGTCCCATCATTGGTGTCAGTGGGAGGAATAGTGTCCCATCATTGGTGTCAGTGAGAGGAATAGTGTCCCATCATTGGTGTCAGTGGGAGGAATAGTGTCCCATCATTGGTGTCAGTGGGAGGAATAGTGTCCCATCATTGGTGTCAGTGAGAGGAATAGTGTCCCATCATTGGTTTTAGTGGAAAGAATTGTGCCTCATGTTTGTGTTACTGGAGGAATAGTGCTCCCTTGTTGGTGTCAGTGGAAGGAATAGTGCCCCATTATTAATTTCTGAGGGAGGCATAATGTCATATTGTTGGTGTCAGTGGAAGGAGTAGTGCCCCATGGTTGGTGTCAGTGGGAATAATCATGCACCATCATTGGTATCAGTGGAAGGAATCATGCACCATCATTGATGTAAGGGGGAGGAATAGTGCCCCATTGTTAGTGTTGGGGGGGGGGTGCCCTATTGTTGGTGAAAGTGGGAGGAATAGTGCCGCATCATCAATTTCTGTGGAATAATTTCCAGTTGTTGGTGTCATTGGGAGTAATAGTGCCCTAACATTAGTGTAAATGGGAAGAAGAGTGCCCTATTGCTGATATTAGTGTGAGGTATTAGTGTGAGGAATATTGCTTCCTTGTTGGTGTCAGTGGGAGGAATAGTGCCCCATCATCAATTTCTGTGGGAGGAATAATTTACCATTGTTGGTGTCATTGGGAGTAATAGTGCCTTAACATTAGTGTAACTGGGAAGATGAATTCCCTATTGCTGATATTAGTGTGAGGTATTAGTGGGAGGAATGGGGCCCCATTGTTGGTGTCAGTGGGAGAAATAGTGTCCCATCATTGGTGTCAGTGAGAGGAATAGTGTCCCATCATTGGTGTCAGTGGGAGGAATAGTGTCCCATCATTGGTGTCAGTGGGAGGAATAGTGTCCCATCATTGGTGTCAGTGAGAGGAATAGTGTCCCATCATTGGTTTTAGTGGAAAGAATTGTGCCTCATGTTTGTGTTACTGGAGGAATAGTGCTCCCTTGTTGGTGTCAGTGGAAGGAATAGTGCCCCATTATTAATTTCTGAGGGAGGCATAATGTCATATTGTTGGTGTCAGTGGAAGGAGTAGTGCCCCATGGTTGGTGTCAGTGGGAATAATCATGCACCATCATTGGTATCAGTGGAAGGAATCATGCACCATCATTGATGTAAGGGGGAGGAATAGTGCCCCATTGTTAGTGTTGGGGGGGGGGTGCCCTATTGTTGGTGAAAGTGGGAGGAATAGTGCCGCATCATCAATTTCTGTGGAATAATTTCCAGTTGTTGGTGTCATTGGGAGTAATAGTGCCCTAACATTAGTGTAAATGGGAAGAAGAGTGCCCTATTGCTGATATTAGTGTGAGGTATTAGTGTGAGGAATATTGCTTCCTTGTTGGTGTCAGTGGGAGGAATAGTGCCCCATCATCAATTTCTGTGGGAGGAATAATTTACCATTGTTGGTGTCATTGGGAGTAATAGTGCCTTAACATTAGTGTAACTGGGAAGATGAATTCCCTATTGCTGATATTAGTGTGAGGTATTAGTGGGAGGAATGGGGCCCCATTGTTGGTGTCAGTGGGAGGAATAGTGCCCCATCATCAATTTCTGTGGGAGGAATAATTTTTCAATTGTTGGTGTCATTGGGAGTAATAGTACATTAACATTAGTGTAACTGGGAAGAAGAGTGCCCTATTGCTGATATTAGTGTGAGGTATTAGTGTGAGGAATAGGAATAGTGGGAGGAATATTGCCCCATTATTAGTGTCAGGGTGAGGAATTGTGCTTCATAGTTGATATCAGTGCTAGGAAATGTGGTCCATTGTTGATGTCAGAGAAAGGAATCATGCACCATCATTGGTATCAGTGGAAGGAATCATGCACCATCATTGGTGTCAGTGGGACAAATCATGCACCATCATTGGTGTCATTGGGAGGAATAATGCCCCCTTGTTGTTATTAGTGGAAGAAATAATGCCCCTTCCTTGGTGTCAGATGAAGAAATTATGCCCCGTGTTTGGGAAATGAATAACAAGGGTGACTCATCATTGGAGTCAGTGAGAAGAATAGGGTAGATAAAGGCAAGCAAAGTGGCCCATCTGGCCCATGGGCCACAGTTTGGAGACCACTGCGATAAACGATGGCTGTCTTCTTTCACCAGTTATTGATGTTATTTCTGTATCAGTATAATAGAGGTCAGTGTGAAGGTGTATTTGGATCTCGGAGGTGTCACACAACCATCAGGTGTCTACTGAATGTGCTAGAAATGGAAATCTGCCAATTAAATGTTTCTACAAACCAGAGATGAAGCCTACTGCAATTATCAGCTACAGCGGGGAATGTGCGCGGCGCGGGATGTACAGAATATTACATGACAGAATAAACATTGCGTATTAATGGAAAGTGGCAATCCCGCGGAGAACGTGTGATTATGAGCATGTCTGTCCTGCCATTTGATGTATAGAAGAGATTCTTAATCAGCGACACTACAAAGACGCGTGAAGTTGTGTCAGCCGGGAGGAGACTTCTGTTCCAGGGAACACGGGAGGGCCATGCAAAGTTCAGAAATACTCGTTAGCTGGTCACTCGTCATGATGCATTGGTGTACCTCTAGCTGGATCAGAAAGATGGACAACCTCGGAGTCACATGAAACCTCGGAGTCACATGAGACCTCGGAGTCACATGAAACCTCGGAGTCACATGAAACCTTGGAGTCACATGAGACCTCGGAGTCACATGAGACTTCGAAGTCACATGAAACCTCGGAGTCACGTGAAAATTGGAAGAGCAATCCATTTCAGCCCATGGAGACCCCCCTGGAGGAGTCTAGAATGGAGAGGAAAACCCAAGGCCAGGTTTTTCTGCGGGAACGCGGGGGAATGCAGTTCTGGCACCTCCAGGACTGAATGTATGTAATCACAAGGGGTGCTGGAATGTTGTGCTGGAGGTTCTGGAGAAGTCCTCCCACGCTCGCTCTCCCATCCTCTGGAACTCCCTACCACAGCATGTCCGGTCAGCCCCCACCCTGTCTGCCTTTAGGCGATCTCTGAAAACTCACTTCTTCAGGGAAGCCTACCCCACCTCCACCTATGAACTGTACTTGAATCACCTCCACCAGATCATCCCCCTCAGCTATCACCTTTTGTATCACCTCCCCCTTCCTTTAGAGTGTAAGCTCCATGAGCCGGGCCCTCCTATTCCTTCTGTACTGAAATGTATTGTAATTGTACTGTCTCCCTTATATTGTAAAGCGCTGCGCAAACTGTTGGCGCTAGGTAAATCCCGTATTATAATAATAATGTGCTGCAGGGTCTATCGTTGTTGGCTGCTGTGGGACCTTTTGTCTCCAAGGAGGTCTATTGTTGCTGTCGGGGGAGTCAATTTTTGCTGGGACAGAAACAGGGAGGCTGGGTGTTGTTGCTGGTTGATGGAGGATCTATTGATGCTGTCTGCTGAGAGATATATTGTAGCTCGATGTGTCTATTGTTGCTGGAGGGGTTTATTGTTGCTGGAGGGGGGCCAGTTGTTGCTTGGGGATATTTTGCTGCAGGAATAGGCTATTTTTTCTGGAGGGGGGTATATTGTTGCGGGGCGGGGGCATAAATTGTTTCTGGGAGAGAAACCGGGAGGGTGTCTGTTGTTCCTGGTTGATGGAGGATCTATTGATGCTGGCTGCTGGGAAATATATTGTTGCTGGATGTGTCTATTGTTGCCGGAGTGGTCTATCGTTGCTGGAGGGGTTTATTGTTTCTGGGGGTTTATTGTTGCTTTAGGGGTCTATTGTTGCTGGAGGGGTTTATTGCTGCTAGAGGGGTTTATTGTTGTTGGAGGGGGGCAGTTGTTGCTTGGGGATATTTTGCTGCAGGAAGGGGCTATTTGTGATGGAGGGGGATCTATTGTTGCTGGGGGAGAAAATTGTTGCTGGGAGAGAAACCGGGAGGGTGTCTGTTGTTCCTGGTTGATGGAGGATCTATAGATGCAGGCTTCTGGGACATATATTGTTGCTGGATGTATCTATTGTTGCTGGAGGGGTCTATCATTGTTGGGTGTGTCTATTGTTGCTGTAGCTCTATCGTTGCTGGGGAGTTCTATTTTTGCTGGAGGGGTTTATTGTTGCTGGAGGTGGGCCAGTTTTTGCTTAACAGAGCTATTAATGAGCTGCGGATCTGCTGAATGGGTGTAGTAATGGCCTGGGGATCTGCTGTACAGAGCTATTAGTGAGCTGGGGATCTTCTGAACAGAGCTATTAATGAGCTGGGGATCTGCTGAATGAGGGTACTAACAGGCTGGGGATCTGCTGAACAGAAATATTAATGAGCTGTGGATCTGCTGAACGGGGGTACTAATGGGCTGGGAATCTGCTGAACAGACGTATTAATGAGCTGAGGATCTGCTGAACAGGGGTATTACTGAGCTGGGTATCTGCTGAACAGAAGTATTATTGAGCTGGGGATCTGCTGAACAGAGCGATTAATGAGCTGGGGATCTGCTGAACAGAGCGATTAATGAGCTGGGTATCTGCTGACCAGAGCTTTTAATGAGCTGGGGATCTGCTGAACGGTGGTACTAATGGGCTGGGGATCTGCTAAACAGAAGTATTAATGAGCTGAAGATCTGATGAACGGGGGTACTACTAAGCTGGGGATCTGCTGAACAGAAGTATTATTAAGCTGGGGATCTGCTGTACAGAGCTTTTAATGAGCTGCGGATCTGCTGAACGGGGGTACTAATGGGCTTGAGATCTGCTGAACAGAAGTAATAATGAGCTGGGGATCTGCTAAACGGGGGTACTGCTGAGCTGGGGATCTGCTGAACAGAAGTATTTTTGAGCTGGGGACCTGCTGAACGGGGGTACTACTGAGCTGGGGATCTGCTGAACAGAAGTATTATTGAGCTGGGGATCTACTAAACAGAGCTAATAATGAGCTGGGGATCTGCTGACCAGAGCTTTTAATGAGCTGCGGATCTGCTGAAAGGGGGTACTAATAGGCTTGAGATCTGCTGAACAGAAGTAGTAATGAGCTGGGGATCTGCTAAACGGGGGTACTACTGAGCTGGGGATCTGCTGAACAGAAGTATTACTGAGCTGGGGATCTGCTGAACAGAAGTATTATTGAGCTGGGATCTGCTGAACGGGGGTACTAATGGGCTGGGGATCTCCTAAACAGAGGTGATAATGAGCTTAGGTTCTTTTTGGTCCCTTTAAAACAAATAAAAAATCAACACAAACAGGGCATTTGCCAAGTTTCAATTAAGCTTCACAGAAGCACCACTAAAGCAACAAAAACACAACAAAAAAGCATGTTGAAGCTGTAGGCGCCTTAATGTGTGTTAAAGTCGAAGCAAAGGAGCCCTAACTGAAATAAATTGATGCTTGTGATCCCGGGACATAGCCCAGGACACAACCACAGTAGCACAGAGGGCCAAGATGCGGGACTGTCCCGGCCAACTGGGGACAGTTGTCACCTATGGTACACACTGCTTTTCATCATAGCAGTCCTTTCATTTCATAAATCCCTACTGCATAAAAAAAAAACGGACACATTTGCTTGCAAACATAAAAAAAAGCTCAATAATTTCCCCGTCCTTTATTACTCGGCCCCTTCTATCTCTTCCCGGAGATGTCCCTCTCCAATGACTGACTCGATCGGCATTAAATATTCGGAATAGTCTGCCATTTTCCTCCCATCATCAGCTTTATGGAGCGTAGACTGTCCGGACATGTATCTATTGTATAGATCATTTCCCCGACAATGGGCAGCGCGACTTTCCATAAGCGTAATGACTTGTATACTCCGCTTGGGCCGCGAGCGCCTTCTGGCCGCAACCGTGACTGCTTAGCGAAGCCGGCGCCGCAATTACAGCAACAAATGGATCGCGGCTGGGCAAGGAAACACCGTTTTTCCTGGACGTCGTCGCATTCTCCGTCCGGAGCCTTCCATTAATTGTTGCTCAGAGACACGCGGATTGCGGTTCTGTTTTCACGGCTGTCTACGCCGCGGCTAATTAGCGATGACGTCTTGCTGAGTCTTCAATTGCCTCCGAATTAACAACTAATGAGTTTGTCCCGACCCGCGGAGAAGATCACCTCCAGGGTGCCCAATCCGTGACGAGGAGCCGGCTACACGCTCGATACAAAATCAATAATGATAATTTCTATGATATAAAGCCTTGCCAGCCCCGCTATTGATCCCCCGCGTGCCAACTTTCATCTGCCTTCAAAGACGCGGCGTGTTGACATTTATCGCGTGTGACGCCAGAGCCGGGGAGGGGGGCGGACGCGGAGGCACGCGGATGACACGCTCTGCAGGGTGCAACTCATCCCGAGAATCCAATACAAATTCTAAGAGGTCGTTCGTACAGGTCGGCAAAATCACGTACTAAAGTTTTCTCGTTTTTATTTGCCAGTTTATAAACGATTCCCAGAGAGAGGCGGGATAACAAAATGCAGAGGAAACTGGCGAGAAGCAAAAAAAAACGGAAAGACGATCTACCAGCGAAGAAAAAAATGGCATAGATATTCATCCAGCAAAAGTGCTGGAACAGTCGTTCTGAGCGAAAGGGGCAAAATCGAATATTCTCCTTTTAATTCTTTCACAGGTCAAATGGTATTCATTCATAAAAAAGAAAAAAAAAAGTGGCTTGGGAGAATACAGCATTGTGGCCACTAGATGGAGCTGAGGATCGTACTTATTCACTAATATGCTCGGCTCCCCCTAGTGGCCATATAGACTTGTGTCTGGCTTTCATGCGACTTTGGCCAATCACAGCAACACAGAGTGCGACACATGTTATCAAACTACAAAACCCTGTGATGTCGCAGCCAAAGTCACACGGAAAAGACAAAGAAATGACTTACATAGGACACACAGAAACGGCTTACATAGGACACACAGAAGTGACTTACATAGGACACACAGAAACGACTTACATAGGACACACAGAAACGGCTTACATAGGACACACAGAAACGGCTTACATAGGACACACAGAAACGACTTACATAGGACACACAGAAACGGCTTACATAGGACACACAGAAACGACTTACATAGGACACACAGAAACGGCTTACATAGGACACACAGAAACGACTTACATAGGACACACAGAAATGACTTACATAGGACACACAGAAATGACTTACATAGGACACACAGAAACGACTTACATAGGACACACAGAAACGACTTACATAGGACACACAGAAACGGCTTACATAGGACACACAGAAACGACTTACATAGGACACACAGAAACGACTTACATAGGACACACAGAAACGACTTACATAGGACACACAGAAATGACTTACATAGGACACACAGAAACGGCTTACATGGGACACACAGAAATGACTTACATAGGACACACAGAAACGGCTTACATAGGACACACAGAAATGACTTACATAGGACACAGAAATGACTTACATAGGACACAGAAATGACTTACATAGGACACACAGAAATGACTTACATAGGACACAGAAATGACTTACATAGGACACACAGAAATGACTTACATAGGACACAGAAATGACTTACATAGGACACACAGAAACGACTTACATAGGACACACAGAAATGACTTACATAGGACACACAGAAACGACTTACATAGGACACACAGAAACGACTTACATAGGACACACAGAAATGACTTACATAGGACACACAGAAATGACTTACATAGGACACACAGAAACGACTTACATAGGACACACAGAAACGACTTACATAGGACACACAGAAATGACTTACATAGGACACAGAAATGACTTACATAGGACACACAGAAATGACTTCCTTGTGACTTTTGTGATTGTTGACATTCTGAGCGATGGCACGCTGTTATCCGAAGGAAACAAAGGAATTCATTGTTCTTGTTATCATTTATTTCGGATTCGTTAAAATGCGTTGCTATTGCAATTCGGAGATTCGGATACATCCAGATCTCCGAAGAACGAACATTTTGTCTGAATTTAGACTCATAATGTAACGAATCGCACATGTCTACATCATGGTCCTCCATTCCATCACATCAGAGCCCCCCTCCTCTATCACATCAGAGCCCCCCTCCTCCATTACATCAGAGCTCCTCCTTCATCCCATCAGAGTTCCCACCATCACATTAGATTTCCCACTATCTCATCAGAGTCCTCCCCGCCATCACATCAGCCCCCCCTCCATCACATCAGAGTTCCCCATTCATCACATCAGAGTTCTCCCCTTCATCACATCAGTGCCCCCCCTCCCCTCCATCACATCAGCCCCCCATCGCATCAGAGTTCCTCCTTCATCCCATCAGAGTTCCCACCATCACATTAGAGTTCCCACTATCTCACAAGAGTTCTCCCTTCCATCACATCAGCCCTCACACCCTCCTCTCCATCACATCAGAGTTCCTCCTTCATCACATCAGAGTTTCTCCTTCATCACATCAAAGGTCCCCATATCACATCAGAGTTCCCCCTTCTATCACTTCTCAGCAAGGGCAGACTGACCATTTGAGCTCAGGGTCAGTAGGGGGCCCCATGAAATGCCCCTGGTACCTTTTTATAGGCTTTTTGGGTGTGCTTTGAGTGTGGGCAAGGACACAGGGGCCCCATGATCCCCTATTGCCCGGGGGCCCCATGAGTTGTCACTCCGCCCCTGCTTCACAGTCCTCCTTCCATCACATCAGCGTCCCCCCCCCCATCATATCAGAGTCCCCCCCAATCACATCGCATTCCCTCTCCATCATATCAGAATCCCCCCTATACATGACAGTCACCCATTAAAGAGTCCCCTTTTCCCATTCCAGCCCCACACTATGGCTCTGGGAGCAGGGGTGGACTGACCATTTGGAAACACTGGCACTGCTCGAGGGCCCGGGGTCAGTAGGGGGCCTCATGAGATGCCCCTGGTACCTTTTTCATAGGCTTTTTTGAGTTTAGGCAAGGACACAGGGGCTCCATGATCCCCTATTGCCCGGGGGCCCCATGAGTTGTCAGTCCTCCCCTGTCTGGGAGTATGGCAGAGGTCTGGAGGTGGAGCAGGTCCTGATGGAGGTACACTTCTCTCCTCTTTAGAATGCTAGGGGAGGAGCTCTGGGTCAGTGCCATGCAGGCCAGCTGCCAGCACCATAACAACCAATGACACTGTGCATCCTGTGTCTAGACTGGAGCGTCATTGGTTGTTAGGGTGCTGGCAGCCCTCCCACCCACCCTGTGGCAACCCATTAGATGATGTGAAAATTCGGCGCAATCTCAAACGGCACCCCAGTTGAAGAACTCTGCTATAGAGCGGCGATATAAGTTGCCGGCCGTATGAACGCGTGTTATATCTGCGGCGAGTAGGCGGAACCTCGAGATGTGCTTCACAGAAGTCACGCTGACAATCTGCTGGCAGAAGTTTAAATAAAATCTTTCCCTTGTGGCAGTTTATACAAATTCTCAGTGTTAGGAGAACACAATGAAAAAAGTGAAAATCTGTTTTATTCAATGTTTTCAGTCTGTGGCTATTGTACAGGAATGGAAAAAAAAAAGAAAAACGAAGAGAAAAGATAATGAAAAAAGGAAAGTTTTGGCAGATCCTCCTGTTTTTTCTGTTGGATATAATGCAGAAATATTTTTATGACTCGAGAGACTCGGGAGGATGGACAGTAAACGGTGAAATTAGAGATAATTACCCTTCGCAAAGCAGCTGCGATTCATCTAGGGCTGACAGCGGCTTCTGGAGTGCCGGTGGATGGAGCATGCTGGGATCTGTAGTTCTGCACCAATTTGAAGATTTGTTCTGGAAAGAAGAGTTGGCTGCTTGGGAGCCTTTACTGGGAACTTATGTTGGGACCAGTTCTGTGATGGAGAATAATTATTCGATTGTTGTCTCATCCTGGGAGTTGTAGTCAGTTCTGGAATGATACCCAGACCCAGGGGCGGACTGACCATTTGGACACTCGGGCACTGCCCGAGGGCCCGGGGTCAGTAGGGGGCCCCATGAGAGGCCGCTGGTACCTTTCATAGGCTATTTTGGGAGTGGTTTGAGTGTGGGCTAGGTCACAAGGGCCCCATGATCCCCTATTGTCCGGGGGCCCCATGAGTTGTCAGTCCGCCCCTGGAGCGGACTGACAACTCATGGGGCCCCTGGGCAATAGGGGATCATGGGGCCCCTGTGTCTTTGCCCAAACTCAAAAAAGCCTATGAAAAAGGTACCAGGGGCATCTCATGGGGCCCCCTACTGACCCCGGGCCCTCGGGCAGTGCCCGAGTTTCCAAATGGTCAGTCCGCCCCTGGACCTCCCCTGCCCAGACCCATGGCTCCGCTCCAAACTTGCTCCTTTCACCCAACAGGGTGCTGACTACCACAACCCGTCTCCACTCTCAGCCAAAAGTATCAAAAAATATAAACCTCACCCCAAAACCCAGCTCTTCTTTCTGTATTTAATTTGTCGAAAAATGCAACTGCATACATTGATGTCTCCACCTGAAATCACCTGATGCGTTTCACTCAGGGGCGGACTGACAACTCATGGGGCCCCCGGGCAATAGGGGATCATGGGGCCCCTGTGTCCTTGCCCAAACTCAAAAAAGCCTATGAAAAAGGTACCAGGGGCATCTCATGGGGCCCCCTACTGACCCCGGGCCCTCGGGCAGTACCCGAGTGCTCGAATGGTCAGTCCGCCCCTGGTTTCACTACTGCAATGGTGAAACGCATCAAGGAAGTTGGTTTGGGGTGGAGAGATTCATGTATGTAGTTACATTTTTTGACGATTTGAATACAGAAAGAAGAGCTGAATGTTGAAGTGCGGCTTATACTTTTTTTTTATACTTTTGATAGAGGATGATTGATGTTTGTGGGCAGGACAGTGGCTAAGCGGTTAGCACTTCTGCCTGGCAGTACTAGGTTCGTTGTTTGAATCTCAGCCATGGCATCTCCTGCCTGGAGTTTGCATGTTCTCCCTGTGACTGCGTGGGTTTCCTCTGGGTACTCCAGTTTCCTCCCACACTCCAAAGACATGCTGGTAGGTTAATTGGATCCTGTCTAAATTGGCCCTTGTATATGAATGTGAGTTAGGGACCTTAGATTGTACACCCCTTGAGGGTTAGGGACTGATGTGAATGTACAATATATATGTAAAGTGCTGCGTACATTGACGGCACTATATAAGTACCTGAAATAAATAAATGTTCAATGCAAATCACTCCACCGTGATTGGCTTGTGCCACACTGTCCTCCAACGGTTCTGTTTTATATCCTTGAAAGTCTATCAGTCCGAGGACATGTATAACATTTGCTAATGTCACTTTCTGTATCCTTCCTTACAGGCCAATAGATTGTAAGCTCTTCTGCCTTCTGTATCCTCCCTAACACTCTATAGATTACAAGTTATATTGCCTTTTGTATCCTACTTTGTACCATGATAGAGTGTAAGCTCTTCTGCCTCTTGTATCCCCCCTTATGACCCAATACATTTTAAGCTCCTCTACCTTCTGTATCCTTTCTTATATCGAAATAGATTGTAAGCTCTTCTGCCCTCTGTATCCTCCCTGATAACCCAACAGATTGTAAGCTCTTCTACCTTCTGTATCCTCCCTTATAATCCAACAGATTGTAAACTCTCTTCTAACTTCTGTATTATCCCTTATATCCTAATAGGTCGTCATTTCTTTCACATTCTGTGTCCTCCCTTACAACCCAATAGATCATAAGCTCTTCTACCTTTTGTATCATCCCGTATATCCTATAGACTAAATTCTTCCAAATGATATCTCCTCCCTTCTATCCTAAAGGATTGCAAGCTCTTCTGCCTTCTGTATCCTTCCCTGTATATTAAAATGAATTGCAAGCTCTTCTACCTTCTGTATCTTCCCTGTATATTAAAATGAATTGCAAGCTCTTCTACCTTCTGTATCCTTCCCTGTATATTAAAATGAATTGCAAGCTCTTCTGCCTTCTGTATCCTTCCCTGTATAACAAAATGAATTGCAAGATCTTCTGCCTTCTGTATCCTTCCCTGTATATTAAAATGAATTGCAAGCTCTTCTGCCTTCTGTATCCTTCCCTGTATAACAAAATGAATTGCAAGCTCTTCTACCTTCTGTATCCTTGCCTGTATAATAAAATGAATTGCAAGCTCTTCTGCCTTCTGTATCCTTCCCTGTATATTAAAATGAATTGCAAGCTCTTCTACCTTCTGTATCCTTCCCTGTATATTAAAATGAATTGCAAGCTCTTCTGCCTTCTGTATCCTTCCCTGTATAACAAAATGAATTGCAAGATCTTCTGCCTTCTGTATCCTTCCCTGTATATTAAAATGAATTGCAAGCTCTTCTGCCTTCTGTATCCTTCCCTGTATATTAAAATGAATTGCAAGCTCTTCTGCCTTCTGTATCCTTCCCTGTATAACAAAATGAATTGCAAGCTCTTCTTCCTTCTGTATCCTTCCCTGTATAACAAAATGAATTGCAAGATCTTCTGCCTTCTGTATCCTTCCCTGTAGAAATAAAATGAATTGCAAGCTCTTCTGCCTTCTGTATCCTTCCCTGTATATTAAAATGAATTGCAAGCTCTTCTGCCTTCTGTATCCTTCCCTGTATAACAAAATGAATTGCAAGCTCTTCTACCTTCTGTATCCTTCCCTGTATATTAAAATGAATTGCAAGCTCTTCTGCCTTCTGTATCCTTCCCTGTATATTAAAATGAATTGCAAGCTCTTCTACCTTCTGTATCCTTCCCTGTATATTAAAATGAATTGCAAGCTCTTCTGCCTTCTGTATCCTTCCCTGTATAACAAAATGAATTGCAAGCTCTTCTACCTTCTGTATCCTTCCCTGTATATTAAAATGAATTGCAAGCTCTTCTGCCTTCTGTATCCTTCCCTGTATAACAAAATGAATTGCAAGCTCTTCTACCTTCTGTATCCTTCCCTGTATAATAAAATGAATTGCAAGCTCTTCTGCCTTCTGTATCCTTCCCTGTATATTAAAATGAATTGCAAGCTCTTCTGCCTTCTGTATCCTTCCCTGAATAACAAAATGAATTGCAAGCTCTTCTGCCTTCTGTATCCTTCCCTGTATAACAAAATGAATTGCAAGCTCTTCTACCTTCTGTATCCTTCCCTGTATAATAAAATGAATTGCAAGCTCTTCTGCCTTCTGTATCCTTCCCTGTATAATAAAATGAATTGCAAGCTCTTCTGCCTTCTGTATCCTTCCCTGTATATTAAAATGAATTGCAAGCTCTTCTGCCTTCTGTATCCTTCCCTGTAGAACAAAATGAATTGCAAGCTCTTCTACCTTCTGTATCCTTCCCTGTATAATAAAATGAATTGCAAGCTCTTCTACCTTCTGTATCCTTCCCTGTATAATAAAATAAATTGCAAGATCTTCTGCCTTCTGTATCTTCCCTTAAACCGTAATAGATTGTAAACTCTTCCACATTCTGTATGCTTCCTTGTAGCCTAATAGATTGTAAGCTCTTCTAATTTCTGTTTCATCCCTTATACCCTAATAGATTGTAAACTCCCTACCTTCTGTATCCTTCCTTAAATTGAAATAGATTGTAAGCTCTTCTACCTTTTGTACCCTCCCTTATAACCCAATAGATTGTAAGCTCTTCTGCCTTCTGTACCCTACCTTATATCCTAAAAGAGTGTAAGCTCTTCTATTTTCTGTATCCTTCCTTATATCAAAATAGATTGTAAGCTCTTCTACCTTTTGTACCCTCCCTTATAATCAAATAGATTGTAAGCTCTTCTACCTTCTGTATTCTTCCTTATATTAACATAGATTGCAAGTTCTGCTGTATCTTCCCTTGTATCCCAATAGATTGTAAGCTCTTCTGCCTTCTGTATCCTCCCTTATAACCCAATAGATTGTAAGCTCTTCTGCCTTCTGTATCCTCCCTTATAACCCAATAGATTGTAAGGTCTTCTGCCTTCTGTATCTTCCATTATACCCTAATAGATTGTAAGCTCTTCTGCCTTCTGTATCCTCCCTTATAACCCAATAGATTGTAAGCTCTTCTGCCTTCTGTATCCTCCCTTATAACCCAATAGATCGTAAGCTCTTCTGCCTTCTGTATCCTCCCTTATAACCCAATAGATTGTAAGCTCTTCTACCTTCTGTATCCTCCCTTATAACCCAATAGATTGTAAGCTCTTCTGCCTTCTGTATCCTCCCTTATAACCCAACAGATCGTAAGCTCTTCTGCCTTTTGTATCCTCCCTTATAACCCAATAGATTGTAAGGTCTTCTGCCTTTTGTATCCTCCCTTATAACCCAATAGATTGTAAGCTCTTCTACCTTCTGTATCCTCCCTTATAACCCAATAGATTGTAAGCTCCTCTACCATCTGTATCCTCCCTTATATAAAAATAGATTGTAAGCTCTTCTGCCTTTTGTGTCTTCCCTTATAACGAAATAGATTGTAAGCTCTTCTACCTTCCTTATGTCAAAACAGATTACAAGCTCTTCTACCGTCTGTACCCTCCCTTATAACCCAATACTGCCTTCTGTATTTTCCCTAATAGATTGTAAGCTCCTCTACCTTCTGTATCCTTTCTTATATCAAAATAGATTGTAAGCTCTTCTACCTTCTTTATCCTCGCTTATAATGAATAGATTGTAAGCTCTTCTACCTTCTTTATCCTCGCTTATAATGAATAGATTGTAAGCTCTCCCGTTTTCAGTATCCAAGCTCATACATTAAGAGATTGTAATCCCTTCCCCCTTTTTTTGCTTTACAATGGTAAATGAAAAGTAAAACAAAGTAAGAATAATTACATTAAAAAAGTTCTATTTTTTTCTTCTGTGGCTGGCTGCCTGCAGTTTTACTAAGCTGTCAAATTTAAGTCAATTGTGATCATTTAAGCTGGCGGTACATCCTGGGACTTGTGGTTCCCCAGCAGCTGTATCACTGCCCATTGCTGGAACTGCAAACTCTTTCCAGGCGGTTTAACATGAATCACCGTTTGGCCCAGTGTGCTGCAGCCTCCATCAGACAAATGCGATGTACTTACATGAAGGAAAGGTAATGTGTTATTCATGGATCTCTGCAATAAGCTCGCTGTAGGGGCCCATTTGTGCTCCAGATGTTTGGGGAGAATTCTGGGCCGGGGCCAGCAGAGCGCGTCCTCCGCGAAGAGGTGAGAGACTCTAATGGTGTGAGAGTTGGACAGTAGCGCGGCAATCTTTCTCCGGTATCTTGTTTCCATTATCTGGTTGTTGGGTTTAATCAAATCTTTCCCAGAATAGGAGAAAATTATTATCATACTTTGCGCTGGGCATAAGATGTCCTCTAGCTGCCTGTGAGGGAGCCGGCAGGGCCCCAGAAAGGGTCTGGACACTTCTCCAGTCTATTTAAGTAGCGTCACTAACCAACATTGTGCAGCGAATGGATTTATGCTTGCGTGCGGCTGCGGTCGATTAGATGTGACTTTTCTGAATTTCCTCTTCCCGCGGGTTATGAGAGTTCAGCTAAGGCTACTTCATTCTTTAGGAGGATGACTTGTTTGATTTTGGACAGGTTAATAGAATTTACTGTAAGAGTGGCCCTTGAAGTTATACTCACCACCATTTTGGTTCCAGTCCTCGAAACACAGCTAACTCCACCAGCAGGCTTGCCAAGTGACCAATCAGTCTCAGACCTCATCTACTCGTCGGCAAGTGTAGCTTGGCCTCCCTATAAGGTTGATGCTGTTTCGGCAGCCGCTGTGCAGACAGGGGAGGGAGGTACAAGATGGAACCAAGGTTCCTCAGAAGCCTTCAGTGGAGAAGCTGCCCAATTGGACCCTGCTGACCTGACTGAGGGGGGGGAGGTACAAGATGGAACCAAGGTTCCTCAGAAGCCTTCAGTGGAGAAGCTGCCCAATTGGACCCTGCTGACCTGACTGAGGGGGGGGGGAGGTACAAGATGGAACCAAGGATCCTCAGAAGCCTTCAGTGGAGAAGCTGTCCAATTGGACCCTGCTGCCCTGACTGAGGGGAGAGAGGTACAAGATGGAACCAAGGTTCCTCAGAAGACTTCAGTGGAGAAGCTGTCCAATTGGACCCTGCTGCCCTGACTGAGGGGGGAGAGGTACAAGATGGAACCAAGGTTCCTCAGAAGCCTTCAGTAGACAAGCTGCCCAATTAGACCCTGCTGCCCTGACTGGGGGGGGGGTACAAGATGGAACAAAGGTTCCTCAGAAGCCTTCAGTGGAGAAGCTGTCCAATTGGACCCTGCTGCCCTGACTGAGGGGAGGGAGGTACAAGATGGAACCAAGGATCCTCAGAAGCCTTCAGTGGAGAAGCTGCCCAATTAGACCTTGCTGCCCTGACTGAGGGGAGGGAGGTACAAGATGGAACCAAGGTTCCTCAGAAGCCTTCAGTGGAGAAGCTGTCCAATTGGACCCTGCTGCCCTGACTGAGGGGATGGAGGTACAAGATGGAACCAAGTATCCTCAGAAGCCTTCAGTGTAGAAGCTGTCCAATTGGACCCTGCTGCCCTGACTGACCTCCAAGTCCATCTTTGGTGTGGGTAGTTCTAATAAATAGCACTGTCCCCCTCGGGTTGGCGCACATTCTGTGTAGTGGGTAGGTTAGGGACAGAGCTCACCTTGGTTAGGGACAGTTTGATTAGTGTAGGGACAGGTTCCTGTGAAGAAGGGACATAGTAGGGACTGTCACTGTGTCTCGAGCAGTAGCCTTCCTCATTTCTTCGCTGCCTTCCAGTTGCCTCCTTTGTGGGATAGTGTCAGATGTCTACGGTGTTCAGAGATATCCCTTGCCGTGCCGAGTGTTTCAGTCCACTGAGGCCATGTCTTTTCTTTTACTATCTCAGTATTATCACGTTAATAAACTTTGCATGAACTCATTTCTGTGCAAGTTTTCTTCCCCCATGGGCAGTGAATCTGAGCCCCATACTTACAAAAACGGCCCACCCATTCTTTCCCTCTAATTAAGTTGGGACCACCTTCAGGGGTCCCTGACCTTTGTAAGGAATGCCTTAATGAACTCAAATTAGGGCAATACTATGATCCCGGGACATAGCCCAGGACACAGCATTATCGGGACTGAGGTCCAAGATGCAGGACAGTCCCGGCAAATCCAGGACAGTTGGCATCTATACCGTAGATGGCTGAACAAACAACAATAGATAGAGATATTGTCAGGAGCCGCCGCGGCGGGTGGCCTGGCGCAGGCGCAGTGTGCTGATGCGCACTGGCGTGCGGGCACTAGGTCCTGGGCGGCTGCGGCGACGGCAGAACTCGCGCCTGGCACCAATGACAGTGCAGGGCGCGGTATTTAAATCCGCTCTGCACTGACACTGGTTGCCGTATGGTCGTATCTGTTTGTTCCTGCTCCTGCTATCTGTCATTTGTTTGTTGCCGACCCTGATTGATCCTGACCGTGCTGTCTTCTCCTGCCCTGACCCCTGGCTTGCCTGTCCTCTCTCTGGATGCTCCCCATTGGATTTGACCCCCTGTTACTGACCCGGCGAGTGACTCGACTCTTCTGTGCCCGCTGCCTTGTACCACGCTGTCCCCAAAGTTACCGACCCGGACTGTCTGACCAAGCTTCTGCTCAGCCATCCATCCGTCTCGCACGGACCCATCCGCCTCTTCACGTCAGGCTCTTTGCTAGCAGATACCTCTGGCGGAACCCTCTACCACGGATGGGTGTACTCAGGGGTCTCTGTCTGCTCCAAGTCCATCCCCACCATCAGGGGCCCTGGTGAAAAAGCAGACTGGGACTTAGACTCCGTACTCTGGGGAATCCTATTCCATGGGTTGCTAGAGGTACCGCCAGGCGGTACATTACAGATATGCCTGTAGTGCTCAGCAGTTTTAGTAGAATTCCATTCGGTTCCATCAAGTCCCCATATCAGGTTTTTTATCACTGTGTCCCCTTGAGGAGATATCACATTTTTGTCCAATAGGAAGTGAGAGGAGATCCCACCAAAGAGAGGGGAAACCCCCTCTTATACAGTTATCCCAACTGGAAGATTTCTTCTCACCTCCTGTGCTGATGACAGCTGTATAAGTTTGGATTAACTATCACTTCCTGTCTCAGTGACATCAGTAGTGATGGGCGATTCTGCCAAGCTTTGATTTGTGGGCCCAAGGGGCAAACCCGTCCAAAAATCTGCAAATTATGAACTTTGGGAATATGAATCCCAATGAAATGAATAGGAAATAGAAACCGGACCTAATGGGCAAAGGATTTTCAAACAAAGGGCATGGGGGGCTGGGGACTGATGGGGGGGGGACTGATTGGGGGGGCTGGGGACTGATGGGGGGGAGTTTGGTCCTATGCACAATTTTTTTTTTTCAAAAACCATTAGGCGGGGAGTAGCTCTTTTAGTGGGAATTAAAAATACACTATCTCCCCCCCCTAAAAAAACGGTTTGAGGTTCTCCCTAAAAACGCAGTTATTTACCTGTTAACTGTATTTCCAGGAATCTTCTAGGACAGCTCACTTGAGAGATAGGGCTCCTCCCAGGAAACACCCGCTCCACCTTTTTTTCCCCTTTATAGGCGTCCTCTCTCCCATTGGCCCCCAGTATAAGAATATGACCGAAGGCCTAGGAGAAAAACAAAGAAGAAAACCAGTAATAAAGCTATCCCCCATAGGTTCGCAACATACCTGCACATAATCGTGTGATCAAACAGTAATCGGGGGGGAGTTACGCTGTCCTAGAAGATTCCTGGAAATACAGTTAACAGGTAAATAACTGCGTTTTCCCGAGTCATCTTCTAGGACAGCTCACTTGAGAGGAGTAGAATAGAAATACGTACATTAGGGCGGGCACCCTGCTTGTAGGACCTTCCTGCCAAATGCCTGGTCCTTGCTGCCGATCAGATCCAGCCTGTAATGCTTAGTGAAGGTGGCGAAACTGGACCACGTCGCGGCTCTGCAGATCTGTCCGGGGGAGGCCCCCCCTTTTTCCGCCCAGGAGGCCGCAGTGGCCCTTGTGGAGTGGGCTTTTAGGCCGGGCGGTGGTGACAGGCCTGCCGACTTGTAACCTTCCGAAACTGCCTCTCTGATCCATCTGGCGATGGTGCCCTTGGAGGCACCGTCCCCCTTCCTTGGTCCCTGGAATAGGATGAAAAGCCGGGACGAGCGTCTCCATGTCTTTGTGCGTTCGATGTACGTGATCAAACACCGTCTTACGTCTAACCTGCTACAGTCCTCCGCGCTGCCCGGATCGGCCTCCAGGGAAGGTATTACTATTTCCTGAGATCTATGGAAGTGTGACGCGACCTTAGGTAGGAAGGCCGCGTCCGTGCGGAGGATGATTCTATCCAATAAGATGGTGCAGTACGGCTCGATCACTGAAAGGGCATGCAACTCGCTGACCCTGCGGGCAGAAACTAGTGCCGTGAGGAGGATGGTTTTAAGAGTCAAAGATCTGAGCGAACATTCATCCAGCGGTTCGAAAGGCCCCCGCTGAAAGCTCTTCAGGACTGTGCCCAGGTCCCATGATGGAAGTTTTGGCAAGGACGGGGCACGGCGCCTGGAGATAGCCCTCAGGAATCTGATTACTAATGGGTCTGCCGCCAACCTCAGCTCGAGAAAGTTCGACAGAGCCGCTACCTGTACTTTGAGGGTATTGGCGGCCAGACTCTTATCCGCCCCGGCTTGAAGGAATTCAAGAACTGTATGCAAAATGGGCGTGCCCGGTGCTTCGTTTCTGACCTTCCAGGCGGAAAACTTCTTCCAGACCTTGTCGTACAAGGCGTTCGTCGACCTCTTCCGGCCATCCAAAAGGGTGGCGACCACTCTTGCCGAGAGCCCCTTTTCCGCTAGCCTGTCCCGCTCAGAAGCCACGCCGCTAAGGACAGCCTTTCTGGATGAGGATGCATCACCCTCCCTTGGTTGAGTAAATCGCGTGTGGGTGGTATCATCCAAGGGTCTGCTAAACTGAGCTCCTTCAACCGGGAGAACCAAGATCTCTTGGGCCAGAATGGCGCGATCAGAATAACTTTGGCTTGAGACACCCGGATCTTCTGAATCACCTTCGGCAGTAGTCTGAATGGAGGGAAGGCATAAAGGAGGTCTCCTTCCCACTGCTGGGCTAGCGCATCTATCCCCTCGCTTTTGGGGTCCTTTTGCAGGCAGAAGTACCTTTCCCGCTTTGTGTTCTGGCCGTTGGCAAATAGATCGATAGAGGGAGAGCCCCACCTGGCGCAAATCTGATCGAACGCTGACTGGCTGAGGCACCATTCTGTCTGGATGACCTCTCTTCGGCTCAGTTGATCCGCCAACTGGTTCAGGTCCCCTTTCAGATGTACTGCCGTGATGAACTCCAGGTTTTCCTCCGCCCAGCTCAGGAGGGATCCGGCCAACTCCATCAGCCTTGGGGACCTTGTGCCTCCCTGCCTGTTCAAATACGCCACAGCAGTGGTATTGTCGGAGAGAATCTGGACACCTCTCCCCCTTATCTTTTCCTGAAAGGTCGTAAGTGCCTTGAAAACTGCCAACAGCTCCCTGTAATTTGACGACCTGCTGGAGTCTACTGCACTCCACGTGCCCTGGGCCAGGCCGTCTTCCATATGGGCGCCCCAACCAGTCATGCTTGCATCCGTGGTGATCCGCAGTGGGTTGGCCAGCCTCCAACTTCTTCCTTGTTCCAAGGTGAGGCTGCTTCCCCACCACCTTAGCGATTCCTTCACTTCGTGCGTGATGCGGATCCTGGAACTCAGACCTGCTCGGCTGCCGTCCCAGTGGGAAAGGGTGTGATTTTGCAGCACCCTGGAGTGAAGTTGCGCCCATTGCACCCCTGGTATTGCCGCTGTCATCCGCCCGATTATTCTCATCGCGGTCCTGACCGTGCAGGTCGACATCCTCCGGAGGGCCCTTGTGTCCTGCCGCAGGTTGAGGGCTTTTTCTGATGTTAGGTACGATCGGGCCTGTGCGGAGTCCAGGACGTACCCCAAGTACGTAATCCTCTTGGAGGGGGTTAGCTGTGACTTCTCCTTGTTGAAGCCACCCCAAACTTTCCAGAAAAGATATCGTACGTTCGATGTGCGATCTCAGGCCTCCCTCTGTGTCCGCAAATACAAGCAGGTCGTCCAAATAGGGGATAATGTTTATCCCTTCCAGTCTCAAAACTCTTAAAGGCTCCGCTAAAATCTTGGTGAATATCCTCGGGGCCGACGACAGGCCGAAGGGGAGTGTGTTGAACTGAAATAGCACCGGACCCTTTTCTCCTCCCAGCGCAAACCTCAGGAATCTCCTGGAATCTTCTCTTATCGGGACATGTAGGTATGCGTCTTGCAGATCTATCGAGGCCATGAACACCCCAGGTGAAAGGAGTTCCTTCACCGTGTATATGGATTCCATACGGAATTTGCTGGGCCTCACGAACTCGTTCACCTTCCGCAGATTCAATATCATCCTGTAAGTACCGGACGGTTTTTTCCTTAGAAAGAAATGGGAGAAGAATCCACTTCCCCTTTCCTCTTCTCTCAACTGGCAGATAACGTTCTGACTGAGCATATTTTGTAGGAGGTCCACCAGCGCATCCGCCATAGCCCTGTCCTTTGGCAGGGGTGTTGCAAAGAATCTCTGAGGGGGGGCCCTTGTGAACTCTATTCTGTACCCCCTGTGGATGGCCTCCAGAATGTAGGCGTTCTGGGTTATCCTTAGCCATTGTGCGTGGAAGCGCCCCAGTCTCGCTCCCACCTGGCCTCTCCAGTCACTTCGGCTGGGTTTTGGGTCTATTCTGGCCGGGGTTGAAAAGGAAACCTCCCCTGCCTCTCGGCTCGTTCCTGCCTCTTTTTGCGCCCCAGCCTGGGCGCTGGGTTTGGAACCTAGCTTCCCTTGACGCGTATCGCCTGGATGGGCGAAACCCCTTCCGTCCAACCTGCCTGCTGGGGACCGGGAAGCTCTTTTTCCTGTCGGCCGACCTTTCCAGGACTGAATTCAGCTCCGGGCCGAAAAGGAGTTTACCTTCAAACGGCAGGCCACAGAGTTTAGATTTGGAGGCCAGATCCCCCTGCCACGATTTCAGCCAGATAGCCCTCCTTGCCGTGTTTATGAGCGCTGTAGATCTAGCAGAGAGTCTGATGGTCTCTGCTGATGCGTCCGCGATGAAGGCTACCGCTTTCTCCAGCACCGGAAGGGACTTCAGAATCTCTTCCCCCGGAGTGCCTTGTTCCAGATGCGAACGGAGCTGCCCCAACCACACATCCAGGGTTCTGGACACACAGGTCGTTGCCACTGCAGGTTTAAAATTCACTGCGGACGCTTCCCATGCCCTCTTCAGGAAGGCGTCCGCTTTCCGATCCATCGGGTCTTTTAGGGACCCACCGTCTTCAAAGGACAGATCCGTGTCCTTCGAGATCCTCGAGAGAGGGGCGTCTGGCTTTGGGCAAGTCTCCCAAACCGAGGCATCTTCCTCCTTAAAGGGGAAACGTCTCTTGAGGTTCTTGGGAAGGAAAGCCTTCTTCTCTGGCTCTTCCCATTCTCTCCTGATCGTGGACCATAGGGCAGGGTGTACTGGGAATGTACGGCTGCTTTTTGCCTGTAGCCCTGCGTACAGTTGGTCGTGGAGGGAGAGGTCCTGCTGTTCTTCCTCCAGATCCAGGGTCTCATAGATCACCTTTAACAGGTCCTCCGTGTCTTCCACCTGAAAAAGGAACCTGTCTGCCTTTGGGCCCTGAGCCTCAATCTCACCCTCCTCCGAGTCTGAGGTGTCCGACTGTTCGTCCTCCCAGTCCCTTACCGGCGCTACCAGCTTCCTCTTTTTCCCCCCTTGGGTGCCAGAAGTGCCCGGTTGGGGCTCATCCTGGGCCGGTCCCGGCTTCTGTTCTCTGAAGCTTTGAAATGTCTTGGACATCTCTTGTGTCATATTCTGTAGGAAGTCTTTAAAAAGAGATCCAGACTCCTTCTTGATGAGCTTGTCTATGCACCCCTGGCAGAGCTGCTTCCTCCAGGAGCTCGCCAGTTTCTTCCTACAAGTGGCACACTTCTTTTTCTGCTCACAAGGAGCTTCTTTCTCCCCTCTATCCTCCTCCTGTGGGCCCATCTGGGGACAAGGAGATACACGCGTTCATGCGTCTGTAACAGCAACGCCTCCCCCCCCTGTGCCACTGTGACAGCTCCAGCTGTGGGCCTGGGGGGGGGGGAGAGGGGGGCTGTGTGTGCGTGGGGGGTACCCAATCATCCCGGGGAGGGGGGGGGGAGAGGGGGGGGGGAAGGAGGGGGGTAAAAACAAAAGAAAGTTGCCAAACAAGGCCCTTACCTTACTGCAGGCCTCCCCCGCTCCCGACAGATCTGCCTCCATGCCGCCGCAGACTCTGCCTCGGTGCAACGGTTTTTCAGGGGCTGGTGGGCTCCGCCCCCCCCCCCTGCGATCCCCCCTCGCCGACCCCCCTCTCACGGCCGCCGGTGGAGAAGCGGCCGTGGCACGGGTTCCTTCCACGGCCCGCCGCCCATTTCCAAGATGGCGGCGGCCGTTCCCTGCTCCTGCGCCGGAAGTGACGACACCCGGCGCCCGGAAGTGACGCGATCGCAGCGTCCAGACCCACCGCAGCCGAGCCTCCTGGCCATGCTGCCGGGATCCAGGAGCAGGTAAGACTTACCTGAAACCCCCAGGGAAAGGCACCAATGCCTCGGTCGGCGGAGCGGGCTCTACCCCCCTGGAGAGCCCCGCTGGGACCATCTGGGGCCGACGCCCCCACCCCACAACGGGCATCCCTGGTGAAACTGGCTGAAAGGTCCCCCCCCCTCACAAGGCCCCTGCCTTGCTTGGAGGAAGGGGGGGGCCCCAGCCAGGGACCCTCTGTACTCCGCCAGAGAGCCCAGATACAAAATAAAAAACGGGCGTAGCTCCTTCCTGGCCGGAGGAAACACTAAAACTGGGGGCCAATGGGAGAGAGGACGCCTATAAAGGGGAAAAAAAGGTGGAGCGGGTGTTTCCTGGGAGGAGCCCTATCTCTCAAGTGAGCTGTCCTAGAAGATGACTCGGGAAAATCCATTCCCGACCCTTCCATCTTTATGCTCATAGGGAAGCTTAGGGAGAAGGATTTGTGCTAGGAGGTGGGATTTGAGGGAGATTAATGCCGGGAAGGGGGATTTGGGGTGAGGGGCTTTGTTCTAGGAAAGGCAATTTTTTTTGCGCGGGGGGGGATATTTGTGTTAGGGAGGGAGATGGGGGGGGGGGGTTTATGCTATTTTGGATGATTAGGGAGATTTGTGCTGGGGGGATTCGGGGGAGATTCGTACTGCGGTGCAGGATTTGTGCTCATGGGAATATTTGGGGGGTGGGTTGGGCTAGGAGGGGGCGGGGGCTCAGCGGTGTCCCTCCTAAATGCAGTACAGAAGGACTCTGTACTTTTACGGCTGCACACTGTCAATGGCTTATCTCTAAGTTGTGGTATGTCCCAGGGCGGACTGACAACTCATGGGGCCCTCGGGCAATAGGGGATCATGGGGCCCCTGTGTCCTTGCCCACACTCAAAGCGCACTCAAAAAAAGCCTATAAAAGGTACCAGGGGGATTTCATGGGGCCCCCTACTGACACCGGGCCCTCGGGCAGTGCCCGAGTGCTCCAATGGTCAGTCTGCCCCTGGTACTTCCATATTGTCTGATTTTCACATGAACACAGTTCCTGCCTGGTCCCGGGCATGGATGAGCACACTCACGTGCAAAAAGTATCCCATATGGCCCCGCCCACTAGACATGTGCAGAACGAAAAAAATAGTTTTGTTTCGATTCAGTATTTAATAATTTTGTTTTGTTACTTTATTCATTCTATTCATTTGTTTTTGGAATTCGATACAAATTCAATTCAACCGAATTCGGAAAATTCAAATCGACATTCGAATTTGCATCGGCATTCAAATTTGAATTTATTCTATTCTATATTCGAATTTCGGAAGACGGTTATGTTCTATTTCGTTCTATTGTATTGTTTTTTTCTATTCTGTTCTATTTCAATTTATTCTATTTGAAATTCTAATTTTGGAAGACGGTTATATTCTTTCTATTTTATTCTGTTCCAAATCTCCATGTGTATGCAGATGCTTCGTAGGTCTCTGCCGGGCATTGAAAGCCAGGCAGAGACCTTCAGCACATCTGCGCATGCATGGATCTGGTGTATAGTGATTCCCACTTTGGAGAGAAAGCAGGAAGTGCATAAAGTAAAAATAAATGGATGAAAAAAATATATATATCAAATCGTGGGAGCGAGGGGGCTGGGGCCAAATACAATCAACTCATTTTTTGGTGGTGATGGTCCACTTTAAAGCTGGATATGGCAATAATTACATAGTTTCGTGTTACATTTTCACAACAGGAAGATAAAAAGTATCCAACGCGTTTCAAGGGCCAACAACTGCCCTTCATCAGGGCTTAAAGCAAAAGCTTATATGTGACAATTTTTACATACAACATAGTTACATTAGTTCAGCTTGGCCTAATTTAAGTATGTATGAGCAGTATGTAGGTGGGGTGTAGTGTGGTGCGGTAGCAATTGTTTTTTGTTCTAATCTATTCTTTTCAATTCTATTTTAATCTATTCTATTCAAATTTATTCTATTCAAAATTCAAATTTCAGAAGACAGTTATATTATATCTATTTTATTCTATTCTATTGCTTAGTCTATTCTTTTATATTGAATTCTATTGCATTTTATTCTATTGTTTTTCTCTTCTATCCTATTCTTTTATGTTCCAATCTTTTCTTTGCATATTTGAACGAGATGAGGTGCGGTCCCTGCTTAAAATGATACCAGACCCTTATGTGGGTGGTAAACATGTACAGTTCGTTTCATTCCGAATTGAAATTTGGTCAAATTTTTCATTATTCGGAGATTTGGATGTATCCAAATTTGTGAATTACAATAGTAACAAATCTGAAAAAACTACAAAAGAAGTGGACAAAATTTTAATCCAATTTCATCCAAACTTTATTTTGTTATTTGCTAACACAAATTGCTAATCAGCCAATCACATGGCAGCAACCAGGGGCGGACTGACAACTCATGGGGCTCCCGGGAAATAGGGGATCATGGGGCCCCTGTGTCCTTGCCCAAACTCAAAAAAGCTTATGAAAAAGGTACCAGGGGCATCTCATGGGGCCCCCTACTGACCCTGGGCCCTCGGGCAGTGCCCAAGTTTCCAAATGGTCAGTCTGCCCCTGGCAGCAACTCAACTCAAGTATTTCAAAAGCTGCTGATCTACTGGGATTTTCATACACAACCATTTCTAGGGTTTACAGAAAAAGAGAAAATATCCAATGAGCAGCAGTTGTGTGGATGAAAATGCTTTGTTGATGTCAAAGGTCAGAAGAGAATGGGCAGACTGGTTCGAGATGATAGAAAGACAACAGTAACTCAAATAACCACTCGATACAACCAAGGTATGCAGAATACCATCTCTGAAAGCACAACACGTCGAACCTTGAAGCAGATGGGCTACAGCAGCAGAAGACCACACCGGGTGCCACTCCTGTCAGCTAAGAACAGGAAAATGGAGGCTACAATTCACACAGGCTCACCAAAATTGGATAATAGAAGAATGGAAAAACGTTGCCTGGTCTGATGAGTCTGGATTTCAACTGCGACATTCAGATGGTAGGGTCAGAATTTGGGATCAACAACATGAAAGCAGGGATCCATCCTGCCTTGTATCAATGGTTCAGGCTGGTGGTGGTGGTGTCATGGTGTGGGGGAGATTTTCTTGGCACACTTTGGCCCCTTAGCACCGATTGAGTATCGTTTATACACCACGGCCTACCTGACTATTGTTGCTGACCATGTCCATCTCTTTATGACTCCAGTGTCCCCATCTTCTGATGGCTCCTTCCAACAGGATAATGCCCCATGCCACAAAGCTCAAATCATCTCCAACGGGTTTCTTGAACATGGCAATGAGGTCACTGGACTCCAATGGCCTCCACAGTCACCAGATCTCCATCCAACAGACCACCTTTGGGATGCGGTGGAACAGGAGATTCGCACCATGGATGTGCAGCCGACAAATCTGCAGCAACTGCGTGATGCTATCATGTCAATATGGACCAAAATCTCTGAGGAATGTTTCCAACACCTTGTTGAATCTATGCCACGAGGAATGAAGGCAGTTCTGAAGACAAAAGGGGGTACAATCCGATACTAGCAAAGTGGACCTAATAAAGTGGCCGGTGAGTGTATTTATGTATAACATAACATTTTGGATGGAGATACACTTTAAATATTATCAAGATAACCGAGATATCATAAATATAAAGCTTTTTCTTCTACATGGGAGGCTGAAAACCTTCTTTTGTCTTTCCCACCATCATTTCTAATTTTCATCTGCTATCGATTTCCATTGCCAAAAGAAAAAATTTTTAAGAATATTGGCCAGTCTGTCTTGAGCAAGAGAAAAACGATGCAACTTACATTACTATAATTGCAACAATTAAATTTTTAGCCAGTGATCATTCCCCTGTGGAGGAACGACGTTTATGAGTTTGGCTAAATTTAGCCCAAGACAAAAACTGATGAAGAGATTACAGGCCAGGTGCAAATGATTTGTGGGTTGCAGAAGTGCTTCCCGTGTCTGCGTGCAAATTTCAGGCCACGTTCTGGCCGGCCAGTGCACTCTACAGGAACAATGTAAATCAATGGCTTGGCAGGGAACACTTTGCTGCGTTGCTCAGGAGGCTCAATGTAGTGTCTGGCCCAATCAGAAGTGGTGAGGGGTCCTTAGGAGGCCTGAAGGACGTGTGCAGGTGTTCCCGTTGTTAATTGTAGGCTACCTAAACCCTGTTTAGTGCATTACCGATGATTACAAAATAAAGGTGGATATCTATGGCAACAGGCTTCTAAAGAAAAACCTTCCAGCTGCTGAATTTTCAGACCATGGTTATGTTTACAATGACCACAGACAAGCAGATCTGAAAAAGGAACTTCAGTCCTCGTACTGCTGGCCATGCCCCCCCTTTCTTGAGCCATCCTTTTAAATGGTCCTTTGGGACCTGTCAGAGCCCTGTGGCAGATCTGCGCATACATGGGTGCACATATGCGGTGCGATTAGGAAGGTTCAATCTGCACGTGCACTAATTCTTTTGCACATAAAGGACACCTTCCTAATTGCATCCTGCTTGTAGGCATGTGGCTACTGTAGGTGGTGTTCAACCACAGTGGCATAGCAGCTGAAGAGGAAGTCAAGAGCAAACATGGTTCCACTAAGGTTTCCTGGGTCACTGGGTTGCCGATTGGATGCTGCCACCCCATGTGACTCTGGCAACCATCTTGGGTTAGGCAGAGCCTATTCAACCCTGGCTCTCAGGCTTGGTGAGCATTTTGCATGTGGGTAGTGTAGGGTCAGGTTGCCCGTCTGTCAGGAACAGTGATTAGCTGTAATGATAGGTTCCAGACAAGTAGGGAGAGGATAGGGACACTCCATCCTTCCTGGAGACCTTCTCATTTGGGTACAAACTGGCCAGGCTGCATTTCACCCCTCAAAAGAGATGCTGTTGGCACATCCGAAAACTGCTCTGCTACACATTGCTATTGCATTCTGTGAGTGTTCCTGGTTGGGTGCCTTCCCACCAGGCTTGTTGTGAATTGTCGAACTTTAACTTTAATACAAGTTCTGTTTCTGCAACTGGAATCTAAGTGTTTATTGCCGCTGCACCACACTGCACCACCCAGCATGCTAGTGCATGTGCCCGGGTGAACCCGTGCATACGCAGATGCTTCAAAGGTCCCTGCCGGATATTGAAAGCCAGACAGAGACCTTCAGCACATCTATGGATCTGGTGTATTGTGATTCCCACTTGGGTGAGGAAGTACTGCCATGCAGCACAAAAAATAAATAAATAATTAATTAAAAAAATAAAATGTCTAGTCATGGGAGAAGGAAGGGGCTGGAGCCGGATACAATGAACTAATTTTTTGGGTGGTGATGGTCCACTTTAAAGCCAAAGTTTGGATATGGCAATATTTACATAGTTTCATGTTACATTGTCACAACAGGAAGATAACAAGCAGGGGCGGACTGACCATTTGGAAACTCAGGCACTGCCCAAGGGCCCGGGGTCAGTACGAGGCCCCATGAGATGCCCCTGCTACCTTTTTAATAGGCTTTTTTGAGTTTGGGCAAGGACGCAGGGGCCCCCTGATCCCCTATTACCCGAAGGCTCCATGAGTTGTCAGTTCACCCTTGATAACAAGTATCCAACGTGTTTCAAGGGCCAACAACTGCCCTTCATCAGGGCTTAGAGCTAAAGTTTATACATGACAATTTTTACATACATTGTAGTTACAGTGGGGATCGAAAGTTTGGGCACCCCAGCTAAAAATTTGTATTAATGTGCATAAAGAAGCCAAGGAAAGATGGAAGAATCTCCAAAAGGCATCAAATTACAGATTAGACATTCTTATAATATGTCAACAAAAGTTAGATTTTATTTCCATCATTTACACTTTCAAAATAACAGAAAACAAAAAAAATGGCGTCTGCAAAAGTGTGGGCACCCTGCAGAGTTAATATCTTGTACTGCCCCCTTTGGCAAGTATCACAGCTTGTAAATGCTTTTTGTAGCCAGCCAAGAGTCTTTCAATTCTTGTTTTGTAAGGAAGAATGGGCAAAGATACCTCAAAGTCTTCCAGTTCTTTGAGATTTCTGGGCTGTCTGTCACGCACTGCTCTTTTAAGGTCTATCCATAGATTTTCAATGATTTTGAGGTCAGGAGATTGTGAAGGCCATGGCAAAACCTTCAGTTTACGCCTCTTGATGTAATCCCCCGTGAATTTCGAGGTGTGTTTAGGATCATTATCCATTTGTAGAAGCCATCCTCTCTTTAACTTCAGATTTTTCACAGATGGCATCAAGTTACCATCCAAAATTTGCTGAAATTTTATTGAATCCATTTTTCCTTCTACTTGTGAGATGTTCCCTGTGCCACTGGCTGCAACACAACCCCAAAGCATGATTGATCCAACCCCATGCTTAACAGTTGGACAGAGGTTCTTTTCATTAAATTCTGTGCCCCTTCTTCTCCAAACGTACCTTTGCTCATTCCGGCCAAAAAGTTCAATTTTAACCTCATCCGTCCACAGAACTTGTTTCCAAAATGCATCAGACTTGTCTATATGTTCATTTGCAAAGTTCAAACGTTGATTTTTGTGGTGAGGACGTAGAAGAGGTTTTCTTCTGATGACTCTTCCATGAAGACCATATTTGTACAAGTATCTCTTTATAGTGGAATAGTGTACCACAACTCCAGTGTCTGCCAGATCTTTCTGGAGGGATCGTGCAGTCAAACGTGGGTTTTGAATTGTTTTTCTCACAATCCTGCGAGCTGTTCTGTCTGATATTTTTCTTGGTCTTCCAGATCTTGCTTTAACTTCCACTGTTCCTGATGACTGCCATTTCTTAATTACATTCCGAACAGAGGATATTGACATCTGAAAATGCTTTGCTATCTTCTTATAGCCTTCTCCAGCTTTGTGAGCATCAACTATTTTCAGTTTCAGTTTTCTAGACAACTGCTTAGAAGAACCCATGGTGCTGATTGTTGGGGCAAGGTCAGATGAGTCTGGGCATTTAAAACCTTTGAGATTGACATCACCTGGTCTTCCCAGACGATGATTGAGAACAATCCATGACACTGGCAGGTCTCAGCTTTGCCAAGGGGGCAGTGCATGCTATAAATTCTGCAGGGTGCCCAAACTTTTGCAGATGCCATTTTTTTGTTTTCTGTTATTTTGAAAGTGTAAATGATGGAAATAAAATCTAACTTTTGTTGACATATTATAAGAATGTCTAATCTGTAATTTGATGCCTTTTGGAGATTTTTCCATCTTTCCTTGGCTTCTTTATGCACATTAATACAAATTTTTAGCTGGGGTGCCCAAACTTTCGATCCCCACTGTACATTAGTTCAGCTTGGGCCAATTAAAGTATGTATGTGCCATATGTAGGTGGGGTGCAGTGCGGTGGCATGTATACACAGGGGCCCGGTGAGACAAAAGAACTTGAATTCACAAATAACCCGGTGGGAGGGCAGCCTAGTTGGGCACACTCACAGTTCCAACACTGTGTAGAGAGCAGGGATCAGCTGAACTGATAGCACCTGTTGAGAAAGGCAGCATGCAGCCTGGTCATTTTAAGCCCAAGCAGGAAGATGTCCAGGGAGGTTACGAGCCCTACGCTTTCCCTCCTCATCAGGAACCTTTCCATACCGCTATTCCTGTCCCTACCAAGCGAGGTACCTGTCCCTACTTTACCAACTCACAAAAATGCGTGCCAATCCTGGGAGTTAGGGTCTTAAAAAGGCTCTGCCTGACCCAAGATGGCTGCTAGAGTCACAAGGGGCAGCAACATAGAATAGGATAGCTTCCCCAGTGACCCAGGAAACCATAAAGTAACTCGGTTCCTCTTGACTTCCTCTCCAGCTGCAGAGCCGCTGAGGAAGAGTGCCACCTACAGTGGAGAAAGTAGACTGCACCTACACATACCTGTGGGATCCCTCTATTAGTTGGAAATGACTGTAGTAAATACTACTACTCCAGTGATCTCCACTATTCCCAATAGTCCCGTGCTGAGTGGCTGCCATTCTGCATTTTGAACACTGTGCAGAGAGCAAGGTTCAGCTGAACTGATAGCACCTGTGGAGAGAGGCAGAATGCAGCCTGGCCACCTTAAGCCCAAGCAGGAAGATGTCCAGGGAGGTTGCGAGCCCTACACTTTCCCTGCTCATCAGGAACCTTTCCCTGTCCCAACCAAGCGGGGTACCTGTCCCTACTCTACCAACTCACAAAAATGCGTGCCAATCCTGGGAGTTAGGGTCTTAAAAAGGCTCTGCCTGACCCAAGATGGCTGCTAGAGTCACAAGGGGTGGCAGCGTCCAATAGGATAGCTTCCCCAGTGACCCAGGAAACCATAGAGGAACGCGGTTCCTCTTGACTTCCTCCCCAGCTGCAGTGCCACTGAGGAAGAGTGCCACCTACAGTGGAGAAAGTAGACTGCACCTACACATACCTGTGGGATCACTCTATTAGTTGGAAATGACTGTAGCAGACACTACTACTCCAGTGATCTCCAATATTCCCAATCAGGGGTGGATTGACAACTCATGGGCCCCCCGGGCAATAGGGGATCATGGGGCCCATTTGTCCTCTCCAACACCCAAAAAAGCCTATGAAAAAGCCAATGAAAGGTACCAAGGGCATCTCATGGAGCCCCCTACTGACCACGGGCCCTCGGGCAGCGCCTGAGTGCTCAAGTGGTCAGTCCCCCCCTGTTCCCAATAGTCCTGTGCTGAGTGGCTACCATTCTACAGTTTGAACACAGATGAAAATCTAGTCAGATATATAAGTTCCAATGATAGAACTCGTACAGGGCTCTTCCTATAATTCCTGCAGTAAGATATAGAGAGGAACATATGGGCACAATGAAGGCAGGTAGCGTTACGGAATAACAGATGCCAGATGAGCGGCATGCTGAGATGACAAGCTGGGAGCGGGCCCTTTTCTCTGGGAATGCCCCCCTTGTAAACGATTCACCCCATCACCAGTCATCGCTGATAGGATCTGACAAAACACCTGCTCCGGTATTTGCACCTGGCTCCAACGCCGCCGTTCTGGAGACAAGCGGAGAGTTATGCTGCGAAGAGAGCCAAATCCGAACCTCCCGTCTCCTATTAACATACAAGCACATAGCCAAGCTCCGAGCTTTGCCAGCATTTCTTTGTCCCTTTTTTTGAAATTATTTATTTTTTGCACTAGGTGTTTCTGCTAAACTTTTTTTGGGTGAAAACTTTATTGTATTATTTGCAATGATTCTCATTTTTGCCCCCCAGTCCCCCCTCCTTCCCCACCTCAGCATCTATTATTAAGCTGTACTTATTGCCTGGAAACAAATAATAAAGAACAAATATCAGCCGGTGACTTCTCTTGCCCTTATTTAGATGGAATGGCCTGGCTTTTAGTGGTGTGCTGTTGCTTGGCAACCTCCAAATTGCTCTGTAGATTATTACGACCTTCGCTGGGAGTTTGTGATCTGGATAGTCAGTTATTTTATCAGTGGGATAAACCGGCGCAGGCGGGGAAAGAGGAAATTTGGTGGTTGTATTCTGTACACTGCACAGCTGGCATGAAGTGTGGCCTACAACTCCCGGCTGGCCTGCTCTCTGCTTTGCTCTTATAGATACCCCCTCCTGTGGGAAAGTAAATAGCATTAGGTTGGGTAAGGGAGGCATTAACTTTTCTGCTGAATACCCACACAATTGCTAAAACACAGCCCTGTGGGAAAAGGGGTTTCTGAATTACATTTCCAAACCGAAAGACAAAACCTTTTTTAGGTTTGGGTGGAGCTGGGAAAAGTTAAAGCCCCTTTCCGAGGAAATGAGGCACTTATGGTGCTGGTTATAGTCTGTATCAGATAGAAATAATAGGCTCCTCACCAGGCGTGGACTGACCTTTAGAGCACTCGGGCACTGCCCCAGGGCCCAGGGTCAGTAGGGGGCCCCATGAAATGCCCCTGGTACCTTTTTATAGGCTTTTTTGGGTGTGCTTTGAGTGTGGGCAAGGACACAGGGGCCCCATGATCCCCTATTGCCTGGGGGACCCATGAGTTGTCAGTCCTCCCCTGCTCCTCACTTGGCAGCACAAAAAATGTCACAGCTAGGGTTGAGCTGTCAATTTTGTCTGAATTTGAGCAGGTTTCCTGACCTGAAGATGTTCTCCTGACCCTGACACAGGTCCACTTAAATTGGTCTCTTGACCCTCAGACAACTCCCCCTGAATCTCAGACAGGTCCTCCTAACTCTCAAACTGGCCTCCTGACCCTCAGACAGGTCTTCCTAAATCTCACACAAGTCCTCCTGACACTCAAACAGGTCTCCTGACCCTCAGACAGGTCTTCCTAAATCTCACACAAGTCCTCCCGACACTCAGACAGGTCTCCTGACCCTCAGACAGGTCCTCCTAAATCTCAGACAGGTCCTCTTGACTCTTAAACAGGTCTACTGACTCTCAGACAGGTCCTTCTAAATCTCAGACAGGTCCTCCTGACTCTCAAACAGGTCTCCTGAACCTCAAACAGGTCTCCTGAACCTCAAACAACGCCTCCTAAATCTCATACAGGTACTCTTGACTCTCAAACAGGTCTCCTGAACCTCAGACAGGTCCTCCTAAATCTCAGAGAGATCCTCCTGGCTCTCAGACAAGTCCTTTTGACCCCAAGACTGGTCCTTCTTACTCTTAGACAGATCCCTCTGACTCTCAGATCAATAATTTTAATCCACAGACAGGTCCTTCTGACCCTCAGAAAAGTTCCCTTGACTCTTGGACAAGTTACTAACTAGCAATAAGCTACCAGTTTGGTCTGAATTTTGCCTGTTTAGAGGTTTGTCAAATGGCCAAACTAAATGGGTATTTCATCGGCCTGAACCTTCAGCTGCAGCGATAAAAGAAACATTTAGCAGTGGAATAATAAGCACTTTAAAGTGAAGATAGAATAAGGGGATCATGGAATTGCTCCAATAGCTAGTTTGGCAACTGTAAGGCCTTACAAGGGAGACAAGCATTTGGGATCTAGCACAACAAAGCTTACACCATCTTTTTATTGCCTGCCTCACTTGCCATTTGGTGATTACATGGTCACTGGAACAGAAAGTGAGGGCAAACCACCCTAATGAAGACAGTAGCAAAAACTGAGCTATGGCCTAGGTCCCTCTACCACTAGTGGGGAGTCAGCCAGGCAAATAGCATGAGACTCCTTTGGCACAGAAATCAGTCTAATGGTTGCCTTTTTAAAAGTTTACTTCAGAGTAACTTGGATGGGGTTTAGAGAAGCTTTGGGATACACCAGAACAGGGGTCTCCAAACTTTTCAAATAAAGGGCCAGTTTACTGTCCTTCAGACTTTAGGATGGATTGTGGCCAGTACGGGTAGAAAATGGCCTGAGCCCAGCATCAGTGAAATTAATCATGACATCTGGGTTGGTGGTCAGTCGCAGGAAGAGTAGTGCTCTATCATTGGTGTCAGTGGGTGAAATGCTGCCCCATTGTTCGTGTCAGTGGGAAGAATGTCTCATCATTGGTGTCAGTAGAAGTAATGGTGTCCCATTGTTCTTGTCAGTGGCAGGAATTATGGCCCCTGTTGGTTTCACTGGGAGGAATAGTGCCCCTTAAAGTATATAAAAGCTAGCAACGGGCCACATCTGGCCCCTGGGCCACAGTTTGGAGACCACAGCTCCAGAACACCAAATAGGAATGTGAAGACACCCTTCTTTTTGCAGCAGCTTCTCAACATAGTCCTTTGAGTAGTGGGACATAAATTGGACAGCACTGGGACACCACTAGCAATGTTCCAGGCCAGGCAAGCCTTAAACTCAGTGCAACAGGGGTTAATAACAGCAACAGTCACTGATATCATTCCCCTTAGGTCTGTACTCTGTTCCTCCAGGGCCTGGGTGTCCCTCTAAGGCTCAAGCAGGCAGATTCCTTTGCAAAGCTTCCAGATCGGATCTTCAGTGGCATCCCTCTTTTGGCCTCCAAACAGGATAGGCCCCCACCTAAGCACAGCTGGGACCTTGATGAGACAGGCAGAACTTTAAGCAGAACCCTTCTCTCTGGGGTTTCAGACTATTTATGCACTCCCCAACCACCATCTGGGCACACGTTCCCAGGAATTGGCTGGAGCTGCATAAATATTCAGGTTGCTTATTTGACTCTCCCAACCCCTATATTCTGAAAGTCTCCAGAAAACAGAGTGCAGCAATGAAACTTGCAGCCTGTAGAATCCTGAGCAGCCTAAAGCAATTACATACTACTCCGCTGATTACAGGAAAGCCAAAGAACCAAATGTACCGAACCAAACCTAGCAGCCTATCTACAAGGTTGCTACTAGAGATGAGCAAATTATTCAAAAATTCGATTCGGCTGATTCGCCGAATTCGCTGAATAAATTCGATTCGAGGCGAATATATTCGCTGCGAAATTAACGTGTAAAAAGGGTGTTTCTAGGCTTCAGAGAGCCTTTATATTAGTGCAGAACACTGTACCTTTAATTTAAATGCCCTTGGAGTCTGCTGGGGAAGAGAAATAATACTGTCAGTCAGTATGACATGCAGATGAGTGCCGTTGATCTTAGAATCACAGCACACTTCACTCATTTGGGCAGTCACGGGGCCAAAACCAGAGTGTGGAGCCACAGTGTGGCGGTGGAGGCAGCAGCAATGGGAGGCCATACAGCACCCTATAACAAAATGGAACCCACCAGCAGTGTGAGGAGACCTGAAAGTGGCACATGGCAGAGTGTGGCGATGGAGACAGCAGCAATGGGAGGCCGTACAGGGACCCATGACACACTCTGGACCTGGCAGCAGCATGAGGAGGCGGTACAGGGGCCCATGACAGATTACGGGCCTGGCAGCAGCATGAGGAGTCGGTACGGGGGCCCATGGCAGATTACGGGCCTGGCAGCAGCATGAGGATGCGGTACAGGGGCCCATGGCAGAGTGGCGGAGCGTAAGCAGCTAAAATTGAAGGCCATACAGAGGCCTATGTTCAAAAGTCCCCCCAGCAGCAGCGTGGGGAGACGACTAATAGTCGTCTCCCCACGCTGCTGCTGGGGGGACTTTTTAACATAGGCCTCTGTATGGCCTTCAATTTAAGCTGCTTACGCTTCGCCACTCTGCCATGGGCCCCTGTACCGCCTCCTCTTGCTGCTGCCAGGTCCAGAGTGTGTCATGGGTCCCTGTACGGCCTCCCATTGCTGCTGACTTCATCGCCAGACTCTGCCATGTGCCACTTTCAGGTCTCCTTACACTGTTGGTGGGTTCCATTTTGTGATAGGGTGCTGTATGGCCTTCCATTGCTGCTGCCTCCACCGCCACCCTGCGCCATGTGCCTCTGTCGTCTGCTCACGCTGCTGACGGCTTCCGCTTTTTGTATTTCAATGGTTTTTATTAATTTTAAACAGTATAAAACAGAGGCAACAAAACACGCCCACGCAGGGGCTATCAATTGCACCGATAGAAAATGCATAATAGAGCAGACAACGCTCTAATTCCAATAAGGCAAAACGTATGCCCACGTAGGGGCTATCAATGGCACATAGGTTACAATAACATCAGTGAAACCCAGATTATCGCACCTAAAGACAGCTGTCCACTGTCACATCAAAACAAACAGAAAAGGAAAGAAGAAAAGCAGAGAAGAAAGAAAGAGAAAAAAAAAAAAAACACACACCAAAGAGCAAGGGTCCATGAGCGCCAATACAAAACTCCTTCACCTCCCTATACTGGCAGGGGGGAGCGTGGGAAAGGCATATTGCAACCACGGCTCCCATATTGTCAAAAATTTATGTTGAGAGTCGTTGCATATACTCGACATCTGTTCATTGAGCATCATAGTAGTCATACGATCCCGCACCCCCTGAAAAAGTACAAACGGACTCTTCCAGGCCTGGGCAATTGTCCTAGTGGCCGATAAAAACAAATAGGGACTTCCGGTTCCGGCGCCGGATGCTGTAGTTAGCGGGACCCGCGGCTCCCGGGAACCCGCCCTTTACAAGACCTGCTATCTGCCTCGGGGACCCCCGCATCTTAGCTTTGGGGTGCCCCCTCGCATCCCGCGGCGGCCCCAGCATGGAGCGGTACCTCCTGCCGGTGCAGTCCGGCCACGAGTCGGCTGCTAGAGCGGAGGGGTGCGGCTCTCCCCCTCCTGCAGCCAAGATGGCCGCCGAAGATGCCTGTCACAGCATGGACACAGGCACAGAGGGAGATCGCAACGTGGGAGCGGGTATGTCTGCACCTCTCCCCACCATCCTCACTGCCTCTCCACTCACATCAGGCAATGATAGCTCTAATGAGCAGTATATAAAAATAGCCCAGGCAGTTTCTTCTCTTTTGCTCCCAAATATTACACAGGCTGTGGATAAGGCTGTAAGCCAGGGCATTGAACAGCTGCGAATAGATTTGGGCGAACATTCTAAACGGTTATCTGTGGCGGAGCAGCGCTTATCTGACTTAGAAGATGAAGTTCATTCCTTACAAGCAGTTACGTCAGAATCCAATCGTATACAACAAAATATTTTGGATAAAATCGACGATCTGGAAAATCGATCACGTAGAAATAACTTGCGTATCGTGGGTCTCCCAGAATCATTTATTACAGGTTCTCTTCCCGATCTCTGCTCAGCACGTATCCCTGCAGCTTTGGGTCTATCCTCATCCTGTCAGGTAGAGAGAGCTCATCGCCTGGGGCCCCCATCTAACGAACGCCGGGTGCCACGTTCTGTGATTGTACGCTATCTCAACTATGCTGATCGCATGGCGATCCTCACCTCTTTTCGGAATTCCCGTTCTCTACAAATTGAGGGTCACAAATTATTAATATTTGCGGACTATTCACAGGAAGTGTCACGTAAACGGAAAGCGTTTCAGCAAGTCTGCGCCACTCTTCACCAGAAAGGAATAAAATTCACATTAGCGTATCCGGCCACGTTACGTTTCAATGCACCATCTGGGGAATCCAAATCTTTCGTCCACCCTGAAGAAGCCTACCAATACCTTCTAGATCACCTAACTGACGGGGATCCGTCGACGCGTCTTGCGGGCAGGAATTCTGGCCCTAGAGATCAACGTAGTCCTCGCAAAGACCCACCTAAACGTCAACGCACAAACCCAGCGTCTTCCAAATCTCGCCCGCCTTGAAGGTATAAGAGGCCATTGGTCTCTACATATTAGCTTTAAGCTTATCTCCTGGCCCGATTGGTTCAGATGTGACGGTTTTTCATTTTTTTGCTTGGTTTCTATTGCTTTCTATTTGCAATGTTCATACTTTCCAAAGTCTGAGTTATTTTGGCTGTTCAACTTGTAATGTTTTATATATTATCTGATGGTGCGGCGTTCTCTCACGCTCACCTGCTTCAACATTATTATGTAAATCATATATATGCCTGAATTTGTACTTCCCTACTCCTGCAGATGCCTGGTTCCATGTTTCAGCGATGCTGGGGGGGGGGGAGATGCTGGAGCCGTTGATGGGAATAAATTTGAGGGAAGCCCTCTCCCATCCCAACAATCATATACTGGCCCCCGGGGCAGGCTCTTCTCCCAGATACTCCCGGTCACGCTGGTATTGGTGGAAACAGCATGCGGAATGACGTGAAGTCCTGTATACTGTATTGGTATATTGTATGTTTAGACTTTTTGTTGGGCTCTATTAGGGCCCTTGATCTTGTTCTCGCCTTTCTCTCTTGCTTTTCTCTTCCTATCCAACTTTATTTCTTGGGAGAACTCCTCCGTCCTCTGAGACCGGTTTCTAATCACCCCCAATTGTCTAGCGACGCAGTGTTCTTTGTGCGTACATCACTAATGGGTAAAATGCTTATCCTTCTATCATATCAAGCACATCAGTTAAGATGACACGTATTTTCTCTTGGAATGTCAAGGGTCTCAGGTCCCCCCACAAACGCATGGCGGTTCTAAGACATCTACGGCGCTTGCGTGCGGATATAGCTTTGCTCCAAGAAACTCACCTTACCCAATCTGACTTTATCCGCATGCGTAAACTATGGGTGGGTCATGTTTTCGGCTCCTCCTCCCTAAACAATAAAGCAGGGGTACTTATCCTCATTCACAAACGGCTTAATCCGGAATTAGTCGCTATGGATGCGGACACTGAAGGCCGCTTCATAGCAGCACATATCAAACTCGGAACCCAAGAATTGGTTCTTACTAGTTTTTACGCACCCAACTCCCCGACGAGGCAGGTTTTCCAAACCCTCTCTTCACGGCTGGCGGCATATGTTCACAAGCCGCTCGTCGTGGGAGGGGACTTTAATTCTGTTATGCAAGAGCAGGAGGATAAATCGCAGAGTGTAGACCGTGGCCCTCGCTCCCCTCAGATTCCCCGTCTCACACCTACTTTGCTATGTAGCTTCGCTGAAGCAATGCAAATTACCGATATATGGCGCTTAACCCATCCGGACGGCAGAGATTACACTTTCTATTCCCCTGTTCATCATTCTTTATCTAGAATAGATTATACTTTTTGTAACTCTATTCTACTGCAACATGTTGTATCATCTACCATACATGACATAGCCATATCAGATCACTCTCCAATCTCTATTACTATAAACTTTTTAGACCCTACGCCACATCCTAGGATATGGCGTTTCCCCTCGTTTCTGGCGAATAATCAAGAGCTCTCCAAACTATTACAAGACACCTGGGCAGACTTTCAAACTACGAATGCTGTCCATGTCTCTAATCCAAATCTGTTTTGGGATGCAGGGAAGGCTGTGTTACGCGGCAAAATCATCGCTTTTACGTCCGCTTATAAAAAAAGAATTTCACGTAATTTCACTGAAGCTAGTAACCTTCTTAGACTGACTCAAAGAAACATGGCGGACTCTAATACGCAGGACAACAGGAAAGCTTGGGCGGACGCTAAAAACCAATTTGATACATGGGCGGCAGCTCAGGAAGCATTACATCATTCACAACTTGACTTACAGTATCACAGATATGGTAATAAACCAGGTAAACTGCTGGCGCGCCTATGTAGGAAGCCTTTCACCCCTACGCAATTCACCTCTCTTAAAGACTCCCAGGGGGCACTTAAACAATCTCCGGAAGAGATTATATCTATTTTGGAAAGCTTTTATGCAGACTTGTACGGGCCGGATCCTATTGACCAGGCACGAGCACAGTCCTTTCTGGAAAGTGTAAATTTGCCCCAAATAGATCCAATAGCACTGCAATCTCTAAATGCCCCTATTTCACAGGCGGATATTTGTCTAGCTATTGGATCTCTAGCTAATGGTAAAGCTCCAGGTCCAGATGGGTACACCTCTGAATTTTTTAAACTGATGGACAAAACTCTGTCTCCTACTCTCCAGCTGGTTTATCAGTCCATCCAGGAGAGCGGGGTATATCTCCCATCGGCTTCGCAAGCCCACATTAAACTAATAGCAAAAAAAGGTAAAGACCCTTCTGATCCTGGATCGTATCGCCCCATTTCCCTCCTTAACCTAGATGCAAAGATCCTTTCTAAAATCATAGCTAACCGTTTGGCCATTGTTTTACCCTCTCTCATTCACCCTTCTCAAGCAGGTTTTATAAAGGGACGATCGGCCACATCTAATATCCGCAAAGTGCTTACAGTTCTGCACCAGGCTAAAAATAATCCTCTTCAGGATTTAGCGATTATTTCTCTAGATGCTGAGAAAGCCTTTGATAACGTTAGTTTTCAATGGCTCCAACTAGTACTCTCTAAATTCGGCTTTTCCGGTTCGTTTAAACAGTTAATACAGGCTATGTATTCTGCCCCAACGGCTCAGATAGTAGCTGCGGGAAAAATATCTAACTCTTTTCTACTACACAAAGGAACAAGGCAAGGCTGTCCACTATCTCCCCTGCTTTTCAATTTAGCATTGGAACCCCTAGCCCGCTTCCTGCTTTTTCAGTCACATCTTCATGGAGTTCAAGTTGCCCAACAAGATCTTCGCCTAGCTTTATTTGCGGACGACATATTAATATTCACTTCCAACCCGTCCCTAGATCTGCCATATATTCAGAAAGTTTTTGCAGACTTTCGGTGTTGCTCGGGTCTTCGTATTAATTTTGCAAAAAGTGAGGTCCTTCCCCTCTACCACGCTCGACTTCCTGATTGGGCCTGCGACTCCCTCTTTAAAATCAATACACATTACATCACCTATCTGGGTATCAAAATTGGGAAATTAGCTTTGTCCCTTTATTCTCTCAACTTTTCGCCAGTTATTCAAAAAATTTTAGCGGAATTGGAAATGTGGAAAGACCTGCCGTTATCCCTCATGGGTAGAGCCCATCTCTTCAAGATGACAAGCTTTCCGAAGCTTTTATACCCTCTCCAAACTATCCCTCTTCTGCTTAAACGCACAGATATAGTCAAGTTAAACAAGGGGATTTCCAGCTTCCTATGGAGGGGGCGTCGCCCGCGTATAGCTATACACAAGCTGTTTCTCCCTAGATGTGAGGGCGGCATGGGCCTCCCTAACATTAGGCTCTATAATTTATCTTGTATTTTACGGGTGTGTATAGATTGGCTATCCCAAGCGTCTATGTTCTCCAATTACCAACTTGAATCAGCCATGGTGAGTCCGTTCGACCTGTCGGCCCTATTACATTCTAACTCCAACTCAATACCGGTTCATCTTAAACATAATCCACTCATACGGGATACACTCTTCACTTGGAGGGAGGTCAGACGTAGACTAGGAGTTTCTCCCTGGATATCTCGCTTTCTTCCCATACATCACAATCCTTCCTTCTCTGTCTCTCAACAACATGCAGCCTACGATCTGTGGTATAACCAGGGTCTTAGACTTGTGAACCAATTGTATGACGGTGCATCAGGTTCTCCCCTTCCGTTTCAACAGATTCTTGGCTCGTTTGAATTACCTCCCCATCATTTTTTGTATATTTTACAAGTCAGGAATTTTGTGAAATCCGTAGCTCAGAATAAGTCCACCCGTTTTTGCACGACTATGATAGAGGTTCTTGTGAGGAACCAGAAGTATAATATATCTAACATATATAATCAATTGTCCTTGCACTATGCTACACCATTGGACTCCTCTACCTCCATCAAAACATGGATACGGGACTTCGACAATGTTTTCACTGCGGAACAAATACTCGCAGGCTTTAACACTACCTGTGCGTTCAACACGAACGAATTTTGGCGGGAGCAGCAATTTAAAATTATGCATCATGCCTATATGCCTTGTTTGTACTCAAGATCGGACCCAACGATCTCGGCGTGTCCGCTTTGTGGCTCATATAAGCCATCCCTCCACCACAGGTTTTGGAGTTGTCCCTCGATCTCTACTTTCTGGTCCCAACTCTTGAACTTTATGCTCTTCGTTACTGCTCTCCCGCTACCTAGAGACCCACTGCTCCTTCTTTTTGGAAACCTGGATGTTCCCGTGACTGCTGCTTCACATCAGCACATTGCTCTGCTCAGAACTGCCAAACCGTGGCTCTCCACCTGCCTGATGGCAGCGAGAAGGTCAATTTTAAAAAAATGGGTCTCCAACTGCCCGCCAACCATTTCGGATGTCAAATTGGACTTACACTCTTTACTTCGTTTGGAGCGGCTCAGCATTCATAACTCCCCATCTACTCCAGGAGAGGAAAAGTTCAACCGCAAGTGGGGACAATATGTTACAAGAATACTCCCTTCCTCGGAGTCTCAGCACCCCTCACACGGATTTCTAGCCTGGTCCTAATTTAGCCTCTGGGATATTCCTGATGCATACTGTATTGCTCGTATTAGGGGTAATCTGACTGTTTACATTACACTTTCTGGGCCTTCTTGGACCTATACTTCACCTCGCTATTTTGACAATCTACCCTCCTTCCACTTTGGATTCAACTTTCAGTTTTCTTATTTTCTCTTTCTCCCACAACCTCGCCTCATTGTTGCCTCTTAGTGAAATGTCCCCATACTAGCCCATCTACACCCCCACACACTGTCGAGCTGTTTCTTGTTACTGACATGTTCTTCCGGTCATCTGGCCTCTGAACTTAGGCAATACATTCCTTCGTCCTCTACTTCTCCCTCCTTTCTCTTTCTCTTTTTTTTTTTTTTTTTTTTTTTTTTTCTCTGTCTTTCCTGATGGTCTATTCCTTTCTAGAATTGTCTTCTCAATTTTCTTTCTCCTTCTTTCCCTACGGTCTAACCTCTATTCTATGTTTTCTTATTTTGCTCCCACTTCCTATCCATATGCACGTTGACCCTCCTCCTGGTCATTTGACTATTGGCTAACATGGAATATATCTGCTTATCACTCTAGACTGATACCTACGCATGTTTTGACTCGTATCTTCTCAAAACCCTGGATACATTACTCCTAAGCCCTTGCACTTCGACACTTCGTGCGATGTCTCCTATTTCTATAAGTAAATCTTTTATTCCTACACATCTTTGTTTTTCTCTTTGTCTCTCTTGGGGCTTTTGTATATTCTTTATGAGAACAATTGGTATTTCTGGATTTTGTTACCTGCTTTGACATGTTGCTACGCTATGTATACTGTATAACTTTTATCGTTGGTTCATGTGTGTATAAGATAAAACCTAATAAAAATCTCTTTAAAAAAAAAAAAAACAAATAGGAAGCCAACCGCTGCTGACGAGCCAAGAGGCCCGGTATGGGGCAATGAAGCAAAGCATACCGAGCATCCCGGCGTATGGAGAGATGAAACAAAGTGAAAAGGAGGACAAACACGAGACCAAAAACGAACCAACCTCGGGCATGACCACCAGATATGCAGTACATCGCCACGATGGCCACAACCCCGAAAACATCGATCACTACAGGCAGGGTTAGCCTGGGCCAAACGAGCCGGCACCCAATACCAACGAAACAATACCTTATAGGCTGCTTCCAGCGTGGTCGTATTAAACGAACATTTAGCTATGAGTGACCAGGCTTTATTCCAGTCCTCCGGATCCACAGCCACTCCCAGGTCGCGTTCCCACTGAACTACATATGAAAGAGAAGTGTGCGACGAGCATCTGTTCAAAGCTGCGTAAAGAAGGGAGATAAGGCCCGGGGCGCCCGGACGCTGCTGGCAAAGCCGTTCAAAGGCAGATTTCTGATATGGGAAAGCAGAAGTGGCCCTCAGCGAGAGTAGCCAGTGCCGCAACTGAAGGTACCGAAAAAATTCCGCTGGGGGAATATCCCGAGACTCCCGGAGGACATTCCAGGTGGGAAAGGACCGAAAAATCAAAAAGTGTTGCACCTGTGAGAAACCATGAGCCACCCACCAAGAAAATGCCCTCGGGTGATCTAGACCCGGCGGGAAAAGAGGGTTATTAACGATTGGAAGCAAGGGCAAGAAAGGCGACATCAGACCACTGGAGTAACGTACTGAGTCCCAGACTCGTAGGCCATGGAGCAACATCGGACTCAGCGCCGTAGGACGCAGGGCAGGGGGAAGCCATAGAAGTGTCGATAGTGCGATAGGGGCACAATTAGGTAGTTCCAGCAGGACCCAGAGAGGAACGTCGGAGGAAGCGTGCAACATAGACAGCGGGGCAATTTGGCTCGCCTGATAATACTTAGTTACATTGGGTACCCCAAGACCACCTTGGAGTCTATGAGCAAAGAGCGTATTTCTAGAAACTCTGGGATGCTTATTGGCCCAGATAAAACGCATAAACTTCGCCTGAAGCAACCGAAGAAAATGAGGGGGAACCCGCACTGGGAGGGTGCGAAAATAATATAACAATTTCGGCAAGATGGTCATTTTCACTGAGTGAACCCGTCCTATCCAAGACAGGTGCGGAAATTGCCAGGAATGCATAAGAGAAGATAAGGAGCTAAGCAGAGGATAATAATTTGCAGCAAAAAGGGAGTCATAGGTGGGGGTCAAGCGAATGCCCAAGTATTCAAGAGAAGAGGAAGCCCACCGGTAAGGGAAATGGGATTGTAGGCGTGAAACCAAATCTGAAGCCAAAGTAATATTGAGAGCAACGGTTTTATCCAAATTAATACGTAGACCCGAGATCAAGGAAAAGCGCTCAAGAATTGCCTGCAAATTAGGAAGCGTCATCAGAGGATTAGTAAGGGTCAAGAGGGCATCGTCCGCAAAGAGGCTCAGCTTAAACTCCTGTCCCGCGTATGGAACCCCCGATACATTGCAGTCGGTCCGGAGCGCTAAAGCCAGTGGCTCAAGCGCCAGGACAAAGAGTGCCGGGGACAGTGGGCAGCCCTGCCTTGTCCCTCGCCCAACAGGAAAGGGATCCGAGAAATATCCAGCGTATTTAACGGAAGCCGAAGGAAAGGAATACAAGGCTTGAATCCATGAGAGAATAGAATCCCCGAAACCCCAGCGAGACAGGACAAACCGCAGATATTCCCAGGATAGAGAATCAAAAGCTTTATATATGTCCAAGGACAGTAAGAATCCTGGGATTTTCCGTTGTTGCAGAAAATGTATAAGATGGACCACCTTACGGACGTTATCACCCGCCTGCCTCCCGGGGACGAACCCTACTTGGTCCCTGTGGACCAGGCTACACAAATATTTATTGATGCGAAAACTAAGGATCTTGCCCAATATTTTCAAGTCCTCATTAAGAAGAGAGATGGGCCGGAAGGCTTGCGGTTCCTGGACATCATCGGTTGTCTTAGGAATCATAGAGATATGTGCCCTAAGTGCGTCCGGAGAGGGCAAGGAGCCCTGTCGTAACTCATTAAAGTAGGCAGCTAAAAAGGGTGCCAAAAGGGCTGAGAATTTTTTATAATAGAGACCGGAGAAGCCGTCTGGACCTGGGGCCGCAGTGGACCGTAAAGATTTGATTGCTTGTAGCACTTCCGGTACGGTGACACCTGCGTTGAGGGCCGCCTGTGCTGCCTCGGTTAATCCAGGAAGATGGAGGTCCTGAAAGAATGCCTCTGCCTGGGCCACAGGGAAGGGATCTGGGGCAGCATAAAGGCGCGAAAGGAAGTCCGAGAATCGGGAAACAATCTGCTTGGGATTAGAAGTACAGCCACCCGTGGAAAGTCGAAGCCGAATCGGTTTATGGGGTTTCCCCACAGAATTTAGTTTCCTGGCTAGCATGGGACCGGGCTTATTAGCACACGAATAGAATTTATGTTTGGTCCAACGCAAGGCCCGTTCCGCCTCCGAAGAGGCAAGGAGGTCCAATTCTGTCGCCAGAGCGTCCCGAGCGCGTTTATGGGCCACGGATGGAGATGACCTCCAATGCGCATCCGCAGAGGCCAGGAGAGAATGAAGCTCCGAGAGTTGACGTTCCCGCTCCCGCTTCCGGACCGCAGCCAGCTGTATAACATGACCCCGCACCGTGGCCTTATGCGCTTCCCATAGGGGCACTGCTGAAGAGACCGATCCCGAGTTTTCCGTAAAATATGTCCGTAAGAAGAATTCTATTTCTTGGCAGGTAGCCTGAGTGGTCAGTAAAGAGTCATTGATGCGCCAATGAAAAGGGCGTCGTTCTGACCCAGAAAGGGCAAGGAGGAGTACCAAAGGATCATGGTCTGACCAGGGTGAGGAGGGAATAGTTATCCGCCGGACCGAGGGGAGTTGCTGGACCTGCATGAATATATGATCAATTCTACAAAAACTGTCATGAGGGTTAGAATAGAACGTAAAGTCGCGTTCAGTTGGATGAAGTTCCCTCCAGACGTCCGCTAACCCCGCTGTCCGCAAAAGAGAGCGCATACGTGCCTCCAGCACCAAGTCATGAGAGGGGGTCGCTCCTTGTGCGTAGCGCCTATCCAGTGTGGAATCCAAGGTAACATTCGAATCCCCCATAACAAGAAGAAGACCCTTAGAGTGTCGAGAAATAATGGTGCAAAGATGCGAAAACAATTTATGCTGGAAACGGTTAGGCGCGTAGTAAGAGACAAAGGTAACCTCCTGGTCCCAGAGGGTGCCTTGCAGAAGCAAATACCTGCCCGTGGGGTCCGCTATATTCCGAGCACAGACAAAGGGGAGATTGCGTTTAAAAGCTATCAGAACACCCCGACGCTTCTCAGGAGCCGAGGCCGTGTAAAAGATGGGATAGTGAGGTGAAAGATAACGCGGAGCGGAGAACTGAGAAAACCTGGTCTCCTGTAGACATACCACATCAATTTGTTGCGACTTGAGATGATGAAAAACTTTAGCCCGCTTCTGAGGCGAATTGAAGCCTTGAACATTATGTGAATATATTTTCAAAAGGGGTGAGGCCATGGCGGTATCAACGCAACACGCTCAGCAGAAAAAAGCCCAAAGCAGCCAGCAATTTCCACTCCCAATGGCGATCGGACCATGGCGTCCCGGAACCCTGCAGAAAACAAAAACAAAAAAAAAATAGAGAAAAAGAGAAGAACAAAGAAAGAAAAAAGGAAAAAGACACAAAAAGTATACACAACAGTGCAATCGTGTCACACCAATGGTGACGTGCATCCTACACATGAAGGATACAGTTAGGGGTAACTCTACCACCGGACAAATGGCTGCAAATGGAAACATCAAAACAGAAGCCCTCAGGGGGCAAAAAGGCAATGTACATAATAGAATATAGTAAATCTTAATAAACTAAAAGTCCCAGGAACAGGAACCTCCGCAACAACCTCCCCAGAGAAACCCGGAGAACCACAGGGGCCAACCCCCCTCCACCCAACCAGGCCCACCGGGTCAACCTCCCACCCCGGAGCCCAAGGGAACCATCACCCAAGGCCACAAACGTAGACCCAAGCACCATCACATGGACCCAAAACAGGCTGTGGCAGCAAAAAGTCCCGATTCCTAAGTCCAGGAAGAGACCCCCCCCCAACCCGGGATGAAACCCAAAGGGGCAAGCCGGAGCAGTCTCAACCTAGAATGTTGACAAACCGGGGAGACCCTAAGGGCCAAACTCACGATCTCGTCAGGGTAGTCCCTCGGTGAGACAATATGTGGGAGTTCCAAGGCGCATCTTCAGCCTGGAGAAGAACAGGAAGGACTTGATCGCGAAGGGGTCTGAGGGAGAGCCCCCCTCCTGGTGGACGACCGCTCCCAGATGCGGCCGGCCTTGCCGAGGATCCAGATGAATGAGCCGGGCTCCGATCAGCAGCTTCCGGCGAGAGAAGATGTAGAGATTCCAAGAGAGAATGGGCCTCCTCCGGCGTAGCCACAGAATGACTGCGGCCCTGGTAGGTGAAGGTGAGGCGGAACGGAAAGCCCCAGGCATATTTAATTCTGTGTTTCACCAGGACCGAAGTGAAGGGCTTCAACTGGCGTCGCTTCTGGAGAGTGGTCTGAGAGAGGTCTGCGAAAAGCTGGTAGTGGTGCCCCTGGAAGCTAAGATCAGGGTTATTTCTGGCCGCCAAGAGGATAGTTTCCTTAGTGCGGTAATAAGTAAACTTGATGATAATGTCCCTCGGGGGCCCATCCGGTCGTCTGGGGCCCAAAGAACGATGTATGCGGTCAAATTCGAGCCGGTCAATGGGAATAGCGGGTGTCAGCTCCTGAAACAGAGCAGTAGCAGTGGAGGTAAGATCCGTGACCGTTTCCGGAATACCCCTTAACCGCAAATTGCCACGGCGGGAACGGTTTTCGAAATCCTCAAGCCGCAGTAGTGCGTCCGCCAATTCCTTCTTAAGGTCGCACAGGTCCTGTTCGTGATTTTCAATGACCGTGGTCGCAGCGTCCATTTTATCTTCGAGATCATTCGTCCGATTGCCCAAATCCCGAATTTCCCGCGAAAGACGGTCGGCCAGCTTGGAGGTAGCGGAGGACAATTCTGATTGCAACATACTTTTAAAGCGGCGCAGGAGCTTGGCATCCCGCAGGGATGGAATGTGCGACTGCCGGGATGGCTCGGGATCCAGGTCCTCCCCACTGCCAGGATCCATCTCACCTGCAGGTAGTGATGGCAGGGGACCCAAACTTGCAGCCAGGGCTTCAGCTGTTGTCCCGGGCGAAAACCGCGAATCCGCGGCCGGGGTCCTGGAAGCCTCCGGCGGCCGGCCCAAAATCGAGGCCGCGGCTTCACCCGCGATCTCCGGCGGGTAGGCCGCAACCTCCCGAACGGTCCGTCGGACGCTGGAGGTGCGGGCAGCCGGGGTTTTTTTCCCCATCAGGGTGCTAGAAGGACAGGGGGACAGGGAGGAAGCGGAGGGACCCCCCCTGAGGGTCAGAAATCAGCCGATTTGTCCGGTGGCCGAGACAGTAAGTTAATAGGCAGCCATCCTGGCTGCTGCTCACGAGCGCCCCCCCGGCTTCCGCTTTTTAACCGAGGCCTGTGTTTGGCTTCCGAATACTGCTGCATCCACCGCCACTCTGCGCCATGTGCCTCTGTCGTCTGCTCACGCTGCTGACGGCTTCCGCTTTTTAACCTAGGCCTGTGTATGGCCTTCAATTGAAGCTGCTTCTGCTCCACCACTCTGCCATTGGACTCTTGATAGTCGTCGACTATCAAGACTATCAAGTCGTCGACTATCAAGAGTCCAATGGCAGAGTGGCGGAGCAGAAGCAGCTTCAATTGAAGGCCATACACAGGCCTAGGTTTAAAAGTCCCTCAGTTAATTCCAATAACGAACTCTACTCCTCCGTGCAATCTACTTACGAGACCCTGGGCAGGTCTGGGTCCAATTTGTGGTAGAGACTGGTTTTGTTCAGCCATGCTTAAGCGAGTAATAACAGGTCTGTTCTGCCCTTTGGTGTCTGGCTTAATGCGCACAACACTGAACGTCCCAGCGTTTGTCAACGATTTGCCGTTAAATGATGCAAACCCGCTGAACCACGTTCATGAGGAGCCGGTACAGGGGGCCATGAATCAGTATGGACCTGGCAGCAGCGTGAGCAGACGACAGAGGCACATGGTGCAGGGTGGCGGTGTAGGCAGCATTATTCTGAAGCCATACACAGGCCTAGGTTAAAAAGCGGAAGCCGTCAGCAGCGTGAGCAGACGACAGAGACACATGGCGCAGGGTGGTGGTGGATGCAGCAGTATTCGGAAGCCAAACACAGGCCTTGGTTAAAAAGCGGAAGCCGTCAGCAGCGTGAGCAGACGACAGAGGCACATGGCGCAGGGTGGCGGTGGAGGCAGCAGCAGCAATGGAAGGCCATACAGCACCCTATCACAAAATGGAACCCACCAACAGTGTAAGGAGACCTGAAAGTGGCACATGGCAGAGTCTGGCGATGAAGTCAGCAGCAATGGGAGGCTGTACAGGGACCCATGACACACTCTGGACCTGGCAGCAGCAAGAGGAGGCGGTACAGGGGCCCATGGCAGAGTGGCGAAGCGTAAGCAGCTTAAATTGAAAGCCATACAAAGGCCTATGTTAAAAATAATAACATGTTTGGGGCATGATTCATGGCGGATTTAGTCAGTTGTGTCAGGAACTGGTGGTTTGAAATCCAGACTAATCCACGCCTGATTCATTTTCACAAACGTGAGTCTCTCCACACTTTGGGTGGACAGTCGTGTCTTCCGCGGAGTTACAATACCTCCTGCCGCACTAAACACGCGCTCCGATGCCACGCTACTGGCCGGGCATGACAGCCTTTCAAGGGCAAATTCAGCTAGTTGGGGCCAAAGGTCAAGTTTCGTTGCCCAGTAGTCAAGGGGATTGTCTACCTCGGTTGGCAGGGTGCTGTCCAAGTAGGCCCAAGCCTGTTGTTTGAGGTCCTGGTCCAGGTCCACCTGATGCTGCTGCTGCGGCGGCTGGTTAGTAGTTTCCTCACTGCGCTGGTGAAGAAAGCTACTCATCATGGACTGCAGACTGAGGCAGCCGCTGCTGGTGGAGCTGCCACTGCTCCTACCACCCCACCCCTCCCCTGCTGCCATGGCAGCGGAACGCGAGCGCACAGGGCCCACAGTGTCTGAGGATGGACGTTGGCGCAGAAAGGCAGAGACCAACTGACTACATAGGTGGTTTTTATAGTACTTTATTTTGGCCTCCCTCTCAGCAGGTGTGAAAAAGGCCACCATTTTTGAACGGTAGCGAGGGTCCAACAAGGTGGACAGCCAAAAGTCATCCCTCTGTCTGATGGTTATTATTCGACTGTCGCTACGCAAGCAACCGAGCATGCTATGGGCCATTTGTGCCAAGGAATGAGAGGGACTCCCTGCCTCCATCTCCACAGCATACTGCCACGGTGCGTCTGGGTCCTCTGTCTCCTCCTCCTCCTCCTCTACCAGATGCTCCTGCTCCTCCACTCCTGTCCGCTGAGTGGAAAAACCACCCATTTCACTCAATAATTCCTGAGCACCAATGTCCTCCTCTACCTCCTCCTCTTCTTCCTGTCCTGCCCCCACAGGGGTCATGTGGCATTGAGATCTGTGCGCCACGTCTACTGCACCCTGACCAGCCATTGTTAACAGCATTTGTTCCAGGACGTGCAACAGAGGAATGACGTCGTTCATCCCATAGTCCTGCCGACTCACGAATAGCGTGGCCTCCTCAAAGGGCCTGAGCAAGCGGCAGGTGTCACGCATGAGCTGCCAATGGCTGACATCGAAGTTACACAGGGGAGTACCTTTATCCGCTTGTAACATCAGGAAATCGGTGATGGCCTTTCGCTGTTCGTAAAGGCGGTCTAACATGTGTAGGGTTGAATTCCACCTTGTTGCAACGTCGCAGATCAGGCGATGCTGTGGAATTCCGTTCTGCCGCTGCAGCTCAAGGAGGGTGTGCTTTGCGGTGCAGGAATGGCTGAAATGCATGCAAAGTGTACGTGACATTTTAAGGATGTCTTGCAGTGGGATGGTGGATTTTAGGAACCGCTTGACAACCAGATTGAACACGTGAGCCATGCATGGCACAACCTTCCTTGACGCAGAGCAGACACCATGTTCTTTCCGTTGTCGGTCAACATGGTTCCGATTTTGAGTTTGCGCGGAGACAGCCATCTGTCGATTTCTCTGTTCATTACACTGAGAAGTTCCTCCCCTGTGTGACTACGTTCGCCAAGGCATACCAGGTGCAGCACAGCGTGACACCGTTGCGCCCTGCACATGTGATATGCCGGTCGGGTAATGGGACTTGGCACGGGGGTGGCGGCTGAGGACACGGCGGAAGAAGAGGTGGTAGAGGCGGACATCTTTGCCGGACCAAGGACATGCAAACGTGGAGGCAAAAGCGGCGTGACCTGTCCAAGTTGCTGGTGCGGCTGTGCCGGCACCACGTTCACCCAGTGGGCCGTAAATGACATGTACTGTCCCTGACCGTAGTTACAGCTCCACACGTCGGCGCTGCCGTGCACTTTGGCAGAGACCGACATGCTCAAAGACTGGCCCACCATCTCTGCTACATGTGAATGCAGGGCTGGCACTGCCTTTTTGGCAAAGAAATGCCGGCTTGGCACTCTCCACCGCGGCGCGGCACAAGCCATCATTTCTCAGAAAGGTGCTGAGTCCACCACTTGGAAAGGGAGGGACTGCAGCACCAGCTACTTGGACAGGAGGACGTTCAGCTTCTGCACCGTCGGGTGCGTGCTCGCAAACTGTTGTCTCTTGGAAACGGATTCCAAGAAAGACTGCTGACGGAATCCGTGAAGAGTAGCAAGAGAAGGAGCATCTGAACGAGCGGAAGATGCCAACGAGCGACAACTCCCCTCAGCAGAGGTGTTGGAGCCTTGACTGGCTGATAGAGGGCGATTGACGTCGGGTGACGGAGCAAGTAACGGAGCGGGTGATGGAGCGGGGGCTGGGGCAGGCAGAACCGCCGTATCTTTATCACGGTTTTCCCAGGCCACCGAATGGCGACGCTGCATATGCTGACGCAACGCTGTAGTCCCAACATGGGCCCCCTGGCCACGCTTGACTTTCTGGCCACATAGTCGACATACGGCTACGTTTACTTCCTCGGGCGGCTTGACGAAAAATTGCCACACCGCCGAGTAGGAAACTTTGCCCCCGATACTCCTCACTGGCTGACTGCTACTTCCTCCGTGCACACCGGCACCACTACTGGCCGTGGTGGTAGGCTGCAGTGGAGCTGGTGCTCTACTCCGTGGCCGTTTGCCTCCACTGACACTGCTGTGACCCTGCTGCCTCCTGGGCAACCCACCGACTGTTTTGCTCGCTGCCAAGCTGGCACCCTCTTCTCCTGATGATGCGGAAGCAATAGCCTGATGACGACGAGGCTGCCAAGTGCGATCAGCCTCATCATCATCAATTAGGGTCTCCGCGTCACTACTAGCCCCCTCGGCTGCGTGTGGGTCAGGAGACAGACCTGTCTCTAGACCGGCTACCGAGCCACTCTCCTCGCCAGTACTTCTTCGCCTGGCTCCTGAAGAGGCGGATGTCTCCCCCCGTTCCTGACCGCCCTCTGTTAGCTCTTCCTCACTGTACAGTGGGGCTGAGCCCACAGCATGCGATACTTCGCTTGGTGAGGGAACACCAAAGGACAGGGGCAGGTAGAGGACACGTGATTTCAGTGGGCTTGCTCCCGGGCCATGCCAACTAACGGTTGTGTCTGACGTACCCACCGACCGTTGGCTGTAGGTGTCAGAGGTGACCTGGGAAGAGGAAGACGACCGAGTCAACCAATCGATGACGGCAGGGTTGTCGGTGGAGACACGACCGCTGGATGACACCGGGAGCACTGGCCTCTGGCTGCGACTAGTGCTGCCTCGACCCCTTCCTCTGCTGCCACGTCTGCTCGCTCCTGAAACATTGCCTCCTCTGCCACTCCTCTGCGTGTTGTCTGACATACTCTTTAATTCAATAGTGGTTGTGAAGCAGAAAGTAACGATTCTGTGTCCCTGAGTAACAATTCTGTGTCCCCGAGTAACGATTCTGTGTCCCCGAGTAACGATTCTGTGTCCCCGAGTAACGATTCTGTGTCCCCGAGTAACGATTCTGTGTCCCTCAGTAACAATTCTGTGTCCCTGAGTAACGATTCTGTGTCCCTGAGTAACGATTCTGTGTCCCTGAGTAACGATTCTGTGTCCCTGAGTAACAATTCTGTGTCTGTCCCTGAGTAACGATTCTGTGTCCCTGAGTAACAATTCTGTGTCCCTGAGTAACAATTCTGTGTCCCTGAGTAACGATTCTGTGTCCCTGAGTAACGATTCTGTGTCCCTGAGTAACGATTCTGTGGCCCTAAAGTCTCTGTGGCCCTAACTCTGTCCCTAATACAGACAGGTCTGTCTCTTTTGAATGACCGGAGGCTAATGGAGAATTCTAAGATGGCCGCGATTTATAGCTCCACCATTACACAGTGCTGGCTGGCTGGCTGCTGATTGGCTAATGCGATCACATGTCATGAATGAATGCATTATGGGTCAGCGCGCCTTGTCTGCGCGCCTTCCCAGAGATCCCCGCTCCGTCGCCACACATGTCGCCGCCATTTTTGGGAAAATTCGATTCGTGCATCCGAAGTTTGCTAATTTTCGGATTCGGCGCAAATCGAATTTTTCCTGATCTTCGAAACGAATTCCACTTCGCCGAGTTCGATTCGCTCATCTCTAGTTGCTACATTTAGAAAATAAAAAGGGTAGTGCATACTGCCAATGCCTCGCCGACCACCACAATAGTGGATTGTTCAGAACAAGGCTCTTTGGACGGTGTTGCTCTTTATGTGTCTTAGTACAAGGGCAAGGAATGTGAAAACAGTATTTTATTTTATAAAATAATCATTGTGTATGATACACAGTACACACAGCAAACTAAACGTCGTTCAGTTGGGGTTCACATCTACTTTAACTAGTTCGGTTAACAGCCAAAGTTTACATTTCCATTAGTGGAGGTGATAGGAACATCTTGGCGTTCTTTGAATTTTTCCAGAAATGTCTACAAACGCTCAGATCTGGCCATGGAATTTTGCCAAGGAAACTTTTGTTTTGTGCCTCCTTTGCTGACTTCCATCTGCCAGGCCAGAGCTATTGGTGCTGCCGGTTCATCAATCATCCAGGACCGGGGGCCGATACACGCTCTATACCGTGATTACAATTCTGTCCGCGGGGAGCCGCCAATGAAGTCGCACCGGCTGGGTTAATGGAAGCGTCCAGCCCGAGGCGGCAGTCCAGGCCCGTGTCCAAATGTTTTGTTTGATTACAGATAAAACCCTGACATCATAAAAAGAAAGGAAACCAATTAAACACAAAGTTTTAGTCCTGGACATAATAAAGAAAGATATACAAAAGAAACCTATGGGGGCGTATTTATAAAGCAGTGAATGTGACTCTCAGCAAACATTTACTGGTGGTGAATTAATTGTTGTCATTTACAACATGTGTGCCAGGAAGATTCACCTGCAGTGAATGTTTGATTCACTGTTTTATGAAAAAAAAACCCTCATACATCCCCTTTAAGGCATCCGATGAATTTTTTTCCAGGTAGTATCTTCTAGAGGTTGCATGGGACAATTCCTCATCAGGTTTTATAATAACATGGCTAACCAGGCTGGAAAAAGGCAAATGCCCATGCAGCTCCAACTTTCACAAACAGCAACAGTTTTGGTGTGGAGAAAGCAAAATAATAAACCCCAAATCCCAATTGTAACCAACTGCCACTGGGCAACTGTGACCAACTCTAACCATTGGGCAACTGTAACCAACTCTACCCACTGTGTAACTGTGATCAACTCTAACCACTGTGTAATTGAACAACTCTACCCACTGGGCAACTTTGACCAACTCTACACACTGGACAACTGTAATCAACTCTACCCACTATGTAACTGTGAACAACTCTACCCAGTGGGCAACTTTGACCAACTCTACCCACTGGGCAACTTTGACCAACTCTACACACTGGACAACTGTAATCAACTCCACCCACTATGTAACTGTGAACAACTCTACCCACTGGGCAACTTTGACCAACTCTACACACTGGACAACTGTAATCAACTCCACCCACTATGTAACTGTGAACAACTCTACCCAGTGGGCAACTTTGACCAACTCTACCCACTGGGCAACTTTGACCAACTCTACACACTGGACAACTGTAATCAACTCCACCCACTATGTAACTGTGAACAACTCTACCCAGTGGGCAACTTTGACCAACTCTACCCACTGGGCAACTTTGACCAACTCTACACACTGGACAACTGCAATCAACTCTAACCACTGTGTAACTTTGACCAACTCTAAACACTGTGTAACTGTAATCAACTCTACCCACTGTGTAACTGTGACCAACTCTAACCACTGTGACCAACTGTAACCACTGTGTAACTGTGACCAACTGTAACCACTGTGTAACTGTGAACAACTCTAACCATTGGGCAACTGTAACCAACTCTACCCACTGTGTACCACTGGGCAACTGTGACCAACTCTACCCAGTGGGCAACTTTGACCAACCCTACCCACTGGGCAACTTTGACCAACTCTACAGACTGGACAACTGTAATCAACTCTGCCCACTGGGTAACTGTTGTCAACTCTACCCACTTCAGTAACCATGACCCACTCTGTTTGCTGGACAACTATGAACAACACTACCCCCTGAGAAACTGTGACCAACTCTAAACCATGGGAAAATGTGACTGATTTTACCACTTGATCAACTGTAACCAATTCTACCCCCAGGCAATTGTAAATAATGTAACCCCCTAACAACTTTGATTAACTCTTACTTCCAATCATCCATGAATAATTCTATCCTGGGAAACTGCCACCAACTCTGCCCCATGGGCAGCTGTGAACAATTCTACTTCTAGTTAATGGCGGTCAACTCTACCCCCTGAATCCTTTTGACTAATTCTACCTCTGAGCCCCCTAAATGTGACCAACTCTGTCCACTACGCAACTGTGGCTAATTCTACCCTCAAACAACGGTGACTAAGTCTGTTGGGCAATTGTAAGCAATTTGAACCCAGAACAACTGTGATCAACTCAACTCCCTGAACAACTGTGAACAGTACTACCCCTGGGCAAATGTGGCAAACTGTCCAATGGGCAGCTATGACCAACATATCTCTCTCTTTCTCTCTCTCTGAGCAATTGTGACTAGTTCTACCCCTAGCTGGAAAACTGTGACCAATTCTACCCCGAGTTATTTGACCAACTCTACCCACTGGACAACTGTAATCAACTCTACCCACTGTGTAACTGTGACCAACTCTAACCACTGTGTAACTGTGAGCAACTCTACCCAGTGGGCAACTTTGACAAACTCTACACACTGGACAACTGTAATCAACTCTACCCACTGTGTAACTGTGACCAACTCTACCCACTGTGTAACTGTGACCAACTCTACCCACTGTGTAACTGTGACCAACTCTACCCACTATGTAACTGTGAACAACTCTACCCAGTGGGCAACTTTGACCAACTCTACCCACTGGGCAACTTTGACCAACTCTACACACTGGACAACTGTAATCAACTCTAACCACTGTATAACTTTGACCAACTCTACCCACTGTGACCAACTCTAACCACTGTGTAACTTTGACCAACTCTAAACACTGTGTAACTGTAATCAACTCTACCCACTGTGTAACTGTGACCAACTCTACCCACTGTGACCAACTCTAACCACTGTGTAACTTTGACCAACTCTAAACACTGTGTAACTGTAATCAACTCTACCCACTGTGTAACTGTGACCAACTCTAACCACTGTGACCAACTCTAACCACTGTGTAACTGTGACCAACTGTAACCACTGTGTAACTGTGAACAACTCTAACCATTGGGCAACTGTAACCAACTCTACACACTGTGTACCACTGGGCAACTGTGACCAACTCTACCCAGTGGGCAACTTTGACCAACCCTACCCACTGGGCAACTTTGACCAACTCTACACACTGGACAACTGTAATCAACTCTGCCCACTGGGTAACTGTTGTCAACTCTACCCACTTCAGTAACCATGACCCACTCTGTTTGCTGGAAAACTATGAACAACAATGCCCCCTGAGAAACTGTGACCAACTCTAAACCATGGGAAAATGTGACTGATTTTACCACTTGATCAACTGTAACCAATTCTAACCCCAGGCAATTGTAAATAATGTAACCCCTAACAACTTTGATTAACTCTGACTTCCGACCAGCCATGAATAATTCTATCCTGGGAAACTGCCACCAACTCTGCCCCATGGGCAGCTTTGAACAATTCTACTTCTAGTTAATGGCAGTCAACTCTACCCCCTGAATCCTTTTGACTAATTCTACCTCTGAGCCCCCTAAATGTGACCAACTCTGTCCACTACGCAACTGTGGCTAATCCTACCCTCAAACAACGGTGACTAAGTCTGTTGGGCAATTGTAAGCAATTTGAACCCAGAACAACTGTGATCAACTCAACTCCCTGAACAACTGTGAACAGTACTACCCCTGGGCAAATGTGGCAAACTGTCCAATGGGCAGCTATGACCAACTTATCTCTCTCTCTTTCTCTCTCTCTCCTCTCTCTCTGAGCAATTGTGACTAGTTCTACCCCTAGCTGGAAAACTGTGACCAATTCTACCCCCTGAATCATTTGACCAATTCTACCATCTGAGCAACTGTGACCAATTCTACACCAGGACAACTCTGAACAATTTTGTCAAATCTGACCAACTCACTCATACAACAATGTATCACTGTAACTGCATCATCCTTTGAAGGATATAATAGAGACTTCTACATCACATCCAACAACGCCAATATCAAACCCGCTCTGCAGGCCAGAGTACTTGGTGTCATTCTGGACTCCAACCTATCCTTCCAGCCCCAAGTCCAATCTTTAACAAACTCGTGCAGACTCCACCTCCACAACATCGGCAAAATCCGCACGTTCCTAACCCCAGAAACCACTAAACAGCTCATCCACTCCCTCATCATATCACGACTCAACTACTGCAACTCCCTCCTCACTGGCCTGCCTCGCCGCTGGCTATCCCCGCTTCAGTCGATCCTGAATACGGCTGCCAGACTCATTCACCTTTCCAAACGCTCCGTTTCTGCCACCCCCCTCTGCCAATCCCTCCACTGGCTTCCGATTGCGCAACGGATCAAATTTAAAATCCTAACACTGACGTACAAAGCTGTCCACCATACTGCCCCGAACTACATCACTGACCTAATATCCAAGTACCGCCCAGCACGCACACTCCGCTCCTCACAAGACCTCCTTCTATCTAGCTCCCTGGTCTCCTCCTCCCATGCCCGCCTCCAGGACTTCTCCAGGGTGTCACCCATCCTCTGGAACTCCCTGCCCCAACCCATCAGATTATCACCTACTCTCCTCTCCTTTAGGCGCACCCTGAAAACCCATCTCTTCAGGGAAGCCTACCTCACCCCCTGCTAACTTGCTGACCTCCTCCACTCTTCCTACCACTCCATCCCCCACAGCTATCTCCTCCTGTACCACTATCCCATCCCTTCTAGATTGTAAGCTCGAAAGAGCAGGGCCCTCGATCCCCTCATGTTTTGCATTGTATTGGTATTGTTCTGTCACATGTTCTGTCCCCCTTTGTAATGTACAGCGCTGAGTGAACTATTGGCGCTTTATAAATACTGTATAATAATAATAATAATAATAATATATTTCTGTTACTGATTTTGATACTACTGACTATATGTGGTTGGACTTTCCAAGGTGAGCTTCTAGAGAAGCGAGAAATAATTTGGATGAATCAGACCTTGCACAGAATGCAGGAAGTTTGATCTGAGACAGGATTTACTGGAAAGAGAATGTTCAGTTTGCCAAAATAAAACCTCAATTCAAGAGGAACTCTTAACAATTAACTTCTGAGCAGTAGGGGCCCCCAATCCTTGGAATCCATGAATGACTTCTGCTCACCAGTTAGGATCCATTGAGGATTCTACCATTTAACTCAGAGTTATGGGTTAGAAAGTGGTCTAGTAAGAAAGTATTGTACTTCCTTGGGTGATAATGTCACACATGGGGCACCCCCTGAATTCCTGTTTGGGGGCACCACTGGTCACTCTGTTGTTTGGAAGGGAACTGCTAAGGGGGTCCTGTGCGCTTTAGTTCACTAAGGTGACTGGGAATCCAAATGGGGATTTGAGGGGTGCATGAAATGAGCTTCTATGCAGTGCACTGTGGAAAAGTTAGAGTCCTGTCTGGTTTTTATGATTTAGAGAAAGTAGATGTGAGATGCAAGACTTGGATCCATTTGTCTGTCAAACAGGAGGTGTTGGCTGGACTTGAAGACCAGACCTTGGCAGCTTTACCACAAAACAGGGGTCTCCTAACCACTTGAAGACCAAGCAGTTTCTGGCATGTTTTGTTTACAAGTTTAAATCAGTATTTTTTGCTAGATTATTACTTATAACCCCCAAACATTATATATATATATATATATATATATATATATTATATATAATGTTTGGGGGTTATAAGTAATGTTCTAGCAAAAAATACTGATTTAAACTTGTATATATATATATCTCATAGCAATTTTTTATGTCACATAGTATATGTGCAGCAGTTTTTTAAACACAATTTTCTTGGAAAAATAAACTTTAATGAATAAAAAAAGAAACAGAACAAAATATATACCACTTTTTTCTTTTAAATATGAAAGAGGATGTTATGGCAAGTAAAGAGATAGCTAAAAAGTGACGCTTTAAAATCATGCATGCTTGTGGAATGGCGACAAACTACGATACTTAAAAATCTCCATAGCTGACACTTTACAAACGTTTGCCGGTTACCTGTTTAGAGATACAGAGGAGGTCTAGTGCTAGAATTATTGCTCTCGCGCTAACGTTTGCGGCAATACCTCACGTGTGCTGCAATGCTTACATAAGCGTGCGCGACTTACATGCATTTACTTCTGCACACGAGCACAGAGGGATGGGGGGGGGGGGGCGCTTTAACTTTTTTCTTCTTATTTTTTTTATTTTATTTTTACACTGTCCCTTTATTTTTTGTTTAATCACTTTTATTCCTATTACAAGGAATGTAAACATCCCTTGTTATAGAAATAAACACGACAGGTCCTCTTTATGGAGAGACCTGGGGTCAAATTACATTTTTTTTTTCTATCTTTTGCTTAAAGAAAAAAAAGTTTGTCACATCCGGCCCTCACCGGATGTGACGTCATGACGTCACTCTAGTCCTCCAACGCCATAGAGGTGATCAGAGACCATAGAGTCTCTCATTGCCTCTGGGAGCAGCCGGTCATCAGATTGTTTCTTGGGTGCGCCAGTTTTAACGGTAAGCCTGAGAAACACCGGCAAGCGGCAGGAGGGAACTGAAAGGAACCAAAAGAGTTCTAGTGGCTGATGAGCTGCTCGGACCGGGGCGGACTGACAACTCATGGGGCCCCCAGGCAATAGGGGATCATGGGGCCCCTGTGTCCTTGCCCAAACTCAAAAAAGCCTATGAAAAAGGTACCAGGGGCATCTCATGGGGCCCCCTACTGACCCCAGGCCCTCGGGCAGTGCCCGAGTTTCCAAATGGTCAGTCCGCCCCTTGCTTGGACCACTTTCACCAGGCCGTCGGCTAAAAAAAAAAAGGTTCCAGGGTTATGGTTGATATCTTCAGCCACAACCCCAGTAAACCACTTGAAAACCGTAACATTTCCTTACTATTAAGGTCTTCTGGCAACCCAAATTGGGAAATCCAAATGACCTTAATAAAGAGAGCACAGATGGGCTTCTAAAGAGTTCATAATCATTTATAGCAGATAGCAATGTAATAACGGGAGGATAATAGTTACCCAACGCATTTCAGGGGCTGACCCTTTCCCAGGGCATAACATGAAAATGATAATGCTTCTTATAAGACTCTTACACCTCTGGCTCAGGAGCCTTTCCCACATGGAAGAAAAATATATTTTAAATATATTTTAAAAATATAAAATATTCTTCCCAAATATATTGACATATATTTGAAATGCTACAATTTTGGCCATATTCAATATATATTTATATATATATATGTGTGTATATATATATATATATATATATATATATATATATATATACATATATATAATGTTGAAGTGCGTTTTTATTACAAAATATAAGAAAAATATTTTTAAAAATACATTTCAAATTTACTATATGTCTTTAAAAGTAGAAATCTACATTTTTGCAATGCATTTACAAATATATGTAAAAATATATGTAAACGAAAAAATATATATACTGTATGTTGAAATGTGTTTTTATATATATTACAAACTATATGAAAAATATTTTTTTAAATATATTGTTTTTAAATATATTCTTCAGATTTTTTTTAACATATAAAAAAGTAATTTTAACATATATTTTTACATATATTTGTAAATGCATTCCAAAAATGTAGATTTGTATTTGAGATATATCCCCCCAGAAACAATAGACCCCCCGTGACAATATATCCCCCTAGCAATAATAGATCTCCCCCAGCAACAACAGACCCTCCACAACAATCTTACCCCCAGCAACAATAGATCCACACCAGTAATAATAGAACCCCTCCAACAACAATAGGTCTCCCACCAACCAGCATCAATAGATTTTTCAGCAGCCAACAATAGACTCCTTCCTAACAGTAGATCCCTCCCAGCAACAATTGACCCCATCCAGCAACATAAGGCCCCCCAGCAACAATAGATTATCCACCAGCAACAGAAGACCTCCCCAGCAACAATAGACCCCTCTCAACAATACATCCCCCCCAGAAATAATAGATTACCAAGTAACAATGGATCCCCCAGCAGCCAGCAACAATAGACCCTCCAGCACACCCCAGCACCCCCTGCCATTACATACATCCAGTGCTGGAGGTGGCAGAACTGTACTCCCCTGCTTCCCCGATAATAAAGCCCAGCTGATCATCGTTCTAATTTCATATCAAGCTTTGCCCAATAACGAGGACTGTAAACTGCCTTCCTAAATGTATTCCTTTGACAGTCTGAGCCGGCAATGTGAAGCCACCTGCAGACTATAATGTGTTTTCCTTCCATGCTCCGGCCAAATAACTAACCCCCGTGTTTACACACCGCGCCGCTTCTCTGGTTAAGGGGGGCCCATGGGAGCGTACGTACCGCTCATTGCACGCCGTGCGTTTGAACTAAATAACCGCGTATGGCTTCTCTTAATCATCACTCAACCCAAATCCAACAGGTTCGTGGCTCCCCTGCAGCGCCGGCACCAAAAGCCTGAATTACACCCAGCTTGGATACCGTGGACCCTTGAATGTCGTAATCTCTATTTATTTCCGGCACTTATATAGTGTTGTCAATTTATGCAGCGCTTTACCAGGGGCGGACTGACCATTTGGAAACTCGGGCACTGCCTGAGATCAGTAGGGGGCCCCATAAGAAGAGCCTGGTACCTTTTTCATAGGCTTTTTTGAGTTTAGGCAAGGATACAGGGGCCCCATGATCCCCTATTGACCGGGGGCCCCATGAGTTGTCAGTCTGCCCCTTACTCTTTACATATGTACTGTATTGAACATTCACATCAGTCCCTAACCCTTAAGGGGGTATACATTCTAGGGTCCCTAACTCACATCCATACATACACATACTGGGGCCAATTTAGACAGGAGCCAATTCACCTATCAGCATGTCTTTGGCGTGTGGGATGAAACCGGAGTACCCAGAGGAAACCCACACAGGCACAGGGAGAACATGCAAACTCCAAGCAGGTGGTGCTGTGGTTGGGATTTGAACCAACAACCCTAGTAATGCCAGGTGGAAGTGCTAACCACTTAGCCATTGTGCTGCCCTGTATAGCAGTAGAGAGGCTCTCACTAATCAGAAAGTTAGGTATACTAGCTTTTCACCCTGGTGGATGATGTGGGATAACCCAAGGTGTGGAGTCTAAGCACTAACCGGAGACCAGAAGTTATATTTATTACAGGTACTTATATAGCACCATCATTTCACATATACAGTGGGGATCAAAAGTTTGGGCACCCCAGCTAAAAATTTGTATTAATGTGCATAAAGAAGCCAAGGAAAGATGGAAAAATCTCCAAAAGGCATAAATTACAGATTAGACATTCTTATAATATGTCAACAAAAGTTAGATTTTATTTCCATCATTTACACTTTCAAAATAACAGAAAACAAAAAAATGGCGTCTGCAAAAGTTTGGGCCCCCTGCAGAGTTAATATCTTGTACTGCCCCCTTTGGCAAGTATCACAGCTTGTAAACGCTTTTTGTAGCCAGCCAAGAGTCTTTCAATTCTTGTTTGAGGTATCTTTGCCCATTCTTCCTTACAAAAGTCTTCCAGTTCTTTGAGATTTCTGGGCTGTCTGTCACGCACTGCTCTTTTAAGGTCTATCCATAGATTTTCAATTATGTTGAGGTCAGGAGATTGTGAAGGCCATGGCAAAACCTTCAGTTTACGCCTCTTGATGTAATCCCCCGTGGATTTCGAGGTGTGTTTAGGATCATTATCCATTTGTAGAAGCCATCCTCTCTTTAACTTCAGCTTTTGCACAGATGGCATCAAGTTACCATCCAAAATTTGCTGAAATTTTATTGAATCTATTTTTCCTTCTACTCGTGAGATGTTCCCTGTGCCACTGGCTGCAACACAACCCCAAAGCATGATTGATCCAACCCCATGCTTAACAGTTGGACAGAGGTTCTTTTCATTAAATTCTGTGCCCCTTCTTCTCCAAACGTACCTTTGCTCATTCCGGCCAAAAAGTTCAATTTTAACCTCATCGGTCCACAGAACTTGTTTCCAAAATGCATCAGGCTTGTCTATATGTTCATTTGCAAAGTTCAAACGATGACTTTTGTGGTGAGGACGTAGAAGAGGTTTTCTTCTGATGACTCTTCCATGAAGACCATATTTGTACAAGTATCTCTTTATAGTGGAATAGTGTACCACAACTCCAGTGTCTGCCAGATCTTTCTGGAGGGATCGTGCAGTCAAACGTGGGTTTTGAATTGTTTTTCTCACAATCCTGCGAGCTGTTCTGTCTGATATTTTTCTTGGTCTTCCAGATCTTGCTTTAACTTCCACTGTTCCTGATGACTGCCATTTCTTAATTACATTCCGAACAGAGGATAATGACATCTGAAAACGCTTTGCTATCTTCTTATAGCCTTCTCCAGCTTTGTGAGCGTCAACTATTTTCAGTTTCAGTTTTCTAGACAACTGCTTAGAAGAACCCATGGTGCTGATTGTTGGGGCAAGGTCAGATGAGTCTGGGCATTTAAAACCTTTGAGACTGACATCACCTGGTCTTCCCAGACGATGATTGAGAACAATCCATGTCACTGGCAGGTCTCAGCTTGGCAAAGGGGGCAGTGCATGCTATAAATGCTGCAGGGTGCCCAAACTTTTGCAGACGCCATTTTTTTGTTTTCTGTTATTTTGAAAGTGTAAATGATGGAAATAAAATCTAACTTTTGTTGACATATTATAAGAATGTCTAATCTGTAATTTGATGCCTTTTGGAGATTTTTCCATCTTTCCTTGGCTTCTTTATGCACATTAATACAAATTTTTAGCTGGGGTGCCCAAACTTTCGATCCCCACTGTATATTGTACCTTCACATCAGTCCCTAACCCTCAAGGAGCGTACAATCTAAGGTCCCTAACCCTCAAGGGGCGTACAATCTAAGGTCCCTAACCCTCAAAGGGGCGTACGATCTAAGGTCCCTAACCCTCAAGGGGCGTACAATCTAAGGTCCCTAACCCTCAAGGGGTGTACAATCTAAGGTCCCTAACCCTCAAGGGGCGTACAATCTAAGGTCCCTAACCCTCAAGGGGAGTACAATCTAAGGTCCCTAACCCTCAAGGGGCGTACAATCTAAAGTCCCTAACCCTCAAGGGGTGTACAATCTAAGGTCCCTAACCCTCAAGGGGCGTACAATCTAAGGTCCCTATCCCTCAAGGGGCGTACAATCTAAGGTCCCTAACCCTCAAGGGGCGTACAATCTAAGGTCCTTAACCCTCAAGGGGTGTACAATCTAAGGTCCCTAACCCTCAAGGGGCGTACAATCTAAGGTCCCTAACTCACATTCATACATACACATACTAGGGCCAATTTAGACAGGAACCAATTCACCTCCCAGCATGTCTTTGGAGTGTGAGAGGAAACCAGAGTACCCTGAGGAAACCCACGCAGTCACAGGGAGAACATGCAAACTCCAGGCAAGTGGTTGCATGGTTGGGATTCGAACCAACAACCTTTGCACTATCATCTCTACACCGTACAGTCCTGATTTTCGAGGATGGGCCCCAATCCCACCACTACCCCAGGGCACCAGAAGACCGCATGCATGAAAATCAGTTGGAGCGGCCTCAGCGGATAAAGGGTTAATAACAAACACCGGGGATGAAAGCGGCATTCCAGCCAGGATGATGAATGCGCTCCCATTTCACCGGAACGCTCACAGCTCCTTCCATCTCTAGAACTGTAATTTAAAACACACGTCTCCGAGAGCCGGATATACATCTCGTGTTCTAAACAAATGTACGGGGCAGAATCGCCACCTAGATTACCCCGAGTCCGAGGGAAACCTTTCCAAATGTCAGCCTATGTATATGTGTGTGTCTGTATATATATATATATATATACACGCCAAATATTCAACTGCCAGAAAATTAGATATAGCGCCTCCAGCCCTATTTAACGTAAATGGGACGGAGCAATGTTCTGCAGATCTCTAGAGAGGTCAGTGATGGAATAATCTGTAGAATATATCAATATGAATCTGTAAGGGGGGGGGGGGGGATGGGAATGAGCAATGTTCTGCAGATCTCTAGAGAGGTCAGTGATGGAATAATCTGTAGAATATATCAATATGAATCTGTAAGGGGGGGGGGGGGGATGGGAATGAGCAATGTTCTGCAGATCTCTAGAGAGGTCAGTGATGGAATAATCTGTAGAATATATCAATATGAATCTGTAAGGGGGGGGGATGGGAATGAGCAATGTTCTGCAGATCTCTAGAGAGGTCAGTGATGGAATAATCTGTAGAATATATCAATATGAATCTGTAAGGGGGGGGGGGGTGGATGGGAATGAGCAATGTTCTGCAGATCTCTAGAGAAGTCACTGATGTGATAATCTGTAGAATATATCACTAGGTGTCTGTCAGAGGGAAGATGGGATGGAGCAATGTTCTGCGGACCTCTTGAGAAGTCACAGAAGGAACAATCTGCAGAAAATATTAATATATATCTGTCAGGAGAGAGATGGGGCAGAGCAATGTTCTGTAGATCTCTAGAGAGGTCACAGAAGGAATAATCTGCAGAATATGTCAATATACGTATATCTGTCACAGCGAGATTGGACAGGCTAATGTTCTGCAGATTTCTGGGGAAGTCAATAATGTAATATTCTGCAGAATGTATTAATATATATCTGTAAAGGTATGGGTGGGATGGAGCAATGTTCTGCAGATCTCTAAAGAGGTCAGCGATGGAATAATCTGCAGAATATACCAATATAAATCTGGAAGGGTGTAGATGGGATCAAGGAAAGTTCTGCAGATCTCTAGACAGGTAACAGAAGGGATAATCTGCAGAATATACCAATATGTGTCAGGAGGGAGATGGGACAGATCAATGTTCGGCATATTTCTAGAGTAGCCAGTGATGGGATAAGCTGTAGAATATATCACTAGGTATCTGTCAGAGGGAAGAATGATGGAGCAAAGTTCTGTGGATTTCTGGAGAGGTCAGTGATGCAATATTCTGCAGCACATATCAATATGTACCTGTCAGGAGGGAGTTGGGATGGAGCGATGTTCTGCAGATCTCCATTAAGTTCAAAGTTGGAATGACCTGCAAAATAGAGTATATTAATATGTATCTGTCAGGGATGGAGCAATGTTCTGCAGATGTCTAGTGAGGTCACTGATGGAATAATCTGCAGAATATATCCATGTGTATATATCAGGGGGTAGATGGTATGGAGCAATGTTCTGCAGATCTCTAGAGAGGACAGTGATGGAATAATCTGCAGAATATACCAATATACATCTGTAAGGGTATAGATGGGAATGTATCAATATGCATCTGTCAGAAGGAGAGGGAAAGAAGCAATGTTCTGCAGACCTCTTGAGAAGTCACAGAAGGAAGAATCTGCAGAGAATATTAAAAAATATCTGTCAGGAGGTGAGAAAGCAATGTTCTGCAGATCTCTAAAGAGGTCAGAGATGGAATAATCTGCAGAATATATCATTATATATCTGTCACAGGGGGATAGAACAGGATAATGTTCTGCAGATCTCTGGGGAGATGAAAATGTGATAGTCTGCAGAATATATTAATATCTATAAAGGTGTAGATGGGGCAGAGCAACGTTCTGCGGATCTCTAAGGAGATCAGCGATGGAATAATCTGCAGACTATACCAATATACATCTGTAAGGGTACAGATGGGATCATGAAATGTTCCGCAGATCTCTAGAACAAGCAATCAGTGATGGATAAATCTGCAGAATATATCAATATGTATCTGTCAGAGGGAAAAAGAGATGGAGCAATGTTCTGCAGATCTCTACAGGGGTTAATGATGGAATAATCTGCAGAATATATCAATATGTATCTGTCAGAGGAAAGAAGAGATGGAGCAATGTTCTGCAGATCTCTAGAGGGGTCAGTGATGGGATAATCTGCAGAAATATCAATAGGTACCTTTCTGGGGAGGAAGGGAAATAGCAATGTTCTGCAGATCTCCAGGGAAATCAGAGATGGGCTTATCTACAGAATATATCAATAGGTATCTGTCAGGAGCAGGGGCGGACTGACGGAGTTCTAAAGGAGCAATGTTCTGCAGCTCTCCAGAAAGGCCAGTGATGGAATGATCTGCAGAATTTATCAATACGTATCTGTATGGGGGGGGGCAGAGCAATATTCTGCAGACTTCTAGAAGGGGTCACTGGTGGAATAATCTGCAGAATATACAAAACATATCTGTCAGGAAGGACATGGGACAGAGCAATGCTCTGCAATCTCTAGAGCGGTCAGCAATAGAATAATCTGCTGAAGATGTCAAAATGTATCTCTCAGGTGGGAGATGGAATGGAGCGATGTTCTGCAGAATTATAAAGAGGTAACAGAAGGAATAATCTGCATGATATATCAATATGTATCTGTCAGGAAGGAGATGGGATGAGCAATGTTCTGCAGAACTCTAGAAAGATCAGTGATAGAATACTCTGCAGAATATATCAATACATATATGTCCGGAGGGAGATGGTTTGGAGCGATGATCTGCATATCTCTAGAGAGGTCAGTGATGAAATACTCTGCAGAATATATCAATACATATATGTCAGGAGGGAGATGGTTTGGAGCGATGTTCTGCATATCTCTAGAGAGGTCAATGATGTAATACTCTGCAGAATATATCAATATGCATCAGTCAGGGACGGAGCAATGTTCTGCACATTTAGATTGGTTAATACTGGAATATTAAATGGAAATAACATAGTTTGCATACACGGTGTGATATCTTTCTTCTTTTATACCCGGAATAGAGTTTATAAAACAGGAAATCCGTCTCGCTGGTATTTTCGGTATGTTATTTCAGGTATTTGCCCGCCTCCATCGCTCTCTTCTCACGGTTCCGGCGCTCATTGTGCTCTGACTTATAATTTTGGGGGGAGTTCCATCCCTTCTATTGTCACCTCTGACAGCTGCTGATTGTGGCTTTGTAACATTTCAGATATTCATACACCTGGGGGGGGGGAATCGGGGACTGCGACGTCCCTCCCACCGTCTTTTCGGTTCTGTACGGTGCTCTGCCATCCCAGGAAAGCATTCTATAAATGGAGGTACAGCTGCGCCATTAAGTCAGGATGGTGGCACTCTAGGAATCGTCAAGCTTTGTGTGACAGAGCAGGCGGTAATTACCTCGCCGTTTCACGCCGCAGTGAGCCTTTATTGAGAACATTGAACGAGACGCACCGGGACAGAAATCGCTCCTCAGTTGGGTTCTGTCAAAGTGAACGAGGAACTGTCCCCCCCCGCTGGCATCACTAATCACAACAAAATGGGGGAGAGGACCTCCTAGTGACACCATCTAATCCAAAATTCTGTTTGAACAGAGTTTAGTTGTCATTTCCTATTGTCTACAAACTGGTGGTAAAATGCCGGCGTCCGTCATGGCGTCACAAGCCTGTGTTCCCTGTCTATATGGAATCTGCATGAAGGCTGAGCAGAATATGCCAGAGATAAATGGCATGATTCCTTGCAGCATGAAATAACAAAGTAACAGGGATTGCCCTTTGCTCCCCCGGGTAATTGTTCTCGAATATAACTTGCCTGGTACAATAACACAACTTTCCTGTCCCTTAGGGGTAGTCCAGAAACTCTTGGCCCTTGGAGTTGGTACAATAACCCCTAACATTCGGAGGTGGTCCGCTAACTTGTCCCCTCGGGGGTGGTCCAATAATTCCTGCCCTTTAGGGTGGTCCAATAATTCCTGCCCCTCAAAGGTGGTCCAATTACTCCTGCCCCTTCAATAATTCCTATTCCTCAGAGGTGGCTCAATAACTTCTGCCCTTCAGAGGTGGCTCAATAACTCCTGCCCCTCCGAGATGGTCCAATAACTCATCCCCTCAGGGGTGGTGAAATAACTCCTGCCCTTCAGGGTGGCCCAATAGTTACCGCTCCTCAAAAGTGGTCCAATTACTCCTGCCCCTCAGAGGTAGCCCAATAACTTTTGCCCTTCAGGGCTGGTTCAATAACTCCTGCTTCTGCATGAAGGCTGAGCAGAATATGCCAGGTATAAATGGCAACATTCCTTGCAGCATGAAATAACAAAGTAACAGGGATTGCCCTTTGCTCCCCCGGGTAATTGTTCTCGAATATAACTTGCCTGGTATAATACCACAACTTTCTTGTCCCTTGGGGGTAGTCCAATAACCCCTGGCCCTTGGAGTTGGTACAATAACCCCTATCATTCGGAGGTGGTCCAATAACTTGTCCCCTCGGGGGCGGTCCAATTACTCCTGCCCCTTGAAGGTGGTTCAATAATTCCTGTTCTTCAGAGGTGGTCCAATAACATCTGCCCTTCAGAGGTAGCCCAATATCTCCTGCCCCTCAGAGGTGGCTCAATAACTCCTGCCCCTCCGAGATGGTCCAATAACTCATTCCCTCAGGGGTGGTGAGATAACTCCTGCCCTTCAAAAGTGGTCCAATTACTCCTGCCCCTCATAGGTAGCCCAATAACTCTTGCCCTTCAGGGTTGGTTCAATAACTCCTGATCCTTGAGGGTGGTCCAAAAACACCTGTTCTTTGGGGTAGTTCAATAAATCCTGCCTTTGGGGTGGTTCAATAACTCCAGCTCTTCGGGAGTGGTCCAATAACTCCTGCCTCTAAGAGGTGGCCCAGCAACTCCTGCTCCTCGGAGCTGGTCCAATAACTCCTGCCCCCTAGAGGTGGTCCAATAACTCCTGCCCTTCGGGGGTGGTCCAATAGCTCCTTCCCCCTGGAAGTGGTCCAATAACTTCTGCCCCTCAAAGGTGGCCCAATAACAACTCCTGCTCCTCAAAGGTGGTCCAATAACTCCTGCCCCTCAAAGGTGGTCCAATAGCTCCTTCCCCTCAGAGGTGGTCCATAAACTCCAGCTCTTTGTAGGTGGTGTCCAATAACTCCTGCTCTTTGAAGGTATTCCAACAACTCCTGCCCCTTAGAGGTGGTCCAATAACTCCTGCCCTTTGGGGTGGTCCAATAGTTCCTTCCCCTTAGAGGAGGTCCAATAAGTACTGTCCCTTGAAGGTGGTCCAATAACTCCTGCCCCTCAAAGGTGGTCCAATAGCTACTTCCCCTCAGAGTTGGCCAGTTAACTCCTTCCTCTTGAAGGTAGTCCAATAAATTCTGCCCTTCAGGAGTGGTCCAATAACTCCTGCTCTTCAGAGTGGTCCAATAGCTCATGCCACCCAGGGTTGGTGCCACTCTACCGAGTACTGTGGCTCCCAAGAGGAGGACAACTGTTGGATGCAACTCCTCTACCAGTTCTACCCAGGAGGTTTTCAGCAACAGTGAGATTGATATTTTGGTATGACATTTCAGTCACACTCCTGACTTTCTTCAGCCTGAGGCCCCTTGTACATTGGACTCTCTAGAAACAGTGCTTCCCTACCAGTGTTTTAGTGCACCTGAGAGAGATAGGTGCAGTGTCAAGTCCTGCTGCAGGTACCATGTCAAAGTCTATGGCAGGCTCCAGATGAATGGGGCTTAGTGTTATGCCGAGTGGTACCCGCATTCAGTGTCCTGGAGATTCAGAAGACCTGCATTTCTGAACTTTGCCCCCAAATGCACAGGGCCCTAAACCTGGGCATTAGTCTGTACAACGTTCAGCCCAATCCAAGTTTAAGCTGTCTGCAGTGGTGCCAGGCACTGCATCTGTCCCTCTGGAGCACACTAAAATCCCGCGAGGGACACACTGCTCCTAGATGCCCACGTGTGCAAGGGGCCTTAAAGTATCTGAAATGACATATGTTTATATTTTGCCTTCCCAGGTTCATTCATCCCCCTCATCAACGAAACCTTCAAGAGACCTTAAGCTGGGTCTCCATCAGGGGCGGACTGACAACTCATGGGGCCCCCGGGCAATAGGGGATCATGGGGCCCCGTGTCCTTGCCCAAACTCAAAAAAGCCTATGAAAAAGGTACCAGGGGCATCTCATGGGGCCCCCTACTGACCCCGGGCCCTCGGGCAGTGCCCGAGTTTCCAAATGGTCAGTCCACCCCTGGTCTCCATGCTTCTCTATTCAAAGCATGAAGATTATGGCTGGTGGGAGAGGCCAGCGGAGTGCTGTACATAGCTTCCTGAAAACATCACAGCATGCTGCCTCCGTATTCTTCCAAGAGCCCTCAGCCCTGATGCCAACAGAGGGTCAGTTCTAGGGAGGAGTTGTGAAAATATCCAAATACCTCAATGGGTGGATGTCAGTCTGGAGCATGCAGACCACTCTGGGTAAGACCCATATGTGATGCTAAGCCTTCATGATTGAAAGAACTGAAATTTAATGAATAAAAGGGGTGGGCCCGGGACAGTCATGCCGGGAAGGAAAGGACATTTGACGCCCTCCAACCAGGAAATGAGGCAGGCTCTATCTGACTTGCTGCAGCTTCTAATGCACATTGTGAGAAGCTCACAGTGTGCAGTGAAATCAGAGAAAGCCATTTCAGTCCAGGAGAGGAGCCGGTATAACTGTGCAAGACTGAAGGGAAGGCTGGAAGTCAGATTCAAAATGTGTCCTTAGTGGAGATTCACAATGAGGTCTCCAGAGTTTCTGATTGGAATACTGTCTTCTCCATTCAGTCAATTTTCTTACCCCACCTTTGTATAATTCCTGTTGTATTCAGAACAAAATGTCAGCAGAACTACTAACGGCCATTGTCATAACAAGCGCCAACTGATGTCCTCTTGGCTGGTAGCCATCTCAGAAGGTTAAGGAGCTCCATTGGTGTCACCAACCCCAACGTTTATGAATATGTATTTTTAACAGCGCGTCACAATGGCCTGGGCGAGGCTTTTCCTGGCTGCACAGACAACACAGCCCTCAGGAAGTGGAGAGTTCCCCAATGGGCCAGATCTATGGTGTGGATTATTCTGGAATATCCCATATAGAACGTATCCTTGTCTTCCTGCCTGTCCCCTCTCCGGCTCTGTCCGCCTCGGGACGTCTGAGGCTCCTTGGGGACGGCAGGAAACACATACTTTGATAAGGAGATTTCTTGTAGATGCAGCTGTCTGCTACTATTCAAACAATGACAGAATGGCGATGATATCAGGATAGCAGTGCGTGGAGTTGGAGGTCGTCCAAATGGAGTGTCTATTTTTACCGAAAAAGATCAACACTACCACACCGGACCTTACCTAACAAGGACAAAGATGACCTAAAAGCATGACTTCAGACGAAACCATTTCTTTATAAGTTCTGGATAAAAAAAAGTAAAGAATAAAACCTCTGTTGGGTTGTTACTGCTGTCTGGGGATCCCCATTTATATGGGGGACACCTATGTCTGAGGTCCAGACCAAGAAAAGTTATGGATGATGAGAGCTATAAAGAAGATTAAGAGGTCTATTTATAAAACATCTGCATAGCCATTCATCCGGGGAATCTGCATGTACATTTGTTCTGTGTGAACTGAGCAAAGCAAATGTTCTATAGGCTATTTTCTCTTCTGAACAGTAGTAAAATACTGCAATATGGCCACTAGATGGAGCTGAAAAGCCAATAGCATTACAGCAGGCACCTGAGCCCACCTGTCAGACCTCATATAAAGGCAGCAGCAGTTCAAAGCTGAGGAAGACCCTCTTAGCTCTTTCTTGGCATTGGTCACATGACACAACAGAAGGGAGGACTTCCCTTCACTTTGAACTGCTGTCCTATTTAAGGTCTGGTGAGTGGGTTTCAGGGAAGGGGAGGGGGATCTGTACTAAGGGGGGGATTGGGCCTTGGAGTGAGTGTGTAATTTTAGAGTGTACACTGGCCTGTGCACGACATACTAATGACCCCTGCACTCTCTGTGTTACATACTCCTGGCCCCTGCACTCTGTGCTACATACTCCTGGCCCCTGCACTCTGTGTTACATACTCCTGGCCCCTGCACTCTGTGTTACATACTCCTGACCCCTGCACTCTGTGTTACATACTCCTAACCCCTGCACTCTGTGTTACATACTCCTGACCCCTGAAATCTGTCTTAGTCCTAACCCCTGCACTCTGTGTGTTACTTAATACTTATCACTGCACTCTCTTACATACTCCTAACCACTGCAATCTGTGGTTTACATACTCCTGATCCCTGCACTCTGTGTTTTACATACTCCTGACCCCTGCACTCTGTGTTACATACTCCTGATCCCTGGAATCTGTATTACTTACTCCTAACCCCTGCACTCTGTGTGTTACTTACTACTGATCCCTGCACTCTGTTACATACTCCTAACCACTGCACTCTGTGGTTTACATACTCCTGATCCCTGCACTCTGTGTTTTACATACTCCTGACCCCTGCACGCTGTGTGTTACCACTGACCCATGCACTCTGTTACATATTCCTGACTCTTGCACTCTCAGTTTTACATACTCCTGACCCCTGCACGCTGTGTGTGTGACATACCCCTAACATCTGCACTCTGTGTTACTTACTCCTGAACCCTGCACTCTGTGTGTTGCATACTCCTGACCCTTGCACTCTGTGTGTTACTTTTCACCCCTGCACTCTTTTACATACTCCTGATTATTGCACTCTCTGTTTTACATACTCCTTAGCCCTGCACTCTGTGTGTTACTTACTACTGACCCCTACGCTCTGTGTGTAATTCATTCCTGACCTCTGCACTCTACACATTATGCATTCCTGACCACTGCACTCTGTATTTAATCCTGCACTCTGTATTACGTACTCATGCCACCTTCACTCTGTAATGCTGACTACTGCACCTTGTGCAATGCACACTCCTTACCCCCACACCCTGTACGATACACATTCCTGACCCCTGCATTCTCTACACTACATACTTCTGAGTCTTTCACTCTCTGTGTGATGCACTCCTGAACCATGCATTATATACAGTACATTAGGTTGTACATTTTATACTCCTCACCTCTGCACTTTAAGTACATGATACATTCTTGGCCCTTTCTTTCTTTATGTTATGTTGTACATTACATATTTGTTTCCAAACAAGTTATTGACTATGTTAACGACTATGGACTAGGTAAGGACTGTGAGATATGTGTGCTATGTGTGCAGTTAGTAGACTCGGGTCCTATTGAACCACTTGTCACCCGCTGTGGTTACATTTACTGCTAGGCTCAGCAACATACCGGTACTTCCCAAAGCACTTCCTGGTTTTGGGGCTCGTGTGCCTGTGCCTGTGCCCCCTGCTGATCTGTGCTGTGACTGGACACAGCATGAGTTTTTCAGCAGGTTACAGCCATTAATTTTAGCCACATACCTGCTGATCGGTTGTGGCCAATCACAGCATAGAGTTTTGTGTTTACAATTACACAGAACACCGATCTGGCTGTTTCCTCTCCCTGAAATCAACTCTGAGTTCATGGAAAACAGACAGATCCTGTGAGTAAAAGCAGCACAAATACACACTGTTAACCCCTTCATTACCCTTCTTGTCACCCATCAGTGTCATTAGTACAGTGTACAGTATTATCACTAATTACTGTATTAGTGTCACTAGTGACGTTATTGTCCGTTAGTGTTCCTCCCAGACAGAGTCACTTAGAGCCAGATTTCCCTCCACACTATCACAATCACACTATAAATCACTGATCAGCACCATTAGTAGTATAGCATCTATAGCTGCGTAAATTCCAGTATATTGTATATACACCATAGTTTGTAGATGCTATAAACAAATGCCATAATAGATGCTATCACACAAACCAAATAATATACACTTTTGGGGATTTTTTTTTTACCAAATACAATGTAGCAATATACATTTTTGGATAAATTAGATTTTATTGGATGTTTTATAACAGAAAGTGGAAAATGGATTTATTTTTTCAAATATTCTTTTTGTGTATATGTTCTGTCTCTCCAAGCTAAGCATTGAAAGTGTGATCTCTGTAACTTACAGTTGTGATGAGATAGCGATAACTCCAATCTTAGTTGAATAACACAGGCAGTGACTCGATCCAGGTGACATATTGTAGATCTTGTGAAGTTTATTCCATAAACTGAAAGAATCTTACAACAATAAACATCTGATAGGTCAAAAGATCATAATGTGATCTGCTTGATGACATGAGGCTTGAAGTTGAAATGCCTTACTGGGAAAAGGGGTGGGCTATCTATACAGCAGGAACTAAACCAAAGGAAAGGGAGGAGCAGAGACAAAATACAGAGAACACTTAAAGGCATATAAACATGACAGTATATATTAAATATAACTGTCAGAGCTCCGGGTATGACCAGAGGTAATACTAAAACATAACACAGTGCAAACGAACCAAACCACCCACAGATAACAATACATACAATGCAAGCATCGTCAGGCAAGCCGGGTCAATAACAACTGGGCAGGTAGGAACAGGAGGAGCAGGCAGAGAGTAGTCAGGTCACGAGCCGGGTACAGCAACTAACGGGCAGGTAGGTACAGGGGGTCAGGCAGAGAATGGTCGGGGTCACAAGCCAGGGATCAAACAGGAGAAGTCAGCAGAGGTCCGGATCAGGCAGGGTCGGCAACAAATAGTCAGACAGGAACAGGAATGCAGGTAACAAGATACAGGGGCCCATAGAAAAACACACACCAAGGCACAGACTGCAGGTCTGGCCATCCCTTAAATACACCTCCGTAATCAGCTTCAGGTGTTTGGCTGACTGCAGGGTTAGAGTCTCTGATTGCTGAGAGCACCCGCTGGCCAGCCCTGGTACTGCAGCCCACAAGGCAGGTGAGTCCCACCATTACTGGCAAGTCCATTCCTGACAGTACCCCCCCCCCTCAAGGAGTGGCCTCAGGACGCTCCAAACAGTCCTAGCTGGGCAAAATGTTCCCCGCCCGGGTCTGGTAACTGGCGGGATATCAAAGACTGGCACATCGGGCTGGACTCCGGGCAGAGGCACATCGGGCTGGACTCCGGGCAGAGGCACATCGGGCTGGACACCGGATCACCAGGCGGAGAGGCGGGCGCTGGGCCCCCAGGCGGGGCGGCGGGTGCCGGGCCCCCAGGCGGGGCGGTGTGCGCCGGGCCCCCAGGCGGGGCGGCGGGCGCCGGGCCCCCAGGCGCCGGGCCCCCAGGAGGGGCGGCGGGCGCCGGGCCCCCAGGAGGAGCGGCGGGCGCCGGGCCCCCAGGCGGAGTGGCGGGCGCCGGGTCATCAGGCACAACAGCGGGCATCGGGTCACCAAGCATCAGGTCATTTGGCTCACCAGCGGGCACCGCGTCATCTGGCAAGGCAGTGGGTACCGAGTCACCAGGCACGACAGTGGGTTCCGAGTCAACTGGCATGACCGCGGGCACTGGGTCAGAAATTGGATCGTCTGGCTCGACAGCGGGCATCGGGTCACCAGGCATCAGGTCACTTGGCTCGACAGCGGGCACCGCGTCATCAGGTACCGGATCTTCTGGCTCGACAGCGGGCGTTGGGTCACCAGGCATGACAGCGGGCACTGGGTCATCAGGCATTGGATTGTCTGGCTCGACAGCGGGCATCGGGTCACCAGGTATGACAGCGGGCACTGGGTCACCAGGCATCAGGTCATTTGGCTTGCCAGCGGGCACCACGTCAACTGGCATGACCGTGGGCACTGGGTCAGACATTGGATCGTCTGGCTCGACAGCGGGCATCGGGTCACCAGGCATGACAGCGGGCACTGGGTCATCAGGTACCAGATCGTCTGGATCGACAGTGGGCACCGGGTCATCAGGCATTGGATCGTCTGGCTCAACAGCGGGCATCGGGTCACCAGGCATGACAGCGGGCACCGGGTCATCAGGTACCGGATCGTCTGGATCGACAGCAGGCACCGGGTCATCAGGCATTGGATCGTCTGGCTCGACAGCGGGCATCGGGTCACCAGGTATGACAGCGGGCACAGGGTCATCAGGTACCGGATCGTCTGGCTCGACAGCGGGCATCGGGTCACCAGGCATGACAGCGGGCACTGGGTCATCAGGCATTGGATCGTCTGGCTCGACAGCGGGCATCGGGTCACCAGGTATGACAGCTGGCTCCGAGTCAACTGGCATGACCGCGGGCACTGGGTCAGACATTGGATCGTCTGGCTCGACAGCGGGCATCGGGTCACCAGGCATGACAGCGGGCACTGGGTCATCAGGTACCGGATTGTCTGGATCGACAGCGGGCATCAGGTCACCAGGTATGAAAGCGGGCACCGGGTCATAAGGTACCGGATCGTCTGGCTCGACAGCGGGAACCGGGCCACCAAGCACGACAGCGGGCACTGGGTCATCAGGCATTGGATCGTCTGGCTCGACAGCGGGCTTCGGGTCACCAGGTATGACAGCGGGCACCGGGTCATCAGGTACCGGATCGTCTGGCTCGACAGGGGGCATCGGGTCACCAGGCATGACAGGGGCACTGGGTCATCAGGCATTGGATCGTCTGGCTCGACAGCGGGCATCGGGTCACCAGGTATGACAGCGGGCACTGGGTCATCAGGTGTGATAGGATCATCAGGCTGGATCAGTTCATCAGGCTGGGTACAGACATCAGGCTGGGTAGAGACATCAGGCTGAAGTGCGGGTGCCGAGGCACCAGGCTGAACCACGGAAGGCAGGTTCTCAGACGGCAGGCTCACCGGTTTGGATACTGGCAGGATGGTACTGTTTGGAAAGAATTTTTGCTTTTTTCTGGTTTTAACTACTGGAGCACTGCAAGTAAATGCAGGTCTGCAAATGAATGGAGCAGCTGAGGACAGAGAAGAGCTGGAAGATGGAACAGAGGAGGATGCAGTTGCTACAGAGGACTTCTTTACAGGGTTAAAGAAAGGATAGGTGCAGCGAGTGGGAGCAGAGGACTGGTATGTGGTAGTTAGCAGAGTATACTGGGCCGTCACTGGGGTGCTGTCGGGGATGTAGGAAGAGTGCCTTGAGCGGAGGAATGACGTTGCAAGCTGACTGAGGCTGGGTGCAACAAGTCTGACCATGTCTGCAGTATGGGTTGAACAAAGCTGAGCTTACACAGAGCCTGTCTGGTCAAAGACTGCACTGCGTATATACAATCCCTTAATACCTGTGGTGAACATGCAGAATAACGCTCCAGAAAGTAATCCATATCATCCTCTAATAACCATACCAGGGACTCTACCTGGTCTGCACCAAATGGTGGCAAAAAGTCATTCCTGCTTTCAGGGGTACCAGATGAAGCCAACTCTACACAAACCTGAATCAAAGGTTGCACCTCAGAGAACTCTGTGCCCTGATCTACTAGAACATGAGCGATCCGTATGCATTCTAGCAGTTCATCCCGGGTATACTCCCTCAGAGTCTGATGAGCATATTCTCTGTCATCAAAAACCAGCAGCGGCAAATACACAACCTCATCGAGATCCATCCTTCCCAGCAACAAGCCAAGATGGCTTCCCTGTGCAGCCACTTCTGGTCAGGATTGGCCTTGGTGTAATGTCAGAGCTCCGGGTATGACCAGAGGTATGTGAACTGACGCAGGGAAACGCAGGCTTCAGATATGTTATAAACAATATAATTTATTAATACTAACAATACAAAAACGCAGTGCAATACTAAAACATAACACAGTGCAAACGAACCAAACCACCCACAGATAACAATACATACAGTGCGAGCGTAGTCAGGCAAGCCGGGTCAATAACAATCGGGCAGGTAGGAACAGGAGGAGCAGGCAGAGAGTAGTCAGGTCACGAGCCGGGTACAGCAACTAACGGGCAGGTAGGTACAGGGGGTCAGGCAGAGAATGGTCAGGGTCACAAGCCAGGAATCAAACAGGAGAAGTCAGCAGAGGTCCGGATCAGGCAGGGTCGGCAACAAATCAGTCAGACAGGAACAGGAACAGGAATGCAGGTAACAAGATACAGGGGCCCATGGAAAAACACACACCAAGGCACAGACTGCAGGTCTGGCCATCCCTTAAATACACCTCCGTAATCAGCTTCAGGTGTTTGGCTGACTGCAGGGTTGAGTCTCTGATTGCTGAGAGCACCCGCTGGCCAGCCCTGGTACTGCAGCCCACAAGACAGGTGAGTCCCACCATTACTGGCAAGTCCATTCCTGACAATAACAAAACCCAGTGGCGATCAAGTACCATCAAAAGAAAGTTCTGTTTGTGTGAAAATACAATGATATAAATTTCATTTGGATACAGTGTTGCATGACCGAACAACTGCCATTTAATTTAGTTTAGTACTGAATAGCAAAAAAATGCCCTGGCCAACAAGGGAGTAATACCTTCTGGAGGCTAAGTGGTTAACCACGCCCCTCCCACTGTTAGCACAGTTTGGCCAAACCCATAAATGACCTCATATCTCTCATCTGGGTTCCCCAAGTCTTTCACAAGCTTAGTAAAGCTTGTGTTTCCATTATGGATGGACTTTATCCATGCAAGGCTCATAACAGGGGTGGACGTAGCAGACCATGCAGTTGCACAGGAACCCTTTATACTAGATGTGGGTCAGATGTTTGCTGCGAATTCTCCCGATGTCATATTGACTTGGACACATGTAGGCAGGTGGCAGAGTGGGTCCCCCTTTAAGGTGCCTCTTCTCCCTGGGGGAAGGCTGGGAGACTAGGCAGGACCTAGGAGGGTAGTGGGTGAATCTGGGGAAGGAAAAAGAAGATGCAATTTCATCTGCTGTTCTCCTGCTCTCTCCCCTCCTGGGGGAGGGCAGGGTGCCCAGAGGACCTCCTCCTAGTACCAGGAGAAAGATAATAGAACCAAGGAGCTAGTCTACCTCAACATTTCCCCCATCCTTGGCCAGGAAGAATGTTTGGCATCTAACTGCAAGGACAAGAGCAGGGCCTGGGACTAAGAGTCCATTTGTCACTGAACTGTGTTGTGCTATTGGAGGCACTGTCAGTTGAGGCTTTCAGTAACAAACATTAACCACTTCTAGCCTCGTGGTGCCTTTATTCTTTAAGAATGCTGCTTGGTAGAGTGTAAACTTGAGTTCTACTGGTGCTCTCTGGCTGTTGGTCCTGCAGAAGGATCCTAGTGTCTGGAAACCTTATGTCAGGCCTAAGAGAGTTAAGTTGAAGACGTCTCCCATTTTAACATCAGTACCACCTGGGGAGACCCGTGCCCTTTCGCTCTGAAACTTGGATCTGCTAACCCAGGACTTTGGCAAGTACCTTAACCCTTTCACCTCTCTCTGATATCTCTTTGCTGTGCTGTTGGTCTCTGTATATTTATATATATATCTTAGTTACATCTTTTTCTGTAAATATTTTTATTGCATCCGTTTAACCTTTTAGTAATAAATCTTTCCTTCTGAAAGTGTTGAACTGTTTCTATAGCGCTTTATTGCAGTTTACGAATTCCTGCCTCTAAAGAGAACGCTGCTGTGTTTGTTTAACCCACTGTATAACCGGCCTGCGGTGACCGTTTTATACAGATTATCTCAACCATTATAGTGTTATAGCTGATAACACCGAGTTTCCTCTTTCTCTGTACAAAAAGGAGGTGGTGGCAGTGTGAAGGGCTAATTGCGTAATTAACCTGACCCAGTAACAATCGATTCAGGCTGCTGGTGCATCGATTGTGGTCCAATTAGCTGGAAAATCGTTGTGCAGGGTGCAGCTGAGTGTGACATTGTTACACAGGTGACATTGCGGTTTTAGATTGGCTAGTCCTTCGGTCGCGAGTTTGGTGAGAAGGGCTGGGGTCTGACGCCGCGATCGTGACAGATTGGTGGCAGCGGTGGGATAGTTGCACTAAGAGCTTCAGTGTAGTGTTAAAAAATTGTCTCTGCATTGAAGAATTGTAACCTTTGTGGAAACAGTCCTTAGAAACAAGCGGTGCATTTTATTTATATATATATATATATAAAGATAGTGACATTGACACGTATTTACTGACATTTGAAAGAACGTGCCGTCAGTACCATGTGCCCCCAGCTTAATGGGCTCAGTACCTGACACCAGGGCTATGAGGCAAGGCCCTCTACGCGTTTGTTGAATTGCCAGAGGGGCAGGACGATGATTACGAAGTTCTAAAAGGTGCCATCATCTGGAAGTACCAGATGACCCCGGAAGTGTATCGCAAGCTGTTCAGGTCCATGCAGAAGGGACCTGGGGACTCTTACACAGATGTGGTGAGTCGCTTACGCACCACATTCCGACAGTGGACTAAGGGACTGAAAGCTGACTCCTACGAGTCTTTGGAAGATCTCACGATATGAGATCAACTTCTGCACATCTGCCCGGCCGACATCAGACAGTTTGTCTTGGAGAGAGAGCCAGCATCTACTAAAACTGCAGCCGATTTGGCCGATATCTATGTTCATACGCGAGTGTCTGACCATTGCAAGGCTCCTCCGAATGGCTGGAAAGGGGGGAAATCGCCCCTAGCAACCCCTCCGACGTCAGTGAGTCAAGCTTCTCCTCCACCCACACCTGCAGGGCTTGGAGCCAAGCCATCCCTGCCTGACAACCGCAGATGTTTTACCTGTGGGAAAGCCGGACATCTCAGGACGCAGTGTCCTGAGCAGAAGCAGATGACCTCATCTGGTCAGCCGGCCAGCAACTCTTCTTCTGTGCTGTTCGTCCGCAGGAAGATGTGGGTAACCCCTGCCAACTTGCAGCCAGTCACTGTGGGCAACCGGTCTGTAACTGGTTTCTGGGACACTGGGGAGTTGAAGGGGTTTTGATTTAACTCCCCCAAGAAAAGTTTTAGTTCCTCCAGTGTTCCTCTCCATACAAGAAAAATATCGTCAATATACCTCAGGCAAATCTGAGCATATGCAAGAAACCTTGGTAACTTGTAGACAACCTGCTCCTCCCAAAAACCCAAATGTAGATACGCATAAGCTGGGGCCCATGGCGCCCCCATACTCGTACCTCTAGTCTGTTGATAAAAGATATTATTAAATTGGAAAAAATTATGTCGTAATGCAAAATCAAATAGCTCACTAATAAATTTGTTCTGTTCCCTCATGTTAGGATATACTTTATCAAGGAAGTAAGAAGTTGATCTTAGTCCACATTCATGTGGGTTTGATGTATAAAGTGACTCAACATCTATTGCAACCAAAATAGACTTCTCATCTATTATTAGATTTTCAATTTTAGCTAATACATCTTTAGTATCCCTAACATAGGAGGATAAATTAGGAACCATATCTTTGAGGAACAGATCAATATATTTCCCTGTTCTATCTAGGGGGCCATTTATGGCAGAAACAATGGGTCTACCTGGAGGATTTTCTAGATTCTTATGTATTTTAGGGATAATATAAAAGGTAGGGTAATTAAATTAGACCACTACAGGAAAAAGGTTAGTAGTCAGTTTTCAATATGTAAATGAATCCCCTAATAGGTGTTTCACCTCTTTAACATAATTTTGTTCATTTAAAATAACTACGTTCCCACCCTTATCACTTCTTTTAATTACTATATTTTTGGCCTCTTTTAGTTCTTTAAGGGCCTTTCTCTCCTTTTTTGTAAGGTTGTCACCTAATGTCATTTTCCACTCAAGATTCTTAAGATCATCCGTTATTAGGTCAAGAAATGCCGCTATCCTCATGTTGGAACGTTTTTTTGGCATTTTAGTCGACCTAATGTTTAAATTGACCTTCCTAATCACATCATAGTGAGTATCCACCTCTAACTCATTCTCATCACACTCATCACTTTCCTCCATGAGAGATATCAGCATATCCAGCACTTTTCGATCCTCCATGGATGAATCTGAACTTATATCCTCCAACATGGTAGGGTTGCTATGTACCAGTCTTAGGAATACTTTTCTCAAAAATAAATTGCCATCTTTAAATACTTCAAACTCATCCATGGGGTTTACTGGTGAAAAGGACGTACCTTTATTCAACAAAGTAATATGTTCATCTCTGAGTGGAAAATCAGCCAAATTAATTACTTTCTTATCATGGGGGGTTTTATCAACTACCTTTTCTGACTCCTTGTTCTGCCCTTGTCCTCCTGATGTTTGTTTTTTGAGGATTCCTCTATTTTCTTTTTGATTCCTCTTCTTATTTGAGATTGATTGGTTCAGTAAAGCTCCCCATCCTGTTGATCTAAAGAAGATACAGATTTACCCAGATTTTCTGAGTCACTTTCACTAGACATAGTTCTCCCATTGATCTAGAACGTGAACAAAAAAAATCTTCGTTTGGATCGACTTCTACCTCTTTTTATGGTGAGATAAAATATCTCCTGTTTCTCAATCCTTAAGGTCACGTCTAAATTTAGCTTGTTTAGTTATTCTAAGATTTTTTTGGACCTTTTCCACTTCCTTCTTAAGTTGTTCATTTTGTTTTTCAAAACTCTCCTGGCTTTTATAGGGATCTAATCCTTCCACACTTTTTTTGATAGCTAAATCTAATTCTTCCAATTGCAATTTTTTTCCTCAACAATAAGTTTCATACCATTAATTCCCTGTTCTATACATAGCACCTTCCATTTCTCTAAAAATCTTTCATTATGTAAATGTTCTGCTGGAACCACCTTATTTCTCAAACCACGTGCAATGATATTCTGTTTGATATATGCTTCCAAGAAGCATACCATCCCATTTCCGGTTAAGGCGCTTAATAACTAGCTTTTTATGTTCCCGAAACTTAATCTTAATATCCTCATCTTCAGCTGACAACCAGGACCCTCTGATACAAAGGCTCTATGCATTTCCAACTCAATATCTTCTCCGGGTATAAATGCCATGAATAAATCTTCCCTGTCGGTATGTTCCAGTTGCCATATACATAAAACTCATCAACTGAGGTGATGGGTAACCATTTTTGTATGTCAAAACCTCTATAGGAATAGGTCCATAGGAACCCAAAAAAGACACGGATAATGAATAATAGGGGTTAGAGGTTCATATAAATATTACTGTATCACCCAATAAAATGGCTTCCATCCAGTAGCCAAAAATATGCAGACAAAAAAGAGGTTGTGAAAAGAGATTCACAGGAAATGGGCCACCATCTCTAACCCAGGAGGCTCAGGACAAGCCAGCCTTCACTACCCCATGTGGCTTGCCTGAATCCATGGGAGAGCTAGTTGGGGTTGAGAACACACCAACTCCAGGGGTCAGGAGTGACCTGCAATGTGGAGTGGAACTGGGTGCAGTTGCCCACTTCAGGGACGAGTAACTTGGGATGAGTAGCTTGGGCCCCTGTCGCTAGTCAGGAATAACCTGCCCCTGCCTAGTCTGACAGTTGAGAAGGGTAACTGTCAGAGGGGCATGTCAGTGGTTCAGCTTTGGGAACCACTAGTAGGAAGAGACCCCCAGAGGTCTGGGCATGGGGAGACTGAGGCAGTTGTGGCCTTGTCTGCTCCCCAGGCCAAAGAGCAGGTTACATCAGTCGTGGGTGCAGCTGGCTACGATAAGAAGCCTGGGTGCAACTATCATGGCTCAGCTAGACCCGTGACTGACCTAGCAGACAGGAAACTGAAGGAACTGGTGTCCCGGATGCTAGCAGGTAACGAGGACCGTTCATCTTGGATGAAGGTACCTGTGGACACATCTGGGAGGCGAGTTCCAAAATTTGCCTGTCCGGTTCTGGTGCACACAGGCGCCACTACCTTCGGGCTACATGTAGTCTTAGGCCTGAGGAAAAAGATGGGAGAGGGAAATCTTCTCTACCTCGACAAGAAGCTACATATTAATATGTTAGCAGATGACACCCCTGAGCCGAAGTGTTTTGTGAACAGGTGGGCACCCCGGCTGTCGCCACGGTATTCGGATAGCCACAGCCGACTGGTGACCACTCACTTGGTCGGCACAGCAGTGTTGCCGGGGAGAAAAGATTACTTTTCCAGATGGAACTTGGTTCTCCAGCAGTGCAGCGGTACCAGGTCGACCCAAGGTGAACCTCTGGGCAGAGGTCGGTTTGCTTCAGGTGGCAATTGTAGTTCCCTCCCATGCAACCACCTGACGGGGAGGTGTCGCAGACGTGCGCACCAGAGACTGACGCAGTCCTCCATTTTGTTAAGAATCACCATGTTGTCCCTCATTTTTCCCCCTTTCCTCTGTTAATTCACAGGACATATGTGTGTTAAAGTGTCACAGGCCAGAGCCAGCAGGGGGCTATGAGCTATAGGAGCCCCAAGGGAGCCAGGGCCTTGCTGTCCAAAGAACCTGTAAATTGTAACACCTAGTATAAGATAAGGTGAGCTTTCCCAGGAGTTCAAAGAACATTCCAAGGAAACACGACCAGATAACCTTTGTTAAAATCCATTTTTCCCCTATGTCTCATATCTTGGAATATGAGAGACTTACATAAAAACCAGCCATATCGTCAGATTGGCTAAGAAGAGACAAACCATTTGTCTTGAATACATAGGGAAGCAGAAAAGTAGATCTTGGGAACCGATCAGTGTATAATTTCATAATTCATATCTAATCAATCCTCAGACGTGTCTGCATAATAATCTACCCGCAGGTGGAATGTCACTTGTGCAGATGGAAAGTTTGGGGCCAAAATATGAGTTATGGGAGATTTTGGCTCTAGTTGAGGTATTCGCCCAGACCTCCACGCCCTGAACGGGGTATTGGTCCTTGACCTTAGAGACACCCCTTGCTAGGGAACTACAAAATGGGCTGTCAGGCCTAAGAGAGTTAAGTTGAAGACGTCTCCCATTTTAACATCAGTACCACCTGGGGAGACCTGTGCCCTTTCGCTCTGAAACTTGGATCTGCTAACCCAGGACTTTGGCAAGTACCTTAACCCTTTCACCTCTCTCTGATATATCTTTGCTGTGCTGTTGGTCTCTGTATATTTATATATATATCTTTGTTACATCTTTTTCTGTAAATATTTTTATTGCAACTGTTTGACCTTTTAGTAATAAATCTTTTCTTCTGAAAGTGTTGATCTGTTTCTAGAGCGCTTTATTGCAATTTACGAATTCCTGCCTCTAAAGAGAACGCTACTGTGTTTGTTTAACCCTTGGTATAACTGGCCTGTGGTGACCGTTTTTATACAGACGATTATCTCAACCATTATAGTGTTATAGCTGATATCGCCGAGTTTCCGCTTTCTGTGTACAGAAAGGAGGTGATGGCAGTGTGAAGGGTTAATTAATCTGACCTAGTAACAATCGATTCAGGCTGCCGGTGCATAGATTGTTGTCCAATTAACTGGAAAATCGTTGTGCAGGGTGCAGCTGGGTGTGGCATTGTTACGCAGGTGACATCGCGGTTTTAGATCGGCTAGTCCTTCGGTCACGAGTTTGGTGAGAAGGGCTGGGGTCTGACTCCGCGATCGTGACAGATTGGTGGCAGCGGTGGGATAGTTGCACTAAGAACTTCAGTGTAGTGTTAAAAAATGGTCTGGGGTCTGACGCCGCGATCGTGACAAAAGGTACCAGGGGCATTTCATGGGGCCCCCTGCTAACCCCGGGCCCTCGGGCAGTGCCCGAGTGCTCGAATGGTCAGTTCGCCCCTGTGTGAATATATTCATCCTGTGTAAAGTTATCCTGTGGAATTTTCTGTAATAAAGACCGCTCACTGCTGCTCCCTCTCCTCTAAGCCGGCCATACACGGGTTGAACTTCGAAAGAATTTTCTTTCGAAAAAGTTTTCTAAGAGTTTTCATTCTAATTTTGCATCATTAGTGGGCCACAGAAATGCCCGATATTTGTGCCACCATCGGATTTGAGTTCTCGGGCATGTTGGAAATTTTTAGAAAAACAAACAAATTTCTAATCAGTGATGGGAGAATCGTGTGAGAAATATAATCGAAAAATAAATTAAGCCGGCCATACATGGGTCGATTTCCTAAATAATTTTCATTCAAATTTTGCACCATTTGTAGGGCCACAGAAACAGCCAATTTTCATGCGACCATTTGAGTGGCCGAATAAAATTTGAGTGATCAGACATGTTGGAAATGTTTTTGAAAAATTAACAAATTTCTCATTAATGATGGGAGAATCATGAGAGAAATATAATCGAAAAAGAAATGAGCATGAGCTGTGATCTGGAAAGAAAAGAAAACTCCTGGTCACAAAAATTCTTTTCTGTAGCAACAATCCTTCAGGATCAGGGTGGATTTGATTTAAATCACTAGTGAAAAGGCTAGTACATAAAAATATTATGTAATAATAATCAAGCCTTTTCACTAGTGACAGCAATGTTTTCTATATGGAAATGGCAAAGAGAATCCATCTCATTCATATTTTGCATCACCACTGGACACCGGGGTTCCTTTTATCCCTGGACATTTATAAAGCGTTCGATTCACTTTCTTGGGAGTACTTGACATATAAGCTGTCTAGATGGGGGTTTGGTGACGCATTTCTGGCTTGGATCTCAGCATTATATTTGTCTCCCTCGGCCTCTGTTAAATATGCAGGTTTCTTTTCCTCATATTTTTAGGGGCACGAGACAGGGATGCCCATTATCACCTGATCTTTTTGTTCTCGCTCTTGAACCTCTAGCTGCAGTCATTCGAAATCACCTGGATATTTCTGGTGTCCCCTATGCCGGCACTCAATACAAGGCCAGCTTTTATGTGGATGATGCTCTTTTGGTTTTAACCAATCCTCTCATCACTCTCCCCAATCTCCAGGTCATATTGGACTGTTTTTCGACTATATCTTTTTTTTTTTTTTACTTTTTATTTCATACTTATACATACAACATTAAAACATTCCATCTTCCAAATTATACTTTTTTCTTTTCTCCCCTAAATGAATAAATACATTCTATAACCCCTCCATCCCCGCCCATCCCCCCATCATTGTCTTATCTTTCTCTCTATATCCATTTCTCCATAACTTGTTATTCCAACCAATTTCATCATGATTTCTTAGGCTACCTCCTTTACTTTATTTAGTTCTGTATAAGATTCTGCGGTTTTAAAATTTACCTAAACACTCCATATTCTTTTAAATATTCCCATCTTATCCTCTTCTAAACTTCTCAGTTCTTCCATTCTGAAAATGCCTTCCACTCCATCTATCCAATCCACCACCCTTGCAACCTCTGCCACTAACCAAAATTTTGGTATCAAACCCTTTGCTGCACTGATTAAATGGTACACTACTTTATTCCTATTTACTTCTGCTATGGGCTCAGAATAGTAGAATAAGTATTTCAGTGGGTCCCCTTGAATATCTACCCCACATATTTCCTTGATATAATATGTTATTTCCCTCCAATAAACCTGTATCCTAGGGCAACTCCACCAGATGTGCTCCATATTGACCTTTTCTCCACATCCTCTCCAGCACCACGGGGAGCTTTCCCCTTGCTACTTTTGAGTTATACTGGGTGTTAAATACCATCTCGCCAAGAATTTGAAGTTCATCTCTACTGTGCACATGTTTATTACCTTGTGTGTTAGGTTAAGAATACCTTCCCTTTGCTGAGGGTTGATTTTTATTCCTAGTTCCCTTTCCCATTTACTTAAATATCCAGGGGGCTCTACATTATCTAAGTCCACAAGGATTTTATATATCCTAGAGGTGATGTGTTTTGCGCTTAATTCAGCATTCATTCGTTTTTCAAATGGGTTCATTTCTCCTACATCCCTAAATGGTTCTGGTAAATTTGCAATGAAATGAGACAACTGGTTATACTTCCATTCATCTATTCTAACAAACAAATCCTTATTCTTTTTTAAATTCTGAAACGTGCATGATCTCCCCCGTTTTATAATATCTTTCAAGCGTGCGTTTTTATCCTTTATCCATATTCCACTTATTTTAACATTTCCTGGTGCAAAAAAAATCTGTTCCCATTGGTGGTATCAATAGTGAATTAAATCCCCATTTTTCCTTATTGTGTAATCTGTCCCATGTATCCAATACTATCCTAGTCAATTTACTTGTTTTTACATCTAATGTACAAAACCCGTGAGGTATCCAAATCATTTTATCTAATTGTGATTTACTTAATTCCCCTTTTATCTTTACCCAACTTTTCCCTTGTGAATTAAAAAACCAATCTATCACCCGTGACAATGTTACAGCTGTATAATACTTCTTTATATTTCAGTAAACCCCAGTCCTTTATTTGCTTTTACTCTGCATAACACTTTATAACTAATCCTAGGCCTCTTATTTGCCCATATGAACTTAGTAATCATCTTTCTAATTATTACAAAGAACGTTCCCGGTAAAGATATTGGGAGCATCTGAAACTTATACAGAATTTTTGGGAGTATCACCATCTTGACTAAATTAATTCTTCCAATCCACGAGACTCCCCCTTTACTAGTCTTTTCAGCTCATCTTTTATTTCATTTATCAGGTTATCAGGGGAATATAGTTTATTTGGTATATGCTTTTTAACAAAGTTGTTAATTTTATTCCAAGATATCCTATTTTGTTTTTCCTCCAGCAAAAAGGGAACACATTTTGTAATCTTTGCTTTTCTGTGACTGCAAGATTGATATTTAGGATTTCCGATTTAACCGGGTTTATCTTCAAGTTTGATACTCCTCCATATTGTTTTAGTTCTTTCATTAAGTTGGGCAAAGTTGTCCTAGGGTTAGCCATGTAGAACAGCATGTCGTCTGCATAAGCAGCGACTTTGTGTTCCCTATCTCCTATTTTTAACCCTTTTATGTCATTACGTTTCCTGATCCTTTCCAACAGTGGTTCTAATGACAACACAAACAACATGGGGGAGAAGGGGCAACCCTGCCTAGTTCCATTATTCATCCTATGGGGCAGTACAGTGGCTAAATGGTTAGCACTTCCGCCTGGCAGTACTAGGGTCGTTAGTTCGAATCCCAGCCACGGCACCACCTGCCTGGAGTTTGCATGTTCTTCCTGTGCCTGCGTGGGTTTCCTCCGGGTACTCTGGTTTCCTCCCACACTCCAAAGACATGCTGGTAGGTTAATTGGATCCTGTCTAAATTGGCCCTAATATGTGTATGTATGAATGTAAGTTAGGGACCTTAGATTGTACACCCCTTGAGGGTTAGGGACTGATGTGAATGTACAATATATATGTGTAAAGCGCAGCGTAAAATTGACGGTGCTATTTAAGTACCTGAAATAAATGAAATAAATAAATCCTGAAAAACTGGGATAAGGTTCCATTTACCTTTACAGCCGCTGATGGGTTCTTATATAATCCTTTTATCCAATTCATCATTTTAGGTCCCAGACCCAATTTTTCAAGCGTGTCAAACATAAACTTCCAGTTGACCCTGTCAAATGCCTTTTCCGCATCGATCGACAATAAGATCGCAGATGTAATTTCCTTTTTAGCTTTTTGTACCAACATCAAAGATCTCAGACCGTTGTCCCTCCCCTCTCTCCCTGGTATAAAACCCACCTGATCTAAATGCATCCATTCGGACATCAGATCCTTCAACCTTGCAGCCAGTACTTTTGCGTACAATTTGGTATCAACGTTTAGCAATTAAATCGGCCTATAGCTTGCACACTGAGAACTATCCTTCCCCTCCTTCAAAATGAGGGTGATATAAGTCTTGAGGGATTCTTCCCTCATTTCTACTCCCTCTCCTATCACATTCATATATTTACATATTTTGGGAACCAATATCTCTTTAAATTTTTTCAGGTATCTTACTGTATACCCATCCTGCCCGGGACTCTTACCCACTTTTGTATTTTTTAAAGCAACATTAATTTCCTTGGGGGTGATCGGGCTTTTGAGACTTCTAGTTTTTCCTTTGCTATATTTGGGAGCTCCACCTCACTTAAATAGTCCTGTATTCTTTTCTCTTCCTCTTCACTTTCCCTGTACTTATTCTTTCTTACATTATAAAGTTCACTATAGTAATTATGAAACCTCCTAGCAATATCAGATGTTTTAAACAAATTCTCTCCCTTCCCGTCACTAATTTTTTCAATAAAATTCCTTGCCTGTTTATTCCTGCGTCTTTTCATTAAATATTTTCCTGGTTTATTCCCCCATTGATCTCTTTCTTTAGCCATTCTATTAAATATACTTCTAGAATCCTGTTCCATTTGTTCTTTCAACTCATCCTTTTTTGTATTATCTTCTGATATTTATCCATCCCCTTTTCCTTTTTGTGAGTTTGTTCTAGTTTTTGCAGTTCTTCTATGGCCTGTTTTATTTTTTTTCCCTTTCCTTCTTCTCTATGCCTATGGAAATCAATATTTCTCTGATGTAAGCTTTATGTGACTCCCGCACTATTGCCTCTGACATTCCCTCGGTCTCAAACTTCAACCTTAGATCCATTTACTATCTCCAACTGTCTATGCTCCACCATTATATAATCCAATCTTGAATATGTACCATGGGCATGTGAGAGGAAGGTGTAATCTTTTTCACTCGGATGGTTTATCCTCCACACATCAACCAACTGATATCTATACAATACCCCCTTCAAAGATTTAAGACTCCTTTCTCCTTCTCTCCTCTCCTCAGATGACACATCCCATCTGGGATCCAAACACAGATTAAAATCCCCCGCCACAACCAGGTTCCCCTTTTTAAACTCCATGAGTTTTCTTAATGTCCCTTCCAAAAATCCTGCTGTGTTTTTATTTGGGTAATATATGTTAGCGAGTGTATATTCCTTTCCTAATAATTTCCCCCTAATAAACAAGAATCGACCTTCCAAATCTTCCATTCTATCCTCCAATTGGAAATCAACTTTTACTGAAAAACCAATTGCTACTCCTTTTGCCCCCTTTACAGATGAATCCACATATATCCATGTTTGATAATGCTTCGAATATAATCTCACATTTATATGTCTAATTAGGTGAGTCTCTTGGAAGAATATTATATCTATTGAATATTGTTGGACCTCCCTCAATATCTTATGTCTTTTGCTGGGTGAGTTTAGCCCTTTCACATTATAGGTCATAAACTTAATCTCATTCATACCCTCTGTTCTTTTTTTGATCTGTTCCCTTTGATTCCTTTCCACTTGAATACAGATAATTACTACTAAACCCCTACTCTACTCCATCTCCTCCCTCCCCAACCCTCCCCTCCTCCTCCTTAGAAGTGGTTTAAGGGCTCTCCTTCTCGCCAATGTCTCTGGGGAAATAGCATAAATTTGTATGACTGAATCTTCAAATTTTATTTCTGGAATATCCCACAACCCTATCCAAATCTGGTCCCGATCTCCAAAATCCTGAAATCTGGCTATCACGTCTCTGGGTCTTTCTGCTGATATACCCTTTGGCCTTCTGACCCTATTTACTCTGTCCATTTTTATACAATCTGTCTCTGGTCTTCCCATAATTGGGTTGTAAATTCTTTTCATTTTCCCCTGCAAGTCTTCCTCTTGTCCTTTTTTTCCGGAATACCTCTAAACCTCAAATTAGTCCTTCTACTGCGGTTCTCCTGATCTTCCATTTTAAATAATACTTCTCTCATTTCTAATCTCTCAATTTTTAGTGTGTGTTCCTCTACTCTTTTCTCCGACTCCTCCAAACGGGACAGTACATGACCCAGATCGCCTCGGTGGTTCCCGATCTCCTTCTTGACAACCATCTCCAATTTCGTGAACATTTCTATCAAATCCTTTTTTGAAATGGTATGTACTGAGGACACTTCCTGTTCCACTTTTCTTTGTTCCCCTCTCCTCTCTCAGGGATGCCCATTATCACCTGCTGTTTTTGTTCTCGCTCTTGAACCTCTTAGCTGCAGCCATTCGAAATCACCTGGATATTTCTGGTGTCCCCTATGCTGGCACTCAATACAAGGCCAACTTTTAAGCGGATGATGCTCTTTTGGTTTTAACCAATCCTCTCATCACTCTCCCCAATATCCAGATCATATTGGACCGTTTTTCGACTATATCTGGCCTTCACATCAATTTGTCTAAAACCACGGCATTGAATATTATGCTCCCTGCCGACCTGGTTGAACAGTTGCAGACACAATTTCCCTACCGTTGGGCATCCCATTCTCTGGCTTATCTTGGCGTTACACTTACTTCCTCCTACTCTACCTTATTTTCAGCTAGCTATTACCCCTTATTGTGCTCTGTTACTTCCCCTCTTCATTCTTTGCAGTTTCCTTCTTTATCTTGGATTGGCCAGATACATGCTGTTAAGATGACTATCTTACCGAAGATCCTGTACTTTTTCCACACTCTCCCTATTCAGGTCCCTGCGTCTTTTCTTTGTGTACTGCAAAGCCGGATTTTCCGTTTCATATGGGCTCATAAACGTCCCAGAGTGCCTAGAGCCACTCTGTATACTCATAGATTGCAGGGAGGTTTGGGAGTTCCACATATTTCTAGATACTACTTGGCGGCTCAGATTTCCCAGTTGTCTATGCTTCATGCAAAGACGGATATCCCGTTATGGGTACTCTTGGAATTACCCAACTGTGCTCCGCTTTCTTTAACTACATTGCTTTGGCTCCCGCCTAAGTCACGCCCTCCAGATTTGAGCCCTATCATGCTTCACAGTTTACAAACCTGGGACTCTGTTAAATATTCGGGTAATTTGATATCATCATTTCTACCTCTTTTGCCGATTACAAATAATCCTCTATTTCCACTGGGCCTAGAACATCCCCCTTCTTTCTTTTGGTGGACCTCCCATGGCATTGTACATGATTTTCTGTATGCTCGTGCATTTCCATCATGGGAATCTCTTCGAGAATCAAGGGAGGTCCTGCAACGTGAATAATATCGGTATTTGTAGTTGCGCCACTGGGTCTTATCCCTTCGTCGTACCTCTACATATCTTTATTGCAAAATGCCCTTTGAACAAGTCTGCCAGCATTCTCAAGGGTCCCCTGGTATCATTTCTGTAATTTATGCCTCCCTTAACAGTAGGTCCTCCTCACCACCCCTGTCTTATGTCTCTCAATGGGAGCGAGATCTGGGTGTCTCAATTGCGTCGGAGAATTGGCGTAGGGCCTGGGGGATGGTGGCGAAATGTTCATTCAATACAGTCACTCTTGAGGCAGCCTACAAAGTTCTCCTGCGGTGGTACTGGGTCCCGGCTCGGACTGCTCACTTTAATCTGACTGGCGGAGATAGGTGTTTCTGGGACTGTGGTCTGTGCGGGGACGTCTTGCACATTTGGTGGTCGTGCCCGTGATTGATAGGCTTCTGGTCTAGGGTTTTTGGGTTGCTACAAACGCTATTCCATATTACAGTTCGCAGGGATGCAAGGGTGGCCCTCCTGCATTGCCCAATTTTTGGTCTGTCTAGGTCTCAGCAGAAATTGTCATCCTACCTATTTATTTCGGCCAAACGTGCCATAGCTCAAGCCTGGGGAACCACTTCGGTTGTGTTCCAGGGGGTGAAGACCCGGATGAATGCTATGTTGCTCAATGAACAGATGTCTAGCGTTCTTCATGATTCTCATCCAAGATTCCTTAAAGTTTGCGAACCTTGGATACGTTATTCCTTGCCATCCCTGCCCCCTACTAGTTATGGCCTCTTTTAGTCACTACCTGTGCTAGCCCTGGATCTGTGATTATTCTAGTTTTCCTTTTCCTCCATGTTTTCTTTCTGATTCTTTTTTTTTTCTCTTCTGCTTTCTTGTGGTAATATGATGGATTGTTACTGCCATTACTTGGTTTGGCTTTTTGCCGTCCCTCCTTGTTGTCATTGGACATTCCATTATTTGGCTAAAACAAGTCAGCTGGATGTACCTAATTATCTAATATTGTTCTCCTCTGCCCCTGCGTGGCATATCTTGAGCTTGTTGTATTCTTAAAACAAACCTTTCTTAATAAAAATATTGAACCAGAAATGGGAAGGAGAGAAACTCTGTCAAAGAGGAAAAGAGAGAACAATGACAATGTGTCACGTACATGGTTGGGGAGCCTGACGTGGAGAGAAGGTGTCCTCTTACAACTCCTGCTCAGAGCCCCTGATAGTGGGAACAGAAGGAGCAGAGCCAGGAGTGGCATAAGTGCTGGGTAGATCTGTAGCTGGTGGCAGGTAGCTGAAGACCCAGGAGATCCGGATGCAGGCCAGGCACGGATGCAGGAACGTAGGTGCAGCAGCAGGCAGGTATGGCTGCAATCAGGATGCAGACTGGGACTGGACACAGGAGCGTGGATGTGGCAGCAGGCAGGTATGGCAGTGACCAGGATGCAGGCCGGGTGCAGCAGCAGGTAAGTATGGCAGCCGTCAGAATACAAGCCAGGTGCAAGTACAGGTAAGTAGGTACAGCAGAGTCAGACAAGCTGGGTCAGTATTAAACAAGCAGATCAAGTACAAGGGAGCAGGCAAGCGGATGGTCAGGGATAGCCGAGGTTGGTGCAGGCGGAGTTCTTTCTTAGTCAGGTCAGATCAGGATACAGGCCACAGAATCAGGTAATAAGTGCAGGGACATTGTAGACCAGAAGGCATTGATTTTAATGTCTTGCAGGTTTAAATAGCCTGCCTAGCGGTGACGTGTACGCTATTGCATATGCGCGCGCTTCTGCGCATGCACGCCCCTGGGCACTCGCACCTCCATGGCCCCAGGGGATCTGTTGCCGTCGCATGGCTGCACGGTGATAGTATCCCTGACACAGTGTAGTTTGCCAACAATGGAGTTACACTTGGCATAATTGGTGTCAGTTATTATTTTGGGGTAATTGGTGTCAGTTATTATTTTGTGGTAATTGGTGTCAATCATTATTTTGGGATAATTGATGTAGATCATTATTTTGGGGTAATTGGTGTCGATCATTATTTTGGGGTGATTGGTGTCGATCATTATTTTGGGGTGATTGGTGTCGATCATTATTTGGGGGTGATTGGTGTCTATCATTATTTTGGGGCAATTGGTGTCGATCATTATTTTGGGGTAATTGGAGTCAATCATTATTTTGGGGTAATTGATGTCAATCATTATTTTGGGGTAATTGGTGTCAAGCATTATTTTGGGGTAATTGATGTCAATCACTATTTTGGGGTAATTGGTGTTGTAACGTACATGTAAGATTTGAGTGATTGAGATATGTAATTGTATATCTGGCTTCATTCCATGTTAATACTAAGATGTGTACAGAATTAAGTCAGAGACATATGGTCACCAATTAGCATCTGAAAGGACAGAGCATCCTCTAGGCTGGAGGTGACACCTGTGTGCCAATAAGACATGGTCACCTTCTGGAAATCTGGAAGGAAAAGGCTCTAGACAGTTCAGCTTCATGACACAGTGGGAGACCAGAGGTAGTTCCAATGTGTCTAGGAGCTTTGACCTACAGTATATCAGCAGATCAATGGAATATTTTTCATCTCTCATGAAAGCTAAAATATTAGTTGCAGAGAGATGAAAATAATTCCTTCTGATTGGACACACTGTAGGCTACATCTGCGTGTAAAACTGTATTTGTAGCCTATGTAGAATACCAGAGAAACGCAGAAAATTGTTATATGGCGCTTGATTGCGACAGCTGAACAGTGATTGGTACTGTCGCGATCGGACTGATGTGCTGGTTTCGGAAATTCAATACCTGACTTGGTGATTCAAACCGTTCGTGGTCCAATCGACTTTGGCCATTTCAGTACACAGAATGTCCTGTGGGCTGGTACAGGAACACCCCCTGGAGTTGATTGGCCAAGGGCTAATGTCCAGCCTATGTCCATATTCCTATAAATTGAGGACTTGAGATATGGACAGTGTGATTCGCACAGAGCCCGTTGACTGACGGATCGCGGACTTTCTCTGACTTGCTCCAGTCGCAGGATAAATCTTGGTAAAGTTTTATTCCTGGTTTTATCCCCCTTTATTTTATAGTCAATAGTGTGTCTTTTTGTATTTTCTGTATTTTTTGTAACTCTTTATACTTTGTACATATTTTATGCACTGCCCACTTTCGGGATATTAAAACATAAAATTAATAGGTGACTTCTGAGTACTTAAACTTGGGCTCATATCTCCGGAGAGATTAGATTGTATAGTATTGCAGTGTCTTTATATGCTTGGTCAAGTTCATTGCCTATCTGTATGCAATTGCACTGTGTGTTGGCAGATTGCATGCAGATTGTAAGGTAGCAGATCTGCCAGACGGAGATCTGTGTGTGTGGTTGCCCAGCAGACCATTCTGCGGATAAACTGTTGGGTGGTGGCAAGCTACTGTTTGGTGTGTCTGGTGTGGGGGTGTGTGGACAGTGGAAGAGTGATTAACATCGGGGTTCTAGCTTGTAGGATAGCTGGAGGAATCCTAGAAGGGTGTGCCGATTGCTAGGCTACTCCTCAACCCTAATTAGGGCACCAGATTGTATATAAGATCGAAACTGCCTGTGTGTGTGGTCAGCTAGCTGGATTAGAGTGGAGTCTCCCTCCAGTGGTGGCCAGAGGTAGTGCGGGCTGTGAAAGTATATCACGGCCGGTTTTGTATATTCAAGTCAAGTCCCCCTTTTTCCCTCTTTACCCCAAGTCGTGCACACCTTGGTTGGCTAGTCACTGTGGGCGTGGCGTGCGGGTGAATCTGTGACAGGTGTCGATCATTATTTCGGGATAATTGATGTCAATCATTATTTTGGGGTAATTGGTGTCAATCATTATTTTGGGGTAATTGGTGTCAATCATTATTTTATCACAATGTTGACTGAAAACACAAAGTCCTGTTACCTCTCTGTGTGATCTCATCCAGAACGGCCAATAAATTCGGATGAGGATGATCTTTCTTTAACATAGAGACATTCCCAGAGTCCAATCACAGCTTCTCTTCCCCGATTCCGAATGTCTTGTAACAAGGTGCGAGAGAAGGAACATGGATCTTTTTCCATTGACAGGTATTTCTGCAAAAAGACATCTTATGATTGTCCCATTACCACATTTAGAAATGTGATTTCAATATAGTGTTTTATTAGGTAAAACATAAAAAAATAATTCTGGTTGCTCTGACTGCTCTGTTCAGAAAAGTAAATCCTGTCATAGTGAAGTTACACTGCCTGACTTTTGTGTGCTTTTTCAGAATGGCTCCTCCTTCTAACACCAGTTGATGTAATAGGATCAGGGCTTTTTGTCAGCGAGAACGCGGGGGAACGCAGTTCCGGTACCTCCAGCACTTAAAGTGTTACTAATCCCCGGACCCCGCATTCACTATATCCAGTCTCCCCGGACCCTGCATTCACTATATCCGCTCTCCCCGGACCCTGCATTCACTATATCCGCTCTCCCCGGACCCTGCATTCACTATATCCGCTCTCCCCGGACCCTGCATTCACGATATCCGCTCTCCCCGGACCCTGCATTCACTATATCCGCTCTCCCCGGACCCTGCATTCACTATATCCGATCTCCCAGGACCCTGCATTCACTATATCTGGTCTTCCCGGACCCTGCATTCACTATATCCGCTCTCCCCGGACCCTACATTCACTATATCCGCTCTCCCCAGACCCTGCATTCACTATATCTGGTCTCCCTGGACCCTGCATTCACTGTATCCGCTCTCCCCAGACCCTGCATTCACTGTATCCGCTCTCCCCGGACCCTGCATTCACTGTATCCGCTCTCCCCGGACCCTGCATTCACTGTATCCGCTCTCCCACAGTACACAGACCATGGAAATGCAATTATTTTAGTAAATATAAACTGCTAAATACCTTTTCTCACCAGCAGTATATAGCAGTCTTTGGACTTCTCTTACAAGCTTTAACCAGTGCTGTGCTGGATACTGATAGAAGTTTTCTTTCTGCTCTAGGAGTTTGCAAACCTCTGTCTGACCAGTGCTGATTGGCCCTTTGCTGAGCACTCTCCCAAGGAGAAAAAAAACCTCTAGCGATACACACCAAACTAAGCATGTGCAAAGTGCCTACGGTTCAGTCTGTCTTATCAGGAGATAAGTGGTGGTCACTTGATAAAGGGGAGGAACAGAGAAGACAGGATCAAACGGCCTTTTTACACAATGCAGAAGATTAACCCCTTAGGTACCATAGTGAGTAGAACAAGCACGCTTTACTGCATATACAGACTGATTGTACTGTTGGGGGTTTAGTATTGCTTTAATGTATGGAATGGCAAGGGAGGCTGGAGGGTCTATTGATACTGACTGCTGGGGATCTATTGTCACTGGAGGCGATATATTTTTGCATGGTGGTCTATTGTTGCTGGAGAGGGATCTATTGTTGATGCAAAGGCATCTATTGTTTCTGGGAGGTCAGTGGTTGGCGGAAGAGATTTACAGTACTTTTGAGGGAGGACTCTATTCTTGCTGGGGTGGAATTTTGTTGTGATGGCCCATAGTTGCTGGGGGAATCTATTGTTGCTGGGGAATCTATTGTTGCTGGCTGCAGAGTGTTTTACTGTTTTTCTCGTTAACATTAACAAATTCTTTACAAAATAATACTTGGCTTTGTATTCTCTAAAAGGAGCGGTACCTGGGGGGCGGGTAGGAGGTGGAAACAAGGGACGGTGCTCAGAAGCCTCCTGCTTCCCTGTCCGAACACAGATCCATGGACATCACCACTGGCCTTACAAGACAAGACAGCACCAGGCTAGAAGGAAACCCAGGAGATATACTGCTTTATTTTAACATAGATACAAGATATATATACAGGGAGGGGAAATACACCCAGTCACAGGAAACACATCAGCAGGCAGTCCCATCAGGAGGGCTGCCGGAAACACCCCCACCAAGCCAATACACAAACACATACATCCCATAATTGTTTGCTCCCAAGCAAACCACACAATAGAACAATGGGATGCAGCCGCATGGCAGTGAACAATCCCCACACCAATATTAGAACATTTCACCCTGTACCCCTAACAGGCACAGGGTGACTTACACATAATAGGGATATGGGGAGCTGAGACAGGGGTCTCCCCACCCCTCAAAGTCACTCCAGTCACAGGAACCAAGGGACGGTGCTAAGAGTTGGGGTAGAGAGTGGAAACAAGGGACGGTGCTCAGAGGTGGGTAGAGAGTGGAACCAAGGGACAGTGCTCAGTGAGGGGTGGAACCAAGGGACGGTGATCAGAGGTGGGTAGGAAGTGGAACCAAGGGACGGTGCTCAGAGGTGGGTAGGGGGTGGAACCAAGGGACGGTGATCGGAGGTGGGTAGGGAGTGGAACCAAGGGACGGTGCTCAGAGGTGGGTAGGGGGTGGAACCAAGGGACGGTGCTCAGAGGTGGGTAGGGGGTGGAAGCAAGGGACGGTGCTCAGAGGTGGGTAGGGGGTGGAACCAAGGGATGGTGCTCAGAGGCGAGTAGGAAAAAAAAGAAAGGTTGTTGTTGGAGCTGGAAGTGCTTTATGAACAAAAAATGAACTCTAAGCATATATTATTTTATTGATTTACAGCATTTAATAGAAAGGTTCAACTCCCGGAGATCGCTTAGAGCAAAACTTTCAGAAATCACAGAATTGGGAACATGGAGGTCAGTGTGATTATCTCACTTCTTACTCACTTTTACATGCAGTTTATTATAAGTCATGTGATCAGCAGGTCAAGCAAAAACATAATGATCACTCGCCTGCCTTTATATATATATATATATATATATATATATATATATATACATACACACACACACACATTATATATATATATATACATACATACACACACACATATATATATATATATATATATATACACACACACACACACACACCTTTTTTGCATATTTTAAACTACATTTTTGTTTCTTTTTCTGATCTTTTTAAAAGCTTTTTATTCTAGATGCTACAAAACATCCATTCAATGTTGCCAGGCCAGTAATGCTCACAGCTTTCAAAAGAAAACTTTTTTTTTTTTTAATAATTTTGAGACAGTTTTTGGAAAAATTTCACAGCAAAACCAAGTTGGCCGATATTAGCTGCTCGTCCCCAATCAACATGCAGAGAGAGATAGGAAGAGGTATCACCCAAATGGAAGAAAAATCTATTTGAAATAGATTTTAAAAATATTCTTCCCAAATATATTGACATATATTTGAAATACTACAATTTTGGCTGTATTCAGTGTGTATTTCAGAATATATATATATCTCATGTTGAAATGTGTTTTTTATATATTACAAAATATATGAAAACTAATATTAAAAATACATATTTTTTAAATATATTTTTCCGATTTCTTTTACATATTAAAAAGTCATTTTAACCTCTTCAGGCCGGCCGAATGCAAATGTGTGGCCTCCCGGCGTCTGGGCCTAGACACCGAGCGGCCTCACATTTGCGTTCTATTAAAAAGGAACATATGTGCTGAGAGTGCGCGCCCTGCGTGCTCCCAGCGCACATCCAGTACTCACGGAAAGGTCCCGATCTCCTCTTTCGATCTGGAACCTTTCCCGATCATGTGACCGCCATGACGGCGTGTCACGGTGGTCACATGACCCTAAACCCCGCCTCTGGGCTTCTGAAACCGTTAAAGGGCCGGGAGGCGCCGGAGCGAAGGGGTTAACATATATTTAAAAATACATTTAATCTACATTTTTGGAATGCATTTACAAAGATATACACTATATTTGAAAATTTATTTTTAATAATATTTTTGATATATTTTGTAGTAAAAACGCATTTCAACATAGCAACAGTGTGTGTGTGTGTGTGTATACATATATATTTATATATTTATTAAAATATATTTTGAAACATATTGAATATGGCCAAAAATGTAGTATTTCAAATATATGTCAATATATTTGGGAAGAATATTTTTGAAATATATTTAAAATATATATTTTATTCCATGTGGGCATGTCTAACATGTATATGGAGATATGGCTTTTGTGATGTGAAAAGAAACAACATAACACCGCGGGTAACGTACTCATACAGCCATCTTTGCTGTTAAAAAAAAATAATTATATTCTGGTGGCAACAGTTGTGTAAATGGCTTTAAAAGTTGTATGTGGGATGTAATGAAGTGTGAATGAATGAAATATGATCACATTTATCTTGCGGATTTATTATAAAGTTCATTTATTTACGATCAGTATGAAGTGATTTGGTGTACAATTATAAAGGATTGGGTGTTTTATATGGAGTTCCCCTGTACCACACATACTGTATTTTACTGTAGGAAATGTAGAAATATCTTACATCCGTGTTTAAAACTTTCCGACCTTGTAGTTCTACCAGGATGGAATGAGGGTTCATGTTCTCCAGGATGTAGGTCAGATCATCTCTAATACTCGTATATCCTCCTCAGTGATGGACCGTCATACTCAGACAGCTGACGGTGGAACTTTCTGATGTCATCTAGAAAAGCAGAGAGAATCATATTTTCTGGCCTTCCTAAAACCAGCTTTATAAATGCTGTGAATTTACTTCCATCACAAACTTTTACTTCTATGCTGGATCAATGCTCTGCAATTGGAGGGATGTAACAAAAGGTAGGCCCGGAGCAAAAAAAATTAAAAAAATAAGTGCAGGGTTGACATGACTATGGGGAATAGAGGGACAACAGACGGTTAAATGATGGGTAGGAAGTTTTTGGGGATTATGGCTTACCTTATTGGATGAGGGATGTTGGGGAGGATCTCACAGGGAGGAAAAGGGGTGTCTGACCTCAGGAAGTCCAGTGGGAGAATTTTGGAAGAAGAAGCTTCCCACCCTCCCTCCCCTTTGTGCTTTGGTTTGGATTGGATTGTCATGTCGGCCTTGGCAGTGGTTGGTCTTTGGAGGAGGAAAGAATTCTGGATGGAGACAGATTCAGGACCCATCAGTGGTATGGGGACCTCGGTACATTCCAAGGGGGTTAACTCGGAATAGGTAAAATGGTGTTCACTGCGGATAAGTAGGGTTATCTCCGAGCCAGAGTGTTACAGCTGGGGATAAGTAGGATAGTCCCCAAGCCGGTGTGTTGTGGCTGGGGATAAGTAGGATTGTTCCTGAGCCGGTGGGTTGAGGCTGGAGATAAGTAGGATTGTCCCTGAGCCGCGGCTGGAGATAAGTAGGATTGTCCCCGAGCCGGTGGGTTTTGGCTGGAGATAAGTAGGATTGTCCCCGAGCCGGTGGGTAGTGGCTGGAGATAAGTAGGATTGTCCCTGAGCTGGTGGGTTGCGGTTGGGTGCCTAAGTTGAAGGAATGTTTTTCGCAAAAATGAAGTTGGGTTTATGGCCCTCAAATGACCACCACGTTTTTCCTCTGTTTAGAATATTATTTATGTTGAAATAATTTATTGGTTAATAAAGGGCTGGTATGGCCATTTTGACTCCAAAAACTTGGCTTGTGTATTTTGTATAGCTGGGTCAGTGGAGGGTAGGGCCTAGCAGGCTGGGTTAGGTTGGAAGGCGTATATTGTACCCTTGTCATGACATTTCTATAAGGAGCACAGGAGGTGGGGATCACTATAAGGACCATTACATGAATTGCCCTGTGATTGGGGATTTATATTTGTACATCCCAAGCAAACCAACTATGAATCCTTACTGATCTAAGGTTACGCTTGCCATGATTATGAAAAAAATAATTGTGTGAGACTAAGGCAAGAAACATTTGGAGATTGCAAGAATGGAAACAATGTTGTATATAAAACGTTTAATTTGTGTATATTTGATCAAAATTTTCTTTATGAAACAAACGTTTGTTCTGTTTTTGTTTTTCAGGGTGAGCATAGGTGGCGGTGAAAGGGACAGTGTGAAGGGACTGGATAGGAGAACTATGTTGGTGTAGGGAGATTTATCGTAGGGGTAGTTTGAAGTCTGAGAATGATGGTGGATACAGGATTTTCTGTATATGTTAAATTTTACTTAACTGCTTCATGTCTGCTCTATAGCAGAAGTACTGCTACAGGGTGGCAATGGTGCGCAAAATCATGTATATATACGTGATTTTGCATTTCCGGGTAGTGGGTGCGTGCGAACGCCAAGCGCGCAACCTACCTGTGCCAACATTTGCGGTCTCAGTTGTCAATCACCAGGTCCCGCCCTGTGATTGCCGAGTTTCTCCGTCGGGCGAGGGAGAAGTGTTTGTAAACGAAACAGTTTTTTCCCCTGTCAGCTCCTGCACACTGCTTTGCATGGCTCTGCAAAGCAAATCCATACAAAGCAGTGTGCTTACTGTACAGTAAACCACAAACAGCCCAGTATTTAAATGCACACAGTTAACCCTTTGATCGCCCCAGATGTTAACCCCTTCCTGCCCAGTGCCAGTGCTTTTTATTAGCTCTGATCGCTGTATTGGTGTCACTGGGGATGTCAGTGACACAAAGTAAGTTCCCCCCCCAGTGTCAGAATGCCTGCCGCAGTCCTGCTATAAGTTGGGATTTGTAGGCTGGCTGCCAAGTTAGAGCTGGGAATTTTTTTTTTTTTTTTTTTGGAGGGGTGGGCTCCCTCAGGTTCACCTGATTTTTTAGAGGCGTTTTAGATATGGACATTTATAGTGAGTGTTCCCTGAGACCGAACTATTTTTAGGGTTTCTCTGTGTTTAAAAGGTTGAGCAAGGCTGATTTATATATCTATATATAAATAAAAGGCAAGCCGTGACTGATCTCTAGATTACCGGGAGCAATGACTCTTCACTGGCGCCCCAACAAATTTTTGAAGGCCCTTCTCCAACTCTTCCTCTTTTTTTCTTGCTCTTAGTTTTACAGCCGAATTCCAGTCATGCCACGGAACACCTAGACACAGAGATACATTGTGACTAATGGCTACTAGGTTGTCCAGATCCCCCAGAAGAAGTAAGATGTCTGAGACTTCAATTCCTGATGCAGATTAAAATTTCTATGAAACTCTTTTTTTTAATAAATATATATCCAAAACTAAAAACCAGAGAAAAACAGCTTTTACCAAATTCCAGGCAGATATAAATAGACAGAAAAGAAGTGCCCTCAAAAAGGTGGAAACAGCCACTGGATAAAACTTCGTAAGGGTAAAAACTGAAGCCCAGGCAGACGTTTTACAAACTTGAGTTACTGAAGGCCGATGATGAATATCCCAGGAACACTCCTAGCAGACTGGGATTTGACCAGAAAGGTGGAATCTTACCCTTAAAACATAAGCCTAAGGGAAACATTGCCAAATTCACCAAAAATTGAAGATTTATAAGCTGTGTGATCCTTCTTTGGGCTTTCAGGAATCTAGCAAAAATAATAAGTTAGTTAGTGTATGGAGTACCCTACCCTAGGTTATGTCACAAAGGAAGCAATACAAAGAACAGGAGACTTTCATAAAAGTACATGGTACAGCAGGCACATATCAGGAATAGGAAATGTTGGGGTAATACTGTAGATTAGCACCAAATGGGCATGATTCATAGAGGAAGGGAGCTTACCCAAAGATAAACTGTGTACAGGGAGGCTAAAAACAGGGTGAGTATATCACTGAGTCTTGTATAAATCAATGGGGAGGCCGTCAGGGCCAGGGGCTTTCCCATAAGGAAAGGAGTGAATAGCGGTAGAGACGTCCTCTGGAGTAATGGGCCTCATCCTCTGCATCTGAGAGCCATCCCAGTGCTAACTGATCCAGTAAAGCTAACCAGGTCATGAGCCTGGAAATCTGGGGGGTAATTTAGAGGTGTACAGGGTATTGTAAAATTGCCAGATATTTTCTATAATATCTGACAGTGAGGAAACCATTCCCCCCATGGAGGTCTGAAGCTGGGAAATTAAGGTGATCGTGTTGAGCCAGCATTGCTAGTTGCCACCCATTACGGTCACCTTGTTCACAAAATCGTTGTTTGCTATTGAGAAGATCCAATCTGGTAATTTCAACTAAGTGAAGGTGCAATTCTCTTTTGGCCATGGAGGGGAGGTCAAAGTTAGGTTCAGAGGGTTCTGCTGCATATTAGGTAGTACATTCCTCCACTGACTACTGAAAGGTGTGTGTGGTAGTGGTGTGTGCTTTGCGGACCGCAGCAATAGAGGAAATGTATTGTCCTCTTGTATATGCCCTAAAAGGCATCCCATGTAACATCTGGAGAGGATGACCCAGCATTGTCGCAAAACTCACTTAGCTATGGTGGAATAGCATTTGCAACAGTTGGGTGGGAGATCCAGTGGGGTCCCAATCGCCAGAGGGAGGGGTTACGAGAAGAGGGAGAGCGGAGCATCAGGGCCAACAGACAATGGTCCGACAATCCACTAGGTAGGTAGGAAGCAGTTAGAACATCCGCAAACAATGCGGGGTTAGCAAAATCCAGGTCAATACGAGAGGAAGTTTTATAGGACGTGGAAAAAACAGGAATAAGATTGAGTGGTAGGTTTCCATCTCCAACCTTCTTCCAACCGTGCCGCCCGTGCCCAATTAACCAGATCAGCGGAAAAATATTTTGGGGGTAGGTGTGTCCAGGTCGGGAGACAAGGTGGCATTAAAGTCCTCCATGAGTAGCAATTTAGCGGGACAGTGCAGGTGAATCCTCTCCAGAAGTGTACGTAGCATTGTGGAGGAGAAGGGCAGAGTGATATATATCGAAGCGACCACATTTTCGACCCCATAGCGTGAAAACCAGAAAAACATATATTTCCCTTGTGGGTCAGTATGAATGGTCTCAAGCACACAGGGCAGGGATTTGCTAATCAGGATGGATACCCCTCTGGCATAAGTGTAATAAGTAGCATGGAATGCCCTCTGAATCCAAGTCAAATAGTTGGCCCATCAGTCCATACAGACAAGCCTAAGTCATCTCTATAGGCTCTGTTTATATTCTACTTGAATTCAAAGACCATTTAATCCAAATGCAAGAAAGCTGACCACTACCTCTAGTCTAAAAACAGATTAAAAAAAGATGGCAAGTCGTGACTTAGGTTAAAAAAAGTCAACATTTTATTGTACAATAATTTGTATTTCATATTCGAGACAATGGTAGAGGACAGTCAAGAAGTGATCACAAAGTGGCTTTGGCTTGATGCTCAAAACAAAAATTGTGAAGGAAAAATCAGGCAAATTGATAAAGATCATGTCGTTGCAGTTCACCTTGACCTTGCTCACACTTCAACACTGCTAGTTCAGTCGAGCAGCTAAAAAGAGGAGAGGTATAGGATTAGAGAGGGCACATTTGCAAGCATAGTATGGAAACTGAATTTCAACTTTTGCAGCCAAATTGGGACAACACCTACTTCTTAATTGTTACGTTTCCATCAACATAGCACAACTTAAAATACATTTTAAAAAACTTTAGGTGGTTTATACTTAAAATGTTTACATGCTCTCCCTGCTTTTGTGATGTTTAGAAGAGGACTGGAGTTATGTGATGCTGGGCACACACCAATCTGTCAACCTAGCTGCTGAACAAAAAAAAAAACAAACAAACAAAAAAAAACACTGAAGCGCTCAGGAGGAGCTTGCTGTACTAATGAGCTCAGTAAAAGTGGGACTCAGCGAGCGCTTAATAGCAGTTAGTACACTAAAAAGGTATACCTTCTAAATTACAAATATATGTGCAGCGCTAAAATGGATATGCGTAAATGACTGTATAATCTCAAGGATATATAAAATGCTAGAGATATATACAGTACTGATGATCTGGAATATATAATATTTATATATTATAAATTATATTTATATTTTATATTATTTATAATATAAAATATAAATATAAAATATAAATAATAATATATCTCCATATCCCAAATAAAGTGCTAATTATCCAGAGAAATATGATGTCATGGTGGATAATCAAAGAAATTAAGAATGTCCAAACAAATGTAAATAGAAAAAATGAGAGTTCCAATAAATATCAGTAATCCAGATAAATGTGAATCTTGTTATCCCAGTAGTAGGCTGACTTCTTACCACCCCAGGCTCCAGAGGGTTATCCATCCCAGGCTGTATTCCATCCTACCGTAGAGGGGACCTCTGGCTGATTACTACATATTTACATAATGCACACTTAAAATGCGCATCTAGTGAGTGTGCATTTTTACTATACCCCACACATCACCGGAATATTTGTTTACTACTGGGATAACAAGATTCACCTTTATCCAGATTACTGATATTTATTGGAACTCTCATTTATCTGTACTAATGAGCTGCTCTTCTGCGGAGCTATTGTTCTAACAGGGGGACTACCCACCACCCCAACACACCGGCCATTGGCTGCCAACACTGATTGAATGCCGAGTTTTCTGGCAAGCCTGTTTGGCTGGATTTTCATAGGCGGGTGTACACACAGGCCGAATGTCAGACGGTTTCTATTGAACTGGCCAATACCGGCTGATATTCAGGCCATGTGTACAGGACTTGAGGCTGCCCAGTAATTCTTAAAACAATTTCTACCTTCTTGGATATTTCTATAAAAAAAAAAAAAAAAAAAAAAAAAAAAAAAAAAGTGGTCATGGTTGATTCCAAGTACTCATACAGAGTGTCAGGGAGGCAATAGAAAAAGGTTGGAAGACTGATGGAAGCAACCAACCATTCTTCAAATGTCAGACCGAATGCTAATTCTATAACCAGATTTCCCTATAAAAGGCAACACTCCGAAGCTGTACAAAGCCCTAATGGCAGGAATATACGGTAAGAAAATTGTACGAAAAATTGTTGAACAAATGATCAACCCAGGATGTTATAACTGGTAATGATATTGTGAACAAAAAAAAAAAAAAAAAAAAAAAAAAAAAAAAAAAAAAAAAAAAAAAAAATCGGGTTGAACTGAAAAATGTTCGTGAAGAAGCAACGGTCGTACGAAGATGCTTCCACCTCGAAGCCAGCAAAGTATCTATTAATACGTTCTAATGCCGGTCACAAAGGAGAATGCTCGTTCTGGGTGGCAGGGCGTGGCTACAAGGTCACACGCACACTGCATCACTTCCACTTGTATGGAAGACGTCAACACTACGAATTGCTTGAACGTTTTTTTTTCGACTGGTTAATATGGGCCACGATTTCGACCAACGAACACCGATAGGTCGATTTTCTTACCGTGTATTCCTGCCATTAGACCAGAATTTAAAATTCTGCACATCTGGAGGCACCCTATTCCATATGTAAAGAATGAAACAAATAGTTTTCATAATGCAGCAACATCCATACACGTAGGACACCCAACAGTGGAGGGGATTTATTCTTACAAAGCAATATACCTTTGCACACTGGTACTGACTAGTATGCCAGTGTTTCTCTCCGTTTTCTCTCCATCACTCAGAAAACATGACCCTAGAGCTGAAGGAGAGAGACAAATGAGGATGCAGTGCCATGTCCTCCTCAGCCAATTACATCATTGGTTGTTAGAATGCAAGCAGCTGGCCCTCAAGGTGTCCAAGGCTGTGATGCTACAAAATGAAAACCTATGGCTTGTGAAACAAAAAAGGCCAAGGCATTCTGGTTGAGAGACTGTTCTAGACGATGCACTCCAGCCAGAGTGTCCATTATTGGACTTAGGAAAGCTTTATTTATTAAAAACGATTCTGGTTTGAAGAAAAGAAAAAAAAAAAAAAAACCCACACGTACTGCATTGCATGCTTTAAAGTTATTCTAAGGCATTATTTTCTTAAAATAACAAACATGTCATACTTACCTGCTGTGTGTGGATTTTGCACAGAGCAGCCCAGATCCTCTTCTTGGGTCCCCTGCCGGCTCCTAGTCCCTCCCTCCTGTCATGTGCCACCATGGCAAAGACGCTTGCTATGGAGGCACCCAAGCATGTGCACTCCCCAGCCATTGCTCCATGTGTCCATTCACACATGGAGACTGACTCTGCCCCACCCTCTCTCTTCTCATTTGCACACTGGCTGTGATTGACTGCAGTGGGAGCCGAAGGCTCCTGCTGCTGTCTCAGCCAATGAGTAGAGGGAGTCCCAGGATAGCATAGACTCCAGTTAGCATCACTGGATTGGGGGGAATCCTGCACAGAAAAGGTTTTTTTACCTTGATGCATGAAGATAAAAACCCCTTGAGCCTTTACACTTTAAACCAAAAGAGCCCATCTTCATAAGCTTATAGGCAGAAATGACAAAATACATATAAAAAAGGTAATTAACCAATTATATCCCATTATCCCTGGAACTCTCAATAATAAAAAAGGATTCATTTAGATACTTGCCTGTTTCCCACATTCTAAATCAAATCGCAGTGTCTTGCCAGAACCCAGCCATGCTGCTCATCCACTTATCTGAAAGGAGATAGAAGTTCCACTTAAAAAAAAAAAAAAAAAAAAAAAAAACAAAAAAAAAAAAACACAAAAGGGATGACAAGGGGCAATAAGCACCAATAATTTATCAAATTTTAAAACAAGTTATATCAACTAAAACTTTAGACAAATCTGATATTGTATAAGCTTGGAAAGTATTTTACGGTTATAAAAACACTACTTTAGAAGACTCAACCATTCAAATTACGAGCATGGCACGTGAATGCTGCTCTGTTGGGACCACAAAGCCTGCAATCAATGGGAAATCCTTTGCAATGGCATTCTACACTGCTCCAAGGTGGGCATAAATGAGCAGCGAATAGGGAATTACCAGCATTGTATACAAACAATGCTACAGTGGGCTTGGGGGTCTTATCTAAATGCTGCTCCAACAAATGATCAGTAAGAGATGGCTGTGAGCATTGCGTCTGAATGCTGCTGCCCTGTTGGGACCACTAAAACCTGTGACCAACACGGGGGAGGGGGGGGGGGGTTGGCTACTGGATTTTGAACATAAAATATGAAGCAAAAGTGAATAGCTAGCATTGTAGAACAGACAGTGCTACATTTGGCTTTTAGGAGTAAATAGAATTGTTCAAGGAAGTGTGAACCTATTTTTTTGAAGTGGGAGTGGCACGTCTGACCTTTTCCCCAAGGGGATAAGGATTCTGACGTAGTACCAAAAGTCTGACCCAGGAATAGAGATTGTTGATCTTGGCTTGGCCAAAGCGTTTGTTGACTCTACTATGGTGCCCTCATACTCTAATCAAGAAAAACTCCCAGGAAGAAAAGGATGAACAGTTCTAGGACAATCCTCCCATTTCCATCATAAGCCATAATTGAGCGTTTAGACCAACTGTGAGGCTGCAGTGAGGCAGTGGGAAAGGAGACTGAATCATATCCAGCCCCGGCCTTCTCAGAGAAGGGGGCACTCCTTCCCTAATCCAGCAAAGTCTCAGATTGACTCAGTCTCCAGGCCCGCTGCTACATAGCAGCTTTGCAATTGGTCCAGATGCCCAACCATATCTCACAATGGAAAGTTAAGGTCTTACAACAGTAGACCCTTTACTTCCAGAGAGTGGGGGCACTATCCGTAGACTTTCCCAAGAGGGATCAGAGTGAAATCCTTGCTTAGCCTTCCATCCCTGTATTCTGCTGAAAGAACTCCTTGAAACCGGTAACCTGCAGGGTAAGCACAAGTTGTGGGCTGAAGAGACGAACTGAGCACCTGATGAAGATGTATTGCGTTGCCCTGATCCTTCAAAGCTCATCAAAGACAACCTACAACCCAGGAGCTCCTTCTCAGCTAGAGACTTCAGACTGAACCAGAAAGACACTCTAATCTAAGGAATTAAAGAGTTATGATAACATTTCATAACGCTGGTGATATTTTGCAAGCTATAGACTATACTTATTTGGTAATACATTTAGTAAATTTAATTTTGGGTCCACAAAACATTGTGGCTAACCCAAGTCATGAGAGATGATAAAAGCTCATAACTCCATCTGTTAATATTTAGCAAGCTATAGACTCATTCATAACTCAGCTTACAGAAACAATTGAGTACTGTCCGTGATAAAAAAAAAAAAAAAAAAGTATTTGCACTAACATACAATTTTGAGGACAAGCTTTCGGGGAGTGTCCCCTTCTTCAAGGTCCAAGCAGTACTCGAGTACTCACAATAAGGTTAGTCACCAAAAGATGTCTATGAGTATAACACTCAAGACTCTTCTTATACCAACATCATTGCACCAATATGACTAGAGAATAAATATAAACATTAGGTGCTGCTATTAAAAAAACAGTAAATAAATTGTGATAAACCAAGTAACCACAAATAGCGCAATCCTAAATTAAATCAGTAAAATTATACAAATATATATATCTACCACCAAATATGTGCAAATTAATAGTGCAAAAACACATATAGGAAGTCTCCATATAGTCCATTCAGAAAAAGTCCATATATCAATGATCCTCAATAAATGAAGTAATGAGATCCTCCATCAAATGTGATATCCAGTGCACAGAACACCCCAAATTGCGCACTCACCATGTGCTGGTGATTAACCAGCATTCCAGCAGACTCCAAATTAAGAAGATCCTCTCATATCCGATTAGCACATGTGAACAAAAAGAATACTCCCCATAGTGCAATATTATCCAACAGATTTAATAGTATAAAACAGCCCCCCTTAAAATCACTCACAATGAGCAAGAAAATGTAAAGAGTTAGTTACATCAGAGCTCTAAGCTCTGATGGTGGCTGATGACGTCACCGCCCTGCACCTCCCGGACTTCGGAGCTAAAATTCAAAAAGGAAAGGGGAGATCTGTGGCTGCTGGGGGTTTATCGGCCCCCCAACGAGCCCAAAGAGGGGGAACCGGAAATCGGCTCATACAGGAGGGGTCTTCGGCTGCTGAGAGTTCCTCTGCCTCCCAGCGAGCCCAACGTGGGATGGATCATGCTGCAGCTCTGGGCTCTGTTGTGGTGGCTGCGGATGGTGACTTCGGGCGCCACACTGGCTCAGCAGCCTGGACCGGTCCGAGAGTACATCGCACTTCGGTCGTGGAGCCAGAGGAGGAGGGTCAGCCAGGTCGGAGGGGGAGCTCAGCGGCTCTGAAGATGGTGCGGTCCCTGCATCCCTGCCTGGATCCGGAATGGCGGCTCAGAGTCCCCATGGGCAGACACAGCCTGGTGCGTTGTATTCTGGGCTGTTTTTTCATGATCTCTCTCGTCTTCTTTGCTGGGGGGCCTTCGGGACATAGGGAGTAGCGTTCCCGGGTTAGGAGCAGCAGGCAGTTCCGGTGGTAATGGGGTTGAGGCGTCACTTAGGGGTTCCCTGGGCACTGGGGGGGGGTTGTGGGTATGCTACTGGTGGGTTTTAGGGACTTGCTGAGGTGGTGTGAGGCGGGGGCTGTGGCTCAGGCGCCATCTTTGGTGGCGTAGTCAGCAGTACAGGATGCGACCGTTGGGAGCGCGTTGTTTCCGTGGGAAGTAGGGACGCTGGCGGGCTGGTTCACCCTCACGTATTTCCGGTACCGGTTCCACAAATCAATGAGGGTGCGTCAGTCCTCGGAGCGGGGGTGGTTTCGGCTGTGGGTGGTTCTGTTGGCCTGGTGGTTGGGGGGAGTGCGGCTGTTGTGGGGCAAGGGGCTCACGGGGTAGACAAAGCAGTTCTGGGGGTTGACTGGGTGTGTTTAGCTGATGCGGCCAAATGTGAGGTTTATGTGTGCTTTGAGGGCCCCTTGGGGGCTCATCTGAAGCAGGAGGTGAAGGAGCGCATTTGGAGTGGGGAATACGTGGAAATTCTCTTTATTGCCGTTGGAAAAATTCAACTTGGACAAAGTGCACCCAGATGAGAGTAGGAGGGAGGAGAAAGAAAAATGTCAGTACAGTTTGATCCCCCGCACTCTCAAATTGGCTTCAGGCTTTTTCCGTACTCGTGAGCGTTATTGGGGAGCAGATGCCTGAACAATGCCCCGCTCTTTTTTGTTACCTGGATGCCATCGGCGAGGCGCAGCAGGTTTATGGGGGCATCATGTGGCTGCGGTATGACGAACAGTTTCGGCAACGGAAGGCAGTTCGGCCGTCTGTGGCGGGACCACAAAGACATAGGTTTGTGAATAAAGCTGATGACGTCAGTGTGTACCACAGCTCATCCCTTTCAAGGGGGGGGGCCGGAGGTGCAGTTTCGGGTGCACAGCCGGCCACACATAAGAAAGGATACTGCTGGCAATTCAACGAGGGGTCGTGCAAGTTTGGATCTGCCTGCCGATTTCGTCATGAGTGCTCGGGCTGTGGGGGGTTCCATTCCTTGTCCCGGTGTTTTAAACAAGGAAGGGGGAGGGGTGGTGATGCTGGAAAGAGGGAAGACGCCGGTGAGAATAGAAAAGATGGTCCAGTTTTCAAAACTGTACCCTGATCGGGCGATGGCTTTCATGCTGTAGATCGGGTTTGAGGGGGGTTTTATGATCCCTTGTACGTTGGCGGTTATCCCCCCCACGGCAGATAATTTAAGATCAGCGCAGCTGCATCCGGACGTTCTTGCAAAATTGAACAAGGAGGTGGCCTTGGATCGCATGGCAGGCCCGTTTGCTTGCTCGCCGATGCCTGATCTGGTCATCTCACCGTTGGGTGTCGTTCCAAAAAAAGGAGCCCCAAAAATTCAGATTAATCCATCACCTCTCACACCCGAGAGGGGGATCGGTTAATGATGCGATTGACCCAGTTTTGTGTTCCGTTTCATACACTTCGTTCGATGCGTCTGTCACGTGGGTGCGTTGATTTGGTCAGGGGTCCTTGGCAAAAAACGATATTGAAGCAGCATTTTGCCTCTTGCCGGTAAATTATAGTTGTCTCCGCTTGTTGGGTTGCAAATGGCGTGGAAACATTTATGTGGATCGTTGTTTACCTATGGGCTGTGCTATTTCTTGTTCCTTGTTTGAGACTTTTAGTTCCTTTTTGGTATGGGCGGTGAGGTATGTTGCGGGCCTTGCATCCATTATTTGGACGATTTCTTGTGCATTGGCCCCCCCGGGGAGCTCCATCTGTGCGTCGCTACTGAGCACGGTGCAACATGTGTTTGAATATTTTGGAGTTCCCTTGGCTCCAGATAAGACAGTGGGTCCGCACACAGAGTTGAGTTTCTTGGGCATTACTATTGATACGGTTGCCATGGAATGTCGTTTGCCTCTTGAGAAGTTGGAGGAGCTCCGGGGTTTGTTAACTGCGGTGGGCAAATGCAAAAAAATTTGACTTCACGATTTGCAGTTCTTATTGGGGAAGCTGAATTTTGCTTGCTGCATCATGCCCATGGTGCGTGTATTTTCAAGGCGCTTGTCGGCTGCCACGGCTGGCGTGGTGGCCCCGCATCACAGGGTCCGGCTGAATTATGAGCTACGCGAAGATTTAGGTGTGGAGGACGTTTCTGGATTCCTACAATGGCAAATCACTGTGGTTGGATGCGGCTGTATCCAACTTTGATTTGGAGTTGTGGATGGATGTGGCAGGCGCCACTAGTTTTGAGGCTTAGTTTCAGGGTCAGTGGTGCGCGGGTCTGTGGCCGTTGCAATGGGTGGAGGCGGGTTTGTTGCGCAACCTCACGTTGCTGGAGCTTTTTCCGATTGTTTTGGCCATGTCTTTGTGGGGTTCACTTTTCCAGAATAAACAGGTTCGTTTTCGTTGCTACAATCTGCAGCCTTGATTAGACACTCGGTTTGCGAGTCCACTTGCGCCTTTTACGAAAAGGTTTGGCGGGAATGGGTGGTTTTGGCTAGTGAGGTTGGGTGTAGGTCGGGGGTGGACTAGGATCGGTGCCTCCTCCCTTTATTTCATTGGTCGGAATTTTGAAGCGGGTGTGTCTGCATCTTTGATGTCCAAGAAACTGGCTGGATTGGCGTTCTGATTAAAATTGGCTGGGCGCTGTGATGTTACAAAAGATGTCCTTGTTAAGCAGGCTTATCAGAAAGGCCATTCAATTCTTGATACTAGACCTCCTGTTTCTTTTGAGCTTCTTCAGGGGGTGGTGGCTCAGTTGGAGGGTCTGTGTGCCTCGTTGTATGAGGCCACTTTGTTTCGGGCGGCATTTGTGCTAGCCTTTTTTGGGGCTTTTCGAATAGGGGAGCTGGTTAGTCGGAACACGTGGGGGGGAGGGTGAATTGGCTGTTGATGTGGTCTTGCAAGGTGGGGGGGGGGGAGGGGGTTACGTATTTTTCTGCGAAGGTCAAAAACTGATAGTTTGGGTCGGGGCACATGGGTGGAGTTGGTGGGGATTCCAGGGTCCTGGATTTGTCCGGTTCAGGCCGTCCAGGGATTTCTAGGTCTGAGACCCGCTATTCCTGGGGTTTTCCTTTTGCATGCGAATGGGACAGCTTTGTCTCATTTCCAGTTTGGAGCGGTGTTTACAGGTGTTGGGCTTGGGTGCAGAGCAATACTCGTCCCATTCTTTCCGTATTGGGGCGGCTACGGAAGCTGCCTGTTGGAGCTTGGGGGATGACGTCGTTCGGCGCATTGGTCATTGGGATTCAGCTAGGTTCCATTTATATGCGCGTCCTCAGCTATTGTGATGGGGGTGAGAGGGGAATTCGGGTGGTTGGTTTGTGTTTTCTAGTCTTTACGCCAACTGTCTTTTCGGTTATTGGTGTTTTGTTTCATTACAGGTTCAGCTGTCAGTTTGGTGTGGATCCTGGGCCATTCTTATGTTTTTTGGGGGGCAAAGCAGACGACAGTCCGGAAGGAGGGTCGGCAATTGGGTTTTGATAGGAGGGAGGCCAGGGTTCAGTGGCTTGGCATACCTGGGATGTTGTGGTCACGGGTTGTACCTGAGGTCCATCCGTATTCCCGGTTAGACTGCCCTCCAGATGCTCTGGTGTTGCATGTGGGCGGCAATGACCTTGGGCTACGATCTATGCGTGAGGTGATCCGGGACATTAAAACTCGATTTTTTGTGCCTTCGGTCCTTCTTTCCACAGACTTATGGTCTGGTCTGACATGGTGGCCTGTACGGCTTGGCGTCAGGCTCATTCAGTGGCCAAACTTAACAAGGCCCGAATTAAGGTCAACAAGGAGGTGGCACTTTTTTTGTACGGAACGGAGGCCTGGCAGTCCGTCATCATGAGTTGGAAAAGGAGTGTTGGTGGTATTTGCGGGCGGATGGAGTGCATCTCACTGCGGTAGGCATTGATTTGTGGTTCTTAAGCCTCCAAGATGATATCCAGCGGGCATTGAGGGTGTGGCGGGCTACACGTGTAAGGTTTCACACTCGTGTGCTGTGGCAGGGGGTCGCTGGGTCTTTGAAGGCAGTGCTGGAGTGACGAGTTGGGTTATGGGTTAGGACCATCGTAGGTATGGGTATCCCTTCCCAGTTATAAGGTGGTTGGTAACGTGGGGAGGTCATTGGCTGTATCTGGGACTACGCAATTTGTAGTATTGTCCCCGAGGCGGTGTGGCAGCGGCTGGGGGCCTTTTCGGTGGGAGTCGGATACAGCCAAGTTATCGATGTGAGTAACATTGCCTTCGAAGACCTGGGACCCGGTTCGGGAGGGGGTTGTTAATGTCAGTTATGGTGTAATTGTACCAAAATGTTATGTTTTCTTGTAAGAGATATGTAAATAAATGGGACAGCTATGGCCAGTTTTCACCAAAGAAAAGGAGAGTCGCGTGGTTATTTCGGGGGGAAGATGGTGGTTGTTAAGAGGTAGGTGTTAAGTACTAGCCTCAATATTCTGCAAGTCCCTCAGTCAAGTTATTCATTCCTGAGAAGTCCCGCTTGAAAAAGTGAGGCCACAGCTCAGGATGAACGTTTATGATACAGTTCACCAGTGTTCAAAACCAGATGCACACAAGGATTGCCCAGTAGCTGATTCTTTTCTTACAGGTTTCTTCAATCACCTGTCCATTTTTCTGGTGGATCTGATAGGTAGCTCAGTGTAAATCTATAGACTTGCATCTCTTTGCCTCCGAGTTTAAAAAAAGATGCAGTCTTTTTTTTTTTTCCCCCAGACCAAAACCTTATGTTTCTGGGGAAGCCCGATTTAAACTGATGCAAGTCCATTTTCATCCAGCTGCCCATAGACCGAACACGGGGTCTGAAAAGGACAGCTGTCAAAAAGTGAAAATACATTGGACAAGCACAGATGAGACAGTGTCACCTGTCCCATTCTGCTCCAAATTAGGGATGAGCTATCACGAGTCTGAACCCAACTGATTTATCCCACCGGAAGAGCCCATCTTCATAAGCTTATAGGCAGAAATGACAAAATACATATTAAAAAGGTAATTAACCAATTACATCCCATTATCCCTGGAAATCTCAATAAAAAGGTTTCATTTAGATACTTGCCTGTTTCCCACGTTTTAAATCAAATCGCAGTGTCTTGCCAGAACCCGGCCATGCTGCTCATCCACTTACCTGAAAGGAGATAGAGGTTCCACTAAATAAACACAAGGGGATGACAAGGGGCATTAAGCCCCAATAATTTATCAAATTTTAAAACAGATTTGTCTATTAAAGTTTAGTTGATATAATTTTGATATTGTATAAGCTTGGAAAGTATTTTACGGTTATAAAAAAACTACTTTAGAAGACTCAACCATTCAAATTATGAGCATGGCACGTGAATGCTGCTCTGCTGGGACACAGAGAACCTACAATTAATGGGAAATCATTTGCAATCGCATTCTACACTGCTCCCAGGTGGGCATAAATGAGCAGCCAATGGGGAATTACCAGCATTGTATACAAACAATGCTACAGTGGGCTTGGGAGGTCCTATCTACATGCTGCTCCAGCAAATGAGCAGCAAGGGATGGCTATGTGCATTGCGTCTGAATGCTGCTCTGTTGGGACCACAAAGAGCCTGAAACCAACGGGAAATCATTTGCAATGCATTCTACACTGCTCCAAGGTGGGCATAAATGACCAGTGAAGGGGAATTACTGGCATTGTAGACAACCAATGCTCAAGTGGACTTCATTGCGCATCATATTTGCATTTTATCGAAAACCCCACTCAAGTCAATGAGTGCGTCACTATGGGCATTGCGTATGAAGAGTGCTCTGTTGGGAACACAAAGAGCATATGCGCCAAGGGAAATAATTTGCAATGCATTCTACAGTGCTCCAGGGTGGGCATAAATGAGCAGCGGAGGGGAATAACTGGCATTTTATACAGACAATGCTAAAGTGGACTTCAATTTACATCATTGGCATTTCAGATCATGGCAAGGAGACAATGGCTATGTGCGATGCATATGAACGCTGCTCTGTTGGGACCACAAAGAGCCTGCAATCAATGGGAAATCATTTGCAATCGCATTCTACACTGCTCCAAGGTCGGCATAAATGAGCAGTCAATGGGGATTTACAAGCATTGTATACAAACAATGCTACAGTGGGCTTGGGGGGTCCTATCTACATGCTGCTTCAGCACATGAGCAGCAAGGGATGGCTATGTGCATTGCGTCTGAATGCTGCTCTGTTGGGACCACAAAGAGCCTGCAACCAACGGGAAATCATTTGCAATGCATTCAACACTGCTCCTGGGTGGGCATAAATGAGCAGTGAAGGGGAATGACTGGCATTGTAGACAAACAATGCTATGGTGGGCTTAATTGCGCATCATTTGCATTTTATAGAAAACCCCACTCAAGTCAATGAGTGAATTACTATGGGCATTGCGTATGAACAGTGCTCTGTTGGGAACACAAAGAGCATATGCGCAAAGGGAAATCATTTGCAATGCATTCTACACTGCTCCTGGGTGGGCATAAGTGAGCAGCGGAGGGGAATTACTGGCATTGTATATAGACAATGCTAACATGGACTTCAATTCACATCATTGGCATTTCAGATTATGGCTCCAGTCAAGGAGACAATGGCTATGTGCAATGCATATGAACGCTGCTCTGTTGGGACCACAAAGAGTCTGCAATCAATGGGAAATCATTTGCAAATCGCATTCTACACTGCTCCAAAGTGGGCATAAATGAGCAGCCGATGGGGAATTACCAGCATTGTATACAAACAATGCTACAGCAGTGGGCTTGGGAGGTCCTATCTAAATGCTGCTCTAGCAAATGAGCAGCAAGGGATGGCTATGAGCGTTGCGTCTGAATACTGCTCTGTTGGGACCACTAAAGACCTGCGCGAATACGGGGGGGGGGGGGGGGGTGCGTTTTGCTGCTTATTTTAGGTTTAAATCCAGTATCCAAAGTGAATAACTGGCATTGTAGAACAGACAGTGCTACATTTGGCTTTTAGGAGTAATGGAATTGTTCAGGGAAGTGTGAACCTATTTTTTTGAAGTGGGAGTGGCACATGTCTGACCTTTTCCCCAAGGGGATAAGGATTCTGACGTAGTACCAAAAGTCTGACCCAGGAATAGAGATTGTTGATTTTGGCTTGGCCGAAGCGTTTGTTGACTCTACTATGGTGCCCTCATACTCTAAGAAAAACTCAGAACCATTCCAAAATCAACTCTGTATTCCCAGGAAGAAAGGATGAACAGTTCTAGGACAATCCTCCCATTTTCATCATAAGCCATAATTGAGCGTTTAGACCAACTGTGAGGCTGCAGTGGGAAAGGAGACTGAATCATATCCAGCGCCGGCCTTCTCAGAGAAGGGGGCACTCCTTCCCTAATCCAGCAAAGTCTCAGACTGACTCAGTCTCTAAGCCCGCTACTACATAGCGGCTTTGCAATTGGTCCAGATGCCCAACCATATCTCACAACGGAAAGTTAAGGTCTTACAACAGTAGACCCTTTACTTCCAGAGAGTGGGGGCACTCTCCGTAGACTTTCCCAAGAGGTATCAGAGTGAAATCCTTGCTTAGCCTTCCATCCCTGTATTCTGCCGAGAGAGAACTCCTTGAAACCGGTAACCTGCAGGGTAAGCACAAGTTGTGGGCTGAAGAGACGAACCGAGCGCCTTCCAAAGCTGTATTGCGTTGCCCTGATCCTTCAAAGCTCAGGAAAGGCTCAACCTACAACCCAGGAGCTCCTTCTCAGCTAGAGACTTCAGACTGAACCAGAAAGACACTCTAATCTAAGGAATTAAAGAGTTATGATAACATTTCATAACTCTGGTGAGATTTTGCAAGCTATAGACTCTACTTTTTTGGCAAAACATTTAGTAAATTTAATTTTGGGTCCACAAAACATTGTGGCTAACTCAAGTCATGAGTTGTGATAAAAGCTCATAACTCAAACTGTTGATATTTATCAAGCTATAGGAGTATACTTATTATGGAATACATTTAGTAAATTTTATTTTGGGTCCACAAAAGTGTGTGGCTAACCCAAGTCATGAGTTGTGATAAAAGCTCATAACTCTGGCGATACTTTTGCAAGTAATAGACTATCATTCTGAGCATTTTATATTAGGTACCTACCATCCACCAATGCTGCAGGAGCAGAAAAGTGTTTCCATCTTGATCGGTGTATTCATGGCATCCCCATGTTGCTTGGAGAGATCGTGGCTTCCCCATGTTGCTTGGAGAGATCGTGGCTTCCCCATGTTGCTTGGAGAGATCGTGGCTTCCCCATGTTGCTTGGAGAGATCGTGGCTTCCCCATGTTGCTTGGAGAGATCGTGGCTTCCCCATGTTGCTTGGAGAGATCGTGGCTTCCCCATGTTGCTTGGAGAGATCGTGGCTTCCCCATGTTGCTTGGAGAGATCGTGGCTTCCCCATGTTGCTTGGAGAGATCGTGGCTTCCCCATGTTGCTTGGAGAGATCGTGGCTTCCCCATGTTGCTTGGAGAGATCGTGGCTTCCCCATGTTGCTTGGAGAGATCGTGGCTTCCCCATGTTGCTTGGAGAGATCGTGGCTTCCCCATGTTGCTTGGAGAGATCGTGGCTTCCCCATGTTGCTTGGAGAGATCGTGGCTTCCCCATGTTGCTTGGAGAGATCGTGGCTTCCCCATGTTGCTTGGAGAGATCGTGGCTTCCCCATGTTGCTTGGAGAGATCGTGGCTTCCCCATGTTGCTTGGAGAGATCGTGGCTTCCCCATGTTGCTTGGAGAGATCGTGGCTTCCCCATGTTGCTTGGAGAGATCGTGGCTTCCCCATGTTGCTTGGAGAGATCGTGGCTTCCCCATGTTGCTTGGAGAGATCGTGGCTTCCCCATGTTGCTTGGAGAGATCGTGGCTTCCCCATGTTGCTTGGAGAGATCGTGGCTTCCGTCTAGACACTGAAAAGAAAATTTACAATAGCATAATGCCTACTTATCCAAAGTATAATGAAATCTTAATTTTGGGTTAAACAGACAATTTAAACATATCATGATGTAGAGGTTCTCATTGCTAACATAAAACGCTGCTGTCTGGCTATTATTCCTAACCCCTGGTTAAGTGTGTTCCATGTCACGTCCCCCTGAATAGGCAGATTTATTAAGGTCTAAGTGATCAGTCTCTATGCATACTTGTCCTGGTTTAGTTACTCTTACACAAGCCATAGATTATATAATTTTCTATTCCTCCACCATGGATGAAAGGAAAGAAAATCGCTCGATTCCCACATTAACACAATGTCGATGGGAGAATCCCTCCCACAGCAGTATGGTCTTTGCCATCAGGGAGTGTTGGGAGCCTTCCCTGCCGATAGAAAACAAACGATCGCCGTGGGTGGCTACAGCTACCAGCAGTGCTCTCATGAGAGAAATCTGACAGGCTGGTTGTACTAAAGAAGTTTGATGGATCGACTTCAGTACAACCAGGCCGTCCAAAGATGGATGGAATCTCGCACGGTCCCTACTGAACCTGATGAGACTCGATTCATCTATGATCAGCTTTAGTGTTACAGATTATCAGCAGGACAGCCAGACATCAGCAATGATAAGGTGGGGGGCGGCCTTCCCCATCAGCAATGACTGGAAGGGTGGAGGGGGCGGCCTTCCCCATCAGCAATGACTGGAAGGGTGGAGGGGGCGGCCTTCCCCATCAGCAATGACTGGAAGGGTGGAGGGGGCGGCCTTCCCCATCAGCAATGACTGGAAGGGTGGAGGGGGCGGCCTTCCCCATCAGCAATGACTGGAAGGGTGGAGGGGGCGGCCTTCCCCATCAGCAATGACTGGAAGGGTGGAGGGGGCGGCCTTCCCCATCAGCAATGACTGGAAGGGTGGAGGGGGCGGCCTTCCCCATCAGCAATGACTGGAAGGGGGGGGGGGCAGCCTTCCCCATCAGCAATGATGGGGGGGGGGGGCGGCCTTCCCCATCAGCAATGATAGGGGGAGCCAGGCTTCCCCATCACTAATATTACACATTGTACTCTCCATGGAATAAGACCCACTTATCACGGTAGTAAAATGCAACAATTATCCACTAAAAACATTCCCATTGATGATCAATAGAGGGGGGGGCATGCTTCCCAGTTATCACTGTTATGGGGGGCATGCGCCCCATTTATCCCTGTTATGGGGGGGGAGGGCATGCTTCCCATTTATCCCTGTTATGGGGGGGGGGAAGGGCATGCTTCCCATTTATCCCTGTTATGGGGGGGGGGGAAGGGCATGCTTCCCATTTATCCCTGTTATGGGGGGGGGGGGGGGGGGGAGGGCATGCTTCCCATTCATCACTGTTATGGGGGGGGGGGTGGAGGGCATGCTTCCCATTTATCACTGTTATGGGGGGGGGGGCATGCTTCCCATTTATCACTGTTATGGGGGGGGGGGGGGGCGAGGGCATGCTTCCCATTTATCACTGCTATGGGGGGGGGGGGGGCATGCTTCCCATTTATCACTGTTATGTCCCATTTATCACAGATGAGTGACATGCTCCCCAATCACCAATGGGGAAAAAAAAAAAAAAAAAAAAAAAAAAAGAGGGCGGGGAGGTGGACATGCTGCCCATCAACATATTAAAAAGAAAAAAAAAGTGTGTGTGTGGGGGGGGTCTGCTTCCCATTGATCATCAGTACTTGCTTGTGTGAATACAAATCTAGGTGCCCCCCAATAACAGAGGTGATAGGAATCCTAACTGAAGAGATACATGAGGACCATGAGGGGGGGGGGGGGGGTAGTTTATACTAAAACTGCAGGGGGCAAAATCTGGGGCAGCTCTGCCTAGGAACCAATCAGCTTCCAGGATTTATTGTCAAAGCTTCATTGAACAAGCTGAGATTAGAACCTGATTGGCTCCCATGCACATCTGCCTCACATGTTGCACTCGAAACTCAACAAAAGTGCAGCAAAATCCTAAAATGTACCAAACAAACATAACAAATCCAAACTCCACTCACCCAGCATGTGGCTCCTCAGACCATGTGCAAGTCAAAATGGCTGCCACTTGCCTAGGTATTTATAGGCCAGCCCCTTTTTTTTCTCACTCAGCTTTATTTGCATCAATGACAAATGGACAAACTCTCAAAAAGGTTACAAAAACACCGTTTTCTTTTGAAATCAGTCCCTAGAGCCCTCACTTTTCATGGAGAGCTGCAGAGAAGGGGAAAAAACTAAAATAAAAAATAAAAAGAAATTTAAATAAACAAACAAACAAAAAAAAAGGCTGCATGTGAACTAAGAACTGGTCAGCTGACACTTCCAGCCACGCCTCTTCATCTGTAACCCCTTATAGCCCAGATCCAGTGTTGCTTTTCTGCATTGCAGTGCCAGACCTTGCCTGACATCAGGCTCACACCTCAGCATTTTCCGTAGTGGTTTGCTGAGACACACTACAGTCCATTCAGCATGATTTCCTATGGGACACGGTCTCACCTGTGCGTTTTCACCCCCTGCGTTTTTTTGGAAAGGGTCGGGGACTTTTTCTAAAGCAAAAAGTTGTGTTTTTTTTGGTTCTATAGACTTCAATGGAAATGCTGCAGAAAAACATTTACTGCGTTTTTGATGTTATTTTTAATGCGTTTTGCATTTTAAATCTGCCTAGCAACAAGAAAAAAAAAAAAAACTGCAACACACATCAAAAACGTGGAAAAATGCAAAACGCACCGCAGAAACGGCTCACAGTTTTATGCAGGCCATAGACGGGTTGGAAATTGGCCGATTGTTCGGCCGAAAAAAAAAATCGTCTGATTTTCGCACCATTAGTGGGTTAATTGGTCAGCTGTTTTTTCGGGGCTTTGGCACTTTTTTTTTTTTTTTTTTAATCGGTCAAGTTGGAAAATTCGTGGCGGATTTTGATGATCAACCGATTTTCCCAGCGATGGACATTTTGGCCGATCGTTTTACGGATAAAAATCTGCGCATGAGCCGTGACCTACAAGCAGAAGAAGAATTCCAGTCCGCTATTATATTTGACATGAAAGTCTTGCGGTTGCAACAATGTATCCATTTGTATCCGAATAAAAACATCTGTATCCGAAATGGATACAAATAGATACATTTGTTGCAACTGCAAGACTTTTTCATGTCAAATATAATAGTGGAGCTCTCTGCAGGGACCAAAGTAATTATGGGGATAAATGCCGGCTGTAGACGGGATGAAAATTGGACGATTTTTTTTACCGTTGGTGGTAACGTCGACTAATCGAACAACCGATTTTTCGTTTTTTTAATATAAAAAAATGGCCGTTTTTTGACCTGTCTTTGGCCTGCATTAGGCCAGGCTCACACCTATGCAGTTTGCATTTGATCCGTTTCTGAAGTGCATTTTGCGTTTTTTTTGCACATGCCTTTGACGCATTATGCATTTTTTTTTCTTGTTGCTAGGCAGATTAAAATGCAAAACGCATCAAAAGCGCAGCAGAAACGTACTACATGCTGAGCCTTTCCAACAAACGCACCGGGTGAAAACGCATCCCATAGGCAATCATGCTCAATGGACTGCAGTGCGTTTCCGCAAAACTCCGCAGAAAACGCTTAGCTGTGAACCTAGACGAAGGTTTTTTACAGAAGAAAAAAAAATAGTTTGTTTTTGGTGAAATTCAGTTACTAAATTAGACAAATAGGTTATTTACCGTATTTTTCACTCCATAAGACGCACTTTTTCCCCCAAAAATGGGGGAAAATGTCAGTGCGTCTTATGGAGCTGCCGGTTCTGAAGTGCATTTTGCATTTTTTTTGCACATGCCTTTGACGCATTGTGCATTTTTTTTTTCTTGTTGCTAGGCAGATTAAAATGAAAAGCGCAGCAGAAACGCACTACATGCTGAGCCTTTCCAACAAACGCACCGGGTGAAAACGCAGAGATGTCAACGCGTCCCATAGGCAATCATGCTCAATGGACTGCAGTGCGTTTCCGCAAAACTTCGCAGAAAACGCTTAGCTGTGAACCTAGATGAAGTTTTTTTACAGAAGAAAAAAAAATAGTTTGTTTTTGGTGAAATTCAGTTACTAAATTAGACAAATAGGTTATTTATCGTATTTTTCGCTCCATAAGACGCACTTTTTTCCCCCAAAAATGGGGGAAAATGTCAGCGCTTCTTATGGAGCGAATACAGAGCAGCCGGTCCGGTATTCCCACCGCCGCCGTGTCAGAATACCGGGCCGGCCGCTCAGCTCTTCTCTGCAGCAGAACCTCACCTGATCCTCCAGCGCTGTGCAGTCTTCCCACGTCGGCATCTTTAGTGTGAAGCACACGGCCAAGAAGGTGGATCAGGGGACAGCCTCACACATTGGGGAGAGTCATCGGGCAAAGTCCAGCATTGCCCAGAAAGCTAGTAGATGTTGATGTTGGTGGTAGGCTAAGCTGCTCGCTTAGGCCACGCGCAAGGCAGCCCACCACCCACCAACTCTATCTGGTGGTTAACCACTTCCCGTCCGGCCGTTGCATATAAACAGCCAGACAGCGGCACTGCAGGGTCGGGTGGTCGTTTATAAACGGCCTCCCCGCACCCTGATTGTGCCCGCTCCCTGGGAGCGCGCAGCACTGCGTTCCGGTGCCCGCTGTGTCCTCCAGACACAGTGAAACACCAATTGTCGGACGGGACCTCTGTATGAGGTCCCGATCATGTGATCACTGATTGACCAATCAGTGATCACATGCAAAGTAGTAAGCAAGATGTCACTTCTGACATCATTGCTTACTACGTGTGAAATCTGTGAATGATCACAGAGGTCACATGGTACAAGGCTATTCACAAAAGCCTTGTACCATGTGACAAGCTGTGACCAATCACAGCTCACTCAGTACTTCTCAATGAGTGCAGGAATGCACACAGAGAGAAAGAGAAATGATTGCTTTTACATCCTATATGAGTGTAAAAGCAATCAGTGTAAAAAAAAAAATCTTCATCACCCCCCACAAGTAGTACAGTGTCACCATGGTGATACTGTACTGCTAGGGTGACAGTATGTAAAAAAAAAAAATAAATAATATAAAAATGTAAAAAAAAAGGTTTAAAAATTATAATTTTTGGTTATAAACTAATTTGGATTTTTTTTTTTTTTACTAAAAAGATAACGGAATAAATTTTGGCTAAGATTTATGATGAAAATATTATTTATTTGCAAAATTTTATAAAAAAAACTTTTCAAAATTTTTGGACATTTCATTTACATAGCAAAAAAAATACAAATCCCAGCGGTGAATAAATACCACCAAAATAAAGCTTTATCTGTCTCAAAAAAATGGTAAAAAATTCATTTGGGTACAGTGTTGCATGACCGCGCAATTGTCATTCAAAGTGTGATAGCGCTAAAAGCTGAAAATTGCCCTGGTCAGGAAGGGGGTAAAAGTGTCCGTACTGGAAGGGGGTGAATGTGTCCGGACTGGAAGGGGGGGAAAGTGTCCGGACTGGAAGGGGGGGAAAGTGTCCGGTCTGGAAGTGGTTAATGGGTACACAATGAATAAATCCAGTCCAGTAGTAGAAATGGAAGCCAAAAAATGGTCTTGCCCAGGGGCCCCCTTGTTGACTCTGTCCACCACTGCTATACCTGCTATGAGTTTTGATGAGCATCCATTCCACCCATAGAAGGTTCACAGAGTAAAGAAAAACGTGTGCACAGCTTTAAAATGGCACCAGAAACACATAGCATTGTAATACCATCATAAAGGGCTTACCGGGGAGGGGGGGGGGGCAAATCATAAAAATACCGACTGTGTTTGCTCCGACGGCCTTGGATTATAAGCGACTTCCCTGAGCCGCCGGAGACATCTGGGGATTCACAGACGACATAACGTTTAAAGAGCCGGCTCACGTCCTTTATGGAGAATAGTATTTTGTTTTATATTACTAGCATATCAAAGGGTACGAACAGAAATAGGAAAAAAAAAGGTGTGAGATTCTGCTGGCAGCGGGTCTTGCCCTTTGAAAAAAAAAAAAAAAAAAAAAACGGCATCAATGAGGGATCAGCGCTGCTAATCTGCACGAGGCAGGAAAAGATGAGAACACGGGCCAAACGGATCGCCTTGAAGTAATTAGTTTGGGTTTCCACCAAAATGAAACACATGGAAGCATGAAGAAAGCTTTCCTCGTGTCCCGCATGCCTGTCCTGAGTACGCTTGGGCCCCGCCGATGCCACCTGCCCGGCTTTGCACCCCGACAAGTGACGTTTAACAGGTGCCCAGCGCGGACGTGTGATATATCTGTGGTACGCTCAATATTCTGCTCCGCTTTATGGCGTCGGATAGAAAATAGATTAGGTGCTGCTATATTGGGATTTCTCGCCCTAAAGGGAAAAGGCTGCGAAGGCGGCATAATCCTCCGTCTACTCTCGCGGCTCTCGCAGAGTGACACAAGGCTTTAATCTTCCTGAATGTGAATATTTTTGCTAGATGGTCCATGGAAAGTAATGGATTTCATTCATGATCTGCCATGACCGGAATCTGAAATCAAGAGAGTGCCAAGCCTGGCCCCGGCGGGGAGGGAGACAGGCGCTTTGGAGAGATATTACATTACTCAGCGACTCTCTGTATTACGGAGGATCATCACCGAAGCATCTCTTATTTCAAAACACATTAATTTCGCTAAGAAAAATCTTCTTATCTGTGTCCTAAAACACCGTCTTTGGCATAAAGGAGAGCACTCACCTAGGTAATAAACTTCAATATACGGCCAAAAGTTTGTGAAGACCTGACCATCACAACTACCAATATGGCCAGATGTATGTGGATTCCCCTTCACATAATTGAGATCAGTTGTCTCCAGTGAAAGGTGTTAATCCCACTCCAGCGGTCTCCAAACTGCAGCCTTTTACTTGCCTTTATTTGGCCCTTGGGACACTATTCCTCTTACTGACACCAATGATGGGACACTATTCCTCTTACTGACACCAATGATGGGGCACTATTCCTCCCACTGACACCAATGATGGGGCACTATTCCTCCCACTGACACCAATGATGGGACACTATTCCTCCCACTGACACCAATGATGGGGCACTATTCCTCTTACTGACACCAATGATGGGACACTATTCCTCCCACTGACACCAATGATGGGACACTATTCCTCCCACTGACACCAATGATGGGACACTATTCCTCCCACTGACACCAATGATGGGACACTATTCCTCCCACTGACACCAATGATGGGACACTATTCCTCCCACTGACACCAATGATGGGACACTATTCCTCCCACTGATACCAATGATGGGGCACTATTCCTCCCACTGACACCAATGATGGGACACTATTCCTCCCACTGATACCAATGATGGGGCACTATTCCTCTTACTGATACCATGATGGGGCACTATTCCTCCCACTGACACCAATGATGGGGCACTATTCCTCCCACTGACACCAATGGTGGGGCACTATTCCTCCCACTGACACCAATGATGGGGCACTATTCCTCCCACTGACACCAATGATGGGACACTATTCCTCCCACTGACACCAATGATGGGGCACTATTCCTCCCACTGACACCAATGATGGGGCACTATTCCTCCCACTGACACCAATGATGGGGCACTATTCCTCCCACTGACACCAATGATGGGACACTATTCCTCTTACTGAAACCAATGATGGGGCACTATTCCTCCCACTGATACCAATGATTCGGCTCTATTCCCCCCACTGATACCAATGATGGAGTACTATTCTTCCCACTGAAACCAACGATGGGATCATAATTCTTGCTATTAACACCAATAATGGAGCACTATTCCACCCACTGTTGCCAATGATGTGGTTCTATTCCTCCCACTAACACCAATGATTCGGCACTATTCCCCCCACTGACACCAACGATGGGGCACTATTCCTCCTCCTCCTCACATTCCTCCTCCGCCCCCAGGACTTCTCCAGGGCATCACCCATCCTCTTGAACTCCCTACCCCAATCCATCAGACTATCACCTACTCTCCTCTCCATTAGGCGCACCCTGAAAACCCACCTCTTCAGGGAAGCCTACCCCGCCCTCTGCTAATTGCTGATATCCTCCACTCTTCCTAACACTCCATCCCCCACAGCTTTTCCTCCCGTACCACTATCCCCTCCCTCCTAGATTGTAAGCTCCAAGGAGCAGGGCCCTCGAACCCCTCGTGTATCGCATTGTATTTAATAGTAAATAAATAAATTATTGTGCTGTGCTCCCTAAAAACAAAAACAGCATGTGCATATATATATATATCAATTTTCAGAAACATGCAATAACCCTCTTAATTGTGTTCCACTAAAAATCCACCCATGCAACAAAAACATCCCAATATAATACACAATAAATCCTCATAGAAAATCACCCATGCATCAAAAAACATCCCAGTGTAATAAACAAAGGTCCTCTTTCCCATAAATCAGCTTCAATCAAATGGATTAATTCCAGGTTTCCAAGTTCCTTATAGCAACACTGCTGCTCTATTATGCGCTCACCTCAATTCATAGCCTATCAGGCTAATAAATGCAGTTTATCCCACATGAGGATGAAGGATCCCTTGGATGACCACCACCTTCTTTGGATCTCTCCACACTTCAGTGTTCCTGATTAACCACCTGGACACTTAATCCTCTTCTATGGACATACGGATAAATGGATATAATATGCCTCTTCCACCCCCCCTGGGGAATGAACCTCCTAGAGATTACTCCAGCAATTTCCACATGTATGGTAATAAAGGGAAACAAAGAATAGTGCTTTATCCTTTTAAAACACTTTATTGCAAAACTAAGTTTGCCACACTCACATTGTAACAGATAAAAACAAGCCCATCAGTAAAAATAGCCATCAGTGTGTATCACACTCTCTCTCAGTACTCGCCGTATCACAGCAAAGCCGATCGAACGCGGTGATGTCAGAGCCCCTCCCCTTGAATCAATTCCCCCTGATGAAGCCACGTGACCAGAGGCGTAACGCGTAGGGGAGGGGCTCTGATGTCACCGTGTTCGATCGGCTTTGCTGTGATACGGCGAGTACTGAGAGAGAGTGTGATACACACTGATGGCTATTTTTACTGATGGGCTTGTTTTTATCTGTTACAATGTGAGTGCGGCAAACTTAGTTTTGCAATAAAGTGTTTTAAAAGGATAAAGCACTATTCTTTGTTTCCCTTTATTACCATACATGTGGAAATTGCTGGAGTAATCTCTAGGAGGTTCATTCCCCAGGGGGGGTGGAAGAGGCATATTATATCCATTTATCCGTATGTCCATAGAAGAGGATTAAGTGTCCAGGTGGTTAATCAGGAACACTGAAGTGTGGAGAGATCCAAAGAAGGTGGTGGTCATCCAAGGGATCCTTCATCCTCATGTGGGATAAACTGCATTTATTAGCCTGATAGGCTATGAATTGAGGTGAGCGCATAATAGAGCAGCAGTGTTGCTATAAGGAACTTGGAAACCTGGAATTAATCCATTTGATTGAAGCTGATTTATGGGAAAGAGGACTTTTGTTTATTACACTGGGATGTTTTTTGATGCATGGGTGATTTTCTATGAGGATTTGTTGTGTATTATATTGGGATGTTTTTGTTGCATGGGTGGATTTTTAGTGGAACACAATTAAGAGGGTTATTGCATGTTTCTGAAAATTGATATATATGCACATGCTGTTTTTGTTTTTAGGGAGCACAGCACAATAATTTATTTATTTACTATTATATACACTATTATATGAGTTGGGTGTGAAGTGTTTGCGAACCACATATTGTTTTTATTTTTGGTTTATTTTATGTTTTTATTCATTTTTTAAAAAATAGTATATTTTATTTTGTTACACATTCTGAAGGTGAAAGTCACTATATTGGCTCACGAGTCTTTTTTAAAAAATTTTTTTAGTTATCGCATTGTATTGTTACTGTACTGTCTCATGTATTGTCTCCCATTGTAATGTACAGCGCTGAGTGAACTGTTGGCGCTATATAAATACTGTATAATAATAATATTCCTCCCACTGCCACCAATGATAGGGCACTATTCCTCCCACTGATACCAACTCTAAGGCACTATTCCTCCCACTAACACCAACTATGGGGCACTGTTCCTCCCACCAACACCAATAATGGAGTACTATTCCACCTACTGACACCAACGATGAGGCACTATTCCTCCCACTGACACCAATGATGGGGCACTATTCCTCCCACTGATACCAACGATGGGGCACTATTCCTCCCACTGATACCAATGATGGGGCACTATTCCTCCCACTGATACCAATGATGGGGCACTATTCCTCCCACTGATACCAATGATGGGGCACTATTCCTCCCACTGATACCAATGATGGGGCACTATTCCTCCCACTGACACCAATGATGGGGCACTATTCCTCCCACTGACACCAATGATGGGGCACTATTCCTCCCACTGACACCAATGATGGGGCACTATTCCTCCCACTGACACCAATGATGGGGCACTATTCCTCCCACTGACACCAATGATGGGGCACTATTCCTCCCACTGACACCAATGATGGGGCACTATTCCTCCCACTGACACCAATGATGGGGCACTATTCCTCCCACTGACACCAATGATGGGGCACTATTCCTCCCACTGACACCAATGATGGGGCACTATTCCTCCCACTGACACCAATGATGGGGCAATATTCCTCCCACTGACACCAATGATGGGGCAATATTCCTCCCACTGATACCAATGATGGGACACTATTCCTCTCACTGATACCAATAATGGGGTACTGTTCCTCCCACTGACACCAATGATGAGACAGCATTTCTCCCACTGATACCAATGATAGGGCACTATTTCTCCCACTGAAAACCAAAGACGGGTGCTATTCCTCCTACTAAAATGTGGCATTGTTTACTCCATCTAACACCAGGAAATTTTCTACTCCAATTAGCCTCAATCCAGCCCCCTTAAAGTCTGAAGGACAGTAAACTGGCCCCTTGTTTAGAAAATTTGGAGACCCCAAGCCTTGTTGTATTGGTTTGGAGAAAGCCTTTTTTGTTCCTGCACGACTGTGCCCCTGTGCACAAAGCCAACTCTATAAAGACATGGTTTAGTGTGGAGGAACTTGAGTGACCTTCACAGAGCCCTGACCTCAACCCTACTGGAAAACTATGAGATGAATTGGAATGTGGAGTCAGGTCTTCTTTTCCATCATCAGTTCTTGATCTCATAAATGGGCAAAAAGTCCCACACAAACTCATGTTGAAAGTCTTCCTAGAAGAGTGGAGGCCATTATAGTCACAAAGGGAGCCACTCCTTATTAACAGCCATGGTTCTGAAATGGGTTGTCCAAGAAAGTCAAAGGGGGTGATGGTCAGGAGTCCATCAGTATTTGACCTTTCTTGCTGAAAGGTGAATTGGAAGTGAGTTATTATTTTTATTATTATCATTATACAGTATTTATAAAGCGCCAATAGTTGGCTCAGCGCTGTACATTACAAAGGGGGACAGAACATGTGACAGAACAATACCAATACAATGCAAAACATGAGGGGATCGAGGGCCCTGCTCTTTTAAGCTTACAATCTAGGAGGGAGGGGATGGTGGCACAGGAGGAGGTAGCTGTGGGGGATGGAGTGGTAGGAAGAGTGGAGGAGGTCGGCAAGTTAGCAGGGGGCGGGGTAGGCTTCCCTGAAGAGATGGGTTTTCAGGGTGCGCCTAAAGGAGAGGAGAGTAGGTGATAATCTGATGGGTTGGGGCAGGGAGTTCCAGAGGATGGGTGACACCCTGGAGAAGTCCTGGAGGCGGGCATGGGAGGAGGAGACCAGGGAACTAGAGAGAAGGAGGTCTTGTGAGGAGCGGAGTGTGCGTGCTGGGCGGTACTTGGATATTAGGTCAGTGATGTAGTTCGGGGCAGTATGGTGGACAGCTTTGTACGTCAGGATTTTGAATTTGATCCGTTGTGCAATCGGAAGCCAGTGGAGGGATTGGCAGAGGGGGGTGGCGGAAACGGAGCGGTTGGAAAGGTGAATGAGTCTGGCAGCCGTATTCAGGATGGACTGAAGCGGGGATAGCCAGCGGCGAGGCAGGCCAGTGAGGAGGGAGTTGCAGTAGTCGAGTCGTGATATGATGAGGGAGTGGATGAGCTGTTTAGTGGTTTCTGGGGTTAGGAACGTGCGTATTTTGGCGATGTAGCGGAGGTGGAGTCTGCACGAGTTTGTTAAAGAGTGGACTTGGGGCTGGAAGGATAGGTTAGAGTCCAAAATGACACCAAGTACTCTGGCCTGCGGGGCGGGTTTGATGGTGGCGTTGTTGGACATGATGGAGAAGTCAATGGGGGGTGGTGTCCGGGCTGGAGGGAAGACAAGAAACTCGGTTTTGGAGAGGTTCAGTTTAAGGAAGTGGAGCGACATCCAGTCTGATATGTCGCTCAACAGGTGTGTGATTCGGGCAGAGACCGAGGGGGTGAGGTGGGGGGTTGAGAGATAGATTTGTGTGTCGTCGGCATAGAGGTGGTAGTTGAAGCCGTGAGAGTGTATGAGTTGGCCAAGGGAGGAGGTGTAGATGGAGAAGAGAAGGGGCCCGATGACAGAGCCTTGAGGGACCCCAACAGAGAGGGGGAGTGAGAGGGAGGTGGTGGCATTATAGGTAACGCTGAGAGCCAGGAGAGAGCAGAATCTCTGAGGCCGAGGGAGTGTAGTTTTTTGAGGAGGAGGGGGTGGTCGACTGTGTCAAAGGCCGCAGAGAGGTCAAGGAGTAGGAGCACTGAATAGTGGCCATTAGCTTTGGCGGTTAGCAGGTCGTTGGAGAGTTTGAGTAAGGCGGTTTCGGTGGAGTGTAGGGGACGGAAGCCGGACTGTAGGGGATCGAGGAGGTTGTTGTCGTTGAGGTGAAAGCATAGGCGGGTGTAGACTAGGCGCTCGAGGAGTTTAGATGTAAATGGGAGCAGGGAGATGGGTCTGAGGTTGTTCGGGTCATTGGGGTCCAGGGAGGGCTTTTTAAGTATGGGGGTGATGTGTGCATGTTTCAGAGGGGAAGGGAAAGTGCCGGAGGAGAGGGAGAGATTGAAGATGTGGGTGAGGGAGCGTAGGATGGAGGGGGAAGGAGGTCGTAGGAGTTGTGTGGGGATAGGGTCAAGGGGGCAGGTGGTGAGGCGGGCATCAGAGAGGATCTTGGAGACTTCTTCGATGGTAGTAAGGTCAAAGGTGCGGAGTGTTGGGGGAGCTTCAGTATGAGGAATGTAGGGTGGGGTGGGAGAGGAAGTCAGAGCAGTGGTGGGGCCGTGGGAGAGGGGTGTAGAGGGGGTAGCTGAGTGAGGGGGAAGGGGGTTGGAGGGAGTTTGAGCAGTGACGAAGTCCCTGTGGGTTATGTGAGTGAAACAAACTCAGTAAAAAAGGAAAGTGCAGTCTCATTGTTCAGATTAGACCACTGTTTATGGTTGGCTCTTCTGTAACAAATTAAGCACAGATGTCCCGAACTTCAAGAGATTGTGCATATGAATGTGCATAACGAAGTGCACGTAGCCCCATGAGCACGTCTACCACAGATAATGGTGTCTAGTGGACTTTTTAAACCTGAGTCCTGCATGGGATCATTGCTGGATCCACTTGAGCCTGTTTTTGGTGTGGCTTTCGTCTGACATGCCTGTAGGTTACCCTTGCCTGTTTATGTCTACTGCCTACCTGTGTTACCAACCTTGGCCTGAATTCTTGACCAAGATTCTGTCTTTTGAATCAGTACCTCATTGCCTGCACATTGCACATTGCCAACCTCTGTTTGTCTCAGAATTTGATCCTTCTCATGATTCGGTGCCTTTCTGCCCAACTGCTACCAAAATCGGCTGGTGACCCTGCTCTGCTCTCTATTGGTGTTGGTGTTGCTGTGTTTCTGCATATCAGTCACAAGCATACCTAAATTCAAGTTCGTGGTTCCAGCTTCCTGGTGCCTGAGCCCTTCCATGGCCCTGGCATTCCCTGTCTCAACTTCCAGGAGGTCTCAGATGAGAATTGTGCAACCCTCATCATTTTGAGTTCCTCATACAGGTACAAGGCAACCAGAGGCGGACTGACCATTTGGAAACTCGGGCACTGCCCGAGGGCCCGGGGTCAGTAGGGGGCCCCATGAGATGCCCCTGGTATCTTTTTCATAGGCTTTTTTGTGTTTGGGCAGGACACAGGGGCCCCATGATCTCCTATTGCCAGGGGGCCCCATGAGTTGTCAGTCCGCCCCTGAAGGCAACATATCTTAGTTGGCTCTAGGACACCAGTGTCAAACTGGTGGCCCTACAGCTGTTGCCAAACTACAAGTCCCATGAGGCATTGCAAGATTGACAGTTACACGCATGACTCCCAAAGGTAGAGGCAGAATGGGACTTGTAGTATGGCAACAGCTGGAGGGCTGCCAGTTTGACACCCCTGCTCTAGGACATCAATAAACAAGAATATTCCAGATATCAGTTCTGCGTTTTGGGTTTCTAAGTCTCAACCAGCACTTGGGTCCCCATCACATGCATTGGCTTTCTGATAACTTCATCATCTCAGCTGCAACAGTGAAAACAAATAAAGCCGGAGACAGAAGAATTATACAGAAACCTTCCAGGACAGTCAGAACTTCACCATCTTATTAGAAACAGACAGAATGCCTCTGCCCGGCCAGAATACACCAACAAATGTCTGATCCAGAAAGTCTTCGATGTTGCTGAAATATTTAAATGGATGCTTTTTTTGCAGAACTGGACTCCACCCAGAACTCACGTGGGGAACATCTGAGATGTTCACACAAGGATTTATTGGATGGCTGACATGCGAACCCCAATACTGCAGAACTATCCAATGACACATATGCAATTCTGCGTCTCCTCCCAGGGCAATCATCCCTTTACATACGCATGTGGCCGTCTTACAACGTTTTCATTACATTTCCCCCCAGTGTAAAATTATGAGGTTAAACAAATCCCCCATAAATGAGATCTCTGGAATCGGAGTCTGTGCAGTATTTACAACTGTGCAGAGCAACAGGAGGATTGCAGCGAGAGTAATGTGGATTATGGACTTGTGTGGACCCCCCAATGTTCTGATATATGGAGCGTGAGAAGGATTACAGTCTGACACAGATGTGTATTGGTCTCTTCATCCAAGGCCCAGTCCAATCAAAAACAATATTTTAGTTGGGCGTGAATCTGGGTTTGGAGAGACAGCTTGGCTTCTTATATCTTGGTTGCTCCAGCAGTATCTCCTTGCCATAATTTCTGGTTCTGATTTTATCCACAATAAGCTCAATTCAAGAAGCTAACACACCAAGATAAGGATCCTCAGGGGCGGACTGACAACTCATTGGCCCCCCGGGCAATAGGGGATCATGGGGCCCCTGTGTCCTTGCCCAAACTCAAAAAAGCCTATGAAAAAGGTACCAGGGACATCTCATGGGGCCCCCTACTGACCCCGGGCCCTCGGGCAGTGCTTGAGTTTCCAAATGGTCAGTCCGCCCTTGGGTTTTTTAGTTTCAAATGTGACAGTTATTTTTAGTTGAGTCCAATGAGATTTGAAAATAACAGTGTAGGGAGGTGTAGCGGCAGTAAGCACTCAGAGTCCAGTTGCCATAGCTCCCATCTGTCCCTGATTTCGAGGAACTGTCCCTCATTTGGAACAAAGTTGCTCTTTGCTCCTCATTTGTCCCTCATTTTGGTGTGCTGTATATACCTGTATTAAAAATGCACTATTTATCCATCAAAAAGTGTTCTGCAGTGTTAAACCTTTCATCCAATTTCTAGATTGTTGCATTTGTACATTTCAATAGCTGATATAAAGGAATATTAGTGGTAAAAAAAGAACTTGTAGGTTTAATCAATCATTTTTGTGTATTAAATCTCCTTGTAAGGGGGCATGGCAGGGGGTGTGTCCTATGAATACATATGTTTACTTATAGGTGTCCCTCATTCCCATCTCAGAAAGTTGGGAGGTATGCAGTTGCAGGAAACAGAACTTGTATTAAAGTTAAAGTTTGGCAATTCACAACAAGCCCGAAGGGAAGGTGTCAAGGTCCTACCTTTTCCCTGAGGTTATGTTACTCCATGTGCTGGCATCCATGTTGGATTTCTGCTGAGCATGGTGGGAATCTTTTATGCCTTCAGGTCTCTGAGGTCCATCCCCCAGAGGGGTGTGGCTGATTACATATGTCCGCACATGCTCTTTGCACTTGTGTCTTGTGTCTTTATAACTCTGTTCTGACTCTCGTGACTCTCCTGGAATCTGACTCGGCTTGTGACTTGACTATTCTTTGTGTTCTCCTTTGATCTGACCCTCTGTTGCTGAACCCGGCTCGTGACCTGTGATTCTTGTCTGCTGTCCTGTACCGTTTTGTCCCGTTGTTGTCGACCCGGCCTGCCTGACTACTCTATTGTCTTTTCCACCAGCTACATGCCATTGGCGGCGGCCATTACCACAACTGAGGTGTCTCGGGGGCCGTGACCTGGTTCCTGGCTGCGTCAAGTCCATCCCCACCATCAGGGGCCCTGGTGAAGGGCAGCCTGGGACTTAGACTCCGCGCCCTGAGGGACTTCGGTCTGTGGGTGGTGGTTGTCGTCAGCCAGTGCTTTACATTGTTATTAGGCCTGCCTGTCTGTTCCTCAGCTCCTGCCCTGACAGAAGGCACCCAATTGGAAACACTCACAGGATGTGTAGCAGAGCAGGTCTTGGATGTGCCGACAATGCCAGCTCGAGGGGCAGAATGTGACCTGGCTGGTCCATGCCGAAATGGGGGGCTTCCAGGAAGGATGACGTGTCCCTATCCTTTCCCTACTCATCTGGAACATCTCCCTACTGCTAATGCTGTCCCTGACATTTGGGCGACCTGTCCCTACCCACATGTGAAATTTGCACCAAGCCTTGGAGCCAGGGCCTTAAATAGACTTGGGCAGGTGGCCACTTTTATTTGCATGTTGGAGTTTTGGTACGTGGGTGCACTGGGACCCTGGTTGCAATTATGCTACATGCTGGGGTCCAGTGCACTCCTTTGCCTTTAAGAGGGGTGGGCTCCCTCAGGTTCACCCGCCCTTGATCTATCCATTAAATGCATGTGCCTCTACTATGGGGACTCACAAATTGTAGAGTTAGGACCACAGATTATCAGGGTGCCGTGTCGTGGCTCTGTGGCTTACGTATGTATTTGCAAATGTGTGCTAACTAAACCGTTATAAACGCATACTGTTAGACAGGTTAATTCAGTTGTTAGCAAGCTGGCTGGCAAGTTGTCCAAGAACATTGTTCTCTCCCCTTTATTCACTATGTGATGCCTGTTTATGTGTCCTTGCTTCATAAGCCAGTTATAGACTTGGGCAGGTGGCCACTTTTATTTGCACCTTAAATAGGCTCTGCCTGACCCAAAATGGCTGCCAGAGTCAAATGGGATGGCAGCATTCAATCAGATAACTTCCCCAGTAACCCAGGATCCTTGGTGTAACCATGCTCCTCCTGACTTACCCTTCAACTGTACTGCTGCCGCAGTCTGGTGCCACCTACAGTGGAGAACATAGACTGCACTTGCCCACAGCAGTCGTAGAGACCCCAGCTTAAAGTGGAACTAAAGTACTTATCTCCTTTCCAACAGTCTAACGTCTGAGAGGGGTCTCTCAAGGACGTCGGTATCTTCTCCTCAGGTTCTTCTGCCATTTTGTTTGGGGGATATGCACAGAGGCATTACTAGAACCTTCAGGGCCCCAGTGCAAGAAACCATAAAGGGCCTCCCTAATCCCCAGCTGGGCCCCCCCCACAGTAGTGGAACGCCAGGGCCCAGTTGCATTTGCGACCTTTGCAACACTGGTAATTCCGCCACTAGTTCCAGTGTAATTTTTTTAATTATTATTATTGATTACAATTTAATTTTTTTACAATTTAATTTTTTTTATTATTTTTTTTTACAATTTTTATGAGCCTCATTGAGGGGCTTTGGTGAAATATCAGGGGTCTAAACAGACCTCTGATGTTTCACCTTTTGAGACAGAGAAGGGGATTAAGGATACAGCCCTCAATCTCTTTCTTTGTAGCCTCAGCTGCACAGTATGACTGGACAGGAGTAGCTCTGTACAGAGCTTTCCATTCATTCAATAACTGAAGCATAGTAAACACTGTTTACTATGCCTCAGTTATGAATGAACAGAGTCAGTGATCGGTACAGATTACTGACTCTATACATTTAGACAAGGAAGGGGCTGGTAAAAGACATACTGGCCTCTTCCCCACTCTTTATCCTGACATATCCCCTGCAGCCAGTAGGAGATGGGTAGACAGAGGCCTGGGGCAGCAGGAGGTGATAGAAGGGGCGGCGGGGTTGCATGTAGAGGAACCAATCCCTTCCATTGAAAGGCTGCAGGAGGAAAATGGAGTGGGTCGATTCCTCTATATGCTGCAACCCTTTCCCTCCTGTCCAAGTGTACAGGGCGGCGTGACGAGCCATCTAGAGCATAGGCCTGGGTCGCAATTGAGACCCCTGCAACCCTGGTATGTAACCTGCCTGTGCAAGCGCATCTAAATTGCGTTGTACATGTGCAGTTCAGTGTACATTTTAAAGAAGACTGTGAACAGGTAGGTAGATTTTTTTTGCAGAGGAAACACTGCATGTCCCTTCTGTGATAAATACCCTGCTGGCTTGGAAGCTTTGTCATTTTAATTTTTTTTCCTCTTTAGCGGTAGTGTGCCAAACTAATTTAGTATTGTTTGTAGCTAAGCTTTATTTATGTTGTGTTCTCTGGATTTCTCTAAGCTCAGGAAGTTGATTATTTCTGCCTGCTGCTGTTGAGTGTTCACTACTAATTAGAGTGAGAAAGTACAGCGTATGAGCTCTGAATATTTATTTGCCTTGGCCAATCACTGAGGTTTTTATTCCAGTAATGTGAGTTGAGGAGATCAATATTTTGGAGTAACCTTCTAGGAAGGTCAGTCTTTGCCTCCCAAGATTCTTCCTAATGAGAATGTAGCTGTGAAAAGTCTTCACCTCCCAGGCTTTGCCTGCAGAGCATGTCAGATTGAAGAAGGGTCTTTGTCTTCATGGGGGCCACAACCTGGGTATAAGGAACCTAAAACTGTCCTGTGCCAGAAGCCTTAAGAATTTAGGGCCGGCCTGTGGGCTGGGTTGTGGTAGAGTTCTAAAAAACAAGAAGGTGGGTGTCAAAGGGAAGCATCCTCTGCTGTGCGTTATAGTGATCTGGAGGGCTTCGGAGAAGTTGCAGTCGGGGACATCTCATGGGGATTTCCTCCGAGTTTTATTCCTGTGAAGTAAGCTGATGGAAGATAACTTTTTGGGAGTAACCTTCTAGAAGACATATACAAAGAGGGAGTGCATATATGAAGTGACAAGGTGCAAATACAGAGACCACTAGATGGTGGTCAAAGGTGCTAAAGGGTGTTGACTCCGTTAAAAGTCCAGAGAGAGGAGGTGCTAATGAGATTACAGATGATCTCAGGGTGTCCAGTGATATGGACCGCGGATCTTGGTGATAAATAATGAGATTGCGCACTCACCAGATACGCAATTCAAATGCCCATAAATAGTAGTAGCCTCTGGTCATCCATATGTCATCCAGATAGGTCTGGTCAGATCAGGTCCGATTGATCCTTATTCCAAGTGAAGTAAAAGTACAGGCATATCATACTGATATGCGGCTCCTGTGTCACTTCCAGTTTCGATTTCACTAGCTCCCGCCTCTGCCTAGATGCACGTCATCACGTACAACTTCTTCAGTAGGACCCAGTAGGATAGAATTAAAGCAGGGTTCTCCCTGCACCTTGTCACTTCATATATGCATTTGTGTCATTGTTGAGTTTTGTAGCGCTGCACCCCCTCTTTGTATATGTGTTTTGGAAGGTTTATGGGTACCTTTTTGGTGTACAGCTACTTATACATTTGGAATTATTTTAGCGCTCGCTTACTCGTTCTGTTATTACTAACCTTCTAGAAGAGTCAGCCTTTGCCTCCTAGGCCTCTGTCTGGAAAGGATATAGCTATGAAAAGTCCTTGCACCTCAGACTTCTCCTAAGAAGGATATCAGATTGAATAAAGATTCTTGACCTCTTCGGGGGGGGCTTAAGGAATCCAAAGCTGGCTTGTAGAAGAGGTCTTAATATTAGGAAAGCTGGTCTGTGTGCAAGGGGGCCAGCGATTGGCTGGATGTTGGCACCAAACGGAACAAGTCCCCGCCCCGCTTCTTCTTGAATAGGACAACTGCCCACTTGTTGTTGACGGTACTCTCTGCCATATTGTGTCACATCCCTGACTGTAGGCCCGCTCATGACATTCCAGTCTGTAGGCCCTAATATTTAAGAATTTAAGGAATGTCCACACATTTTTCACACCTTACTATAACTTGCAAGATTTCCGTGACGTCTGACATCACATTTGACATAGCAGCTGAATTATTTGTTGCGGAATGCTATACACAGGAGCAGGGGTGGACTGACAACTCATGGGGCCCACGGGCAATAGGGGATTATGGGGCCCCTGTGCCCTTGCCCAAACTCAAAAAAGCCTATGAAAAAGGTACCAGGGGCATCTCATGGGGCCCCCTACTGACCTCTGGCCCTCGGGCAGTGCCCAAGTTTCCAAATGGTCAGTCCGCCCCTGCACAGGAGTAGACATTCTGTAGTTGTTATTTAGGTGCAGAATGCTAAAACATGATTAGTAGCCATCTTCTATCAACACCTACTCTCCTTGGGAGCACCACAGAATCAGGACCGCTTCCCCTGTATGCAAAGTCCGCAGGATTCAGCTTCAATCACCCAGTGGAACCAAGGTGCCTTTGTTAGTATACCAGCCCAGCCAGGCATACTCCCAGATGACAAACTCTTTCCCCCAGGTGTCACCAGTCTGGTCTAAAAGGCCTTTTGCACCCCATTCATGACCCACAGAAGACCATGAAAAGAGTCAGACTGACTACAGCTATTCTTATTGAGTTATGAACCACCTTGTCTTTGTATTCAGCCCTGTTGAGGGCCCTTGGACAGTAACTGACTATATCCAGAAAGTTCTAAGGTGCTTGCAGCGCCAGTGCTTCCACTAGGCAAACTAGGCAGCCGCCTAGGGTGCACTTCCACCTAGGGATGCTTGGGTACAGCACAGGCCTGCTCTCTCTGTGTGCTAAGCTTCCATGTCACGAATGATCCTTCAGCTGAGGGGAGGGGAGGCAGAGGGAGGAAGAAAGGACAAAGAAAGATGCCAGGTGTCTAGGCCCAGTTTAGCAGCTGAGCTGCCGCTCCTTCCAGTGTTCCTCTCAGACTCAGTGCCTTACTGTAAGCCAGCTGGCAGCTGCTGATCACTGGGGAGGTCCAGCCCTTTTCTTTCCATTTATCAGTGGAGGCGGATCTGCACCTACGGATCAAGGTAATGTCAGACTCTGATGTCTCGTTTCTTTGTGAGTGTGAACTGGCCGGCCATCCATCACATGTGCAATGTGCCAGTGAGTGATGACATCATCACAATCCCACAGCCTGCTCTTCTAGTGCCTTCTGATCTGTGTCAGTGCTGGTGGTGGTGTGTTGTGGCGGATCTGTCACTATGTGGGATTGCTCAGTTCAGGTTTGCTCTGTGTGTGTGGGCGGGCCTCCCTGTTTTTATCTCTCCTCATTTATTGGGGAATTCTAGCTTGGGATCGTTGTCCACTTACTGCACCTGTCACCCTACCACTGCCAGCCACAGATAACAGTCTGTCCGTGACAAAGCAGTTTTATGTTTTGTTGATTGAATATTTTCATTTTTTTTTTTAATTTGTTTTTTATTTTTTTTTGAGGGGGGGTGGCACAAGTAGCTGGTCTTGCCTAGGGCACAAAATAGAATAGCAACGGCCCTGAGTGTTTGGCTCCCATACCCCACCTCGAACTATGCCCATTCCACACTGCCATTGAAATGGACACTAACTCCAAGCACTTCATCACTAGAAGAAGGTTTTCTCTAAAAGGGACTTTGCACCCAATGACCACTTTTACTCAGAGGCGTAACTAGAACCTTCAGAGCACTGGTGCAAAAATCCATGAAGGGCCCCATTGGCCCCCGACTGAGGCCCTTCCCACTAATCTCAGGGTCCTTTACTCCCATTGTAAACCCCTTTATTACGGTCCTGAAGTGGGCCACCTTCGCAAGTGCGACCTTTGTGACCCTGGTAGTTCCACCACTGGTGTCAGTAGTTTTTTTATTTAGTTTTTTTATTTTTTAGAATCCCGTTGGTGGGCTTTGGTGAAGTATCATGGGTCTAAACAGATCCCTGATATCTCACTTTTGAGACAAAAAAATGGACTGATGACAGATTCATCAGACGCTTTCTCTGCAGCCTCAGCTGCACAGTATGAATGGACAGGAATAGCTCTGTACAGAGGTTCCCATTCTTTCATAAACTGAAGAATAGTAAACACAGGTAAAACAAAAAACTAAGCAAAACAGAGTCAGTGATCGGTGCTGACCACTGACTCTATTCATTTAGACCAGTGGTTCTCAACCTTTCTAATGCCGCGACCCCTTAATACAGTTCCTCATGTTGTGGTGACCCCCAACCATAAAATTATTTTCGTTGCTACTTCATAACTGTAATTTTGCAGTGGGAGGAATAGTGCCCCATCATTGGTATCAGTGGGAGGAATAGTGCCCCATCACTGATGTCAGTGGGATGAATAGTGCCCCATCGTTGGTATCAGTGGGAGGAATAGTGCCCCATCACTGATGTCAGTGGGAGGAATAGTGCCCCATCACTGGTGTCAGTGGGAGGAATAGTGCCCCATCACTGGTGTCAGTGGGAGGAATAGTGCCCCATCACTGGTGTCAGTGGGAGGAATAGTGCCCCATCGTTGGTGTCAGTGGGAGGAATAGTGCCCCATCGTTGGTGTCAGTGGGAGGAATAGTGCCCCATCGTTGGTATCAGTGGGAGGAATAGTGCCCCATCGTTGGTGTCAGTGGGAGGAATAGTGCCCCATCGTTGGTGTCAGTGGGAGGAATAGTGCCCCATCGTTGGTGTCAGTGGGAGGAATAGTGCCCCATCGTTGGTGTCAGTGGGAGGAATAGTGCCCCATCGTTGGTGTCAGTGGGAGGAATAGTGCCCCATCGTTGGTGTCAGTGGGAGGAATAGTGCCCCATCGTTGGTGTCAGTGGGAGGAATAGTGCCCCATCGTTGGTGTCAGTGGGAGGAATAGTGCCCCATCGTTGGTGTCAGTGGGAGGAATAGTGCCCCATCGTTGGAGTCAGTGGGAGGAATAGTGCCCCATCGTTGGTGTCAGTGGGAGGAGTAGTGCCCCATCATTGGTGTCAGTGGGAGGAGTAGTGCCCCATCATTGGTGTCAGTGGGGGGAGTAGTGCCCCATCATTGGTGTCAGTGGGAGGAATAGTGCTCCATCACTGGTGTCAGTGGGGGGAGTAGTGCCCCATCATTGGTGTCAGTGGGGGGAGTAGTGCCCCATCATTGGTGTCAGTGGGGGGAGTAGTGCCCCATCATTGGTGTCAGTGGGGGGAGTAGTGCCCCATCATTGGTGTCAGTGGGAGGAATAGTGCCCCATCACTGGTGTCAGTGGGGGGAGTAGTGCCCCATCACTGGTGTCAGTGGGAGTAGTGCCCCATCACTGGTGTCAGTGGGAGGAATAGTGCCCCATCATTGATGTCAGTGTGGTGGAGGGGAGAATAGTGCCCCATCATTGGGGTCAGGGGGGGGGGAAATAGTGTCCCATCGTTGGTGTCAGTGGGGGGAGGAATAGTGCCCCATCATTGGTGTCAGTGGGAGGAATAGTGCCCCATCGTTGGTGTCAGTGTGGTGGAGGGGAGAATAGTGCCCCATCATTGGGGTCAGGGGGGGGGGAAATAGTGCCCCATCGTTGGTGTCAGTGGGGGGAGGAATAGTGCCCCATCGTTGGTGTCAGTGGGGGGAGGAATAGTGCCCCATCGTTGGTGTCAGTGGGGGGAGGAATAGTGCCCCATCGTTGGTGTCAGTGGGGGGAGGAATACTGCCCCATCGTTGGTGTCAGTGGGGGGAGGAATAGTGCCCCATCGTTGGTGTCAGTGGGGGGAGGAATAGTGCCCCATCGTTGGTGTCAGTGGGGGGAGGAATAGTGCCACATCGTTGGTATTAGTGACACAAATGATGGGGCACTATTCCTCCCACTGACACCAATGATACTTACTTTGCTGACCCCTGCTCCAGCCTGGGCTCGCTCTCTCACTTACCTGTCAGCTGTCTTCCTTCTCTGGCCTCTCTCCTCTTCACTCGCTCCGGCAGCTCCCTCGATCTTCTTTGATGTACGCGCGCTGCCGCTCGGCTCCTCCTCTCCAAGCTCCACCTCCTCACCGGTGATTGGCCGCCTGTGTGCCTCTCCTGAGCTACAGTTCCGGTGGCCAATCAGCGGCGAGGAGGCGGAGCTGCTGAGTGATCCCGGAGGTGTGGCCAGGTGACAGGAGCAGCGTATCATCCCGCCCACACATCGCCTGAGACGAAGGAGCGGTGTCTCGGTTCCTAAGACCATCGGAAATATGTGTTTTCCGATGGTCTTAGGCGACCCCTGGGAAATGGTCGTTCGACCCCCAAAGGGGTCGCGACCCCCAGGTTGAGAACCGCTGATTTAGACAAAGAAGGGGGTGATAAATCGGTGAATGACACATTTACTGGCCCCATCCCAGTTCTCCATCCTGGCAGATCCCCTGCAGCAGCCATCGGGGAGGTGGGAGGGGGAAACATAGCAGAGCTGCAGGGGGGGCAGGGAAGCACACAGGGGCCTGGGAAAGCAGGGATAGGGAGGTGGCGGGAGCAGGGGCAGACTGACAACTCATGGGGCCCCCGGGGAATAGGGGATCATGGGGCCCCTGTGTACTCACCCACACTCAAACCACACCCAAAAAAGCCTATGAAAGGTACCAGTGGCATCTCATGGGGCCCCCTTCTGACACCGGGCCCTCGGGCACTGCCTGAGTTCCCAAATGGTCAGTCCGCCCCTGGGCGGGAGTGGCTTGTAGAGGAATCAATGCCCTCCATTTCCCTCCTGCA